>NW_028145675.1:1222500-1430000 GCF_977016875.1 Pavona decussata
CGTTGTCTTAAAGGGGCAGTGTCACCTATTTTAGTATTTGTTTGAGTAGCCAAAAAATATATTTGAATCGTTCCGAAATAATGGTTCAGTATTGTGAACAGTATCCCTACTGCTCCATAGAAACTAGTGTTTATTATGTTTGGCCGCGGATGGCTAGGATGGAATTGGACTGCAACTTGAAAAGATTGTCCAACTTTTTCAAGTTTTTCTTGTGAGAGCACTCTCTAAGAACTGATAATAGTTCTTTCTTCCTTCGAGAAATCCGTTTTTTTTCTTCCCGGTGTTCTAAAGCAAATTTCATGTTATCAAAGAGGTTTTTTGTCAAATATTTTGATCAGTTTTGACCAATATACAGCAAAATCGCCGTGACAGTGCCGCTTTAAAGGGTTTTGTAAAATTCATTAATTATTCATCAAAGTTATGAGCAATCAATAGGTAGTATTTGGGTCACATGTACACCTCTGTAAACCCCAATACAGATCAACTGTCTGTGAGCACGGGGAGGCATGGAAAGGCTGGGGTTGATGAATTATTAAACAGTAGAATTAACTTTTGATATAAACTCCTGCTCAGCTAATTAGTATTCATTAACTTTTGAAACAGATCTCTACTGGTTTAAATGCAAACAAAAAAAATACACTTAAGAAAATGTCGTTTTACCTCTTATCACTTTTGTCCAGTATGTTGAAAGCCATCTTCCCCTGTGCATTTGCCAAATGGCGTTAAATGCCTCAAACAAGTAGGTATAGTGTCTTAGGAGGGTACCGTTCCCCAGTTTGCTTCGCCACTTCATAAATGAATTTGCACAGCCAGAAGTTTAAACTCTTTGCGGACCTGTTCTCGAGTGGAGCTGACAAGTCCTCGACATCAGTTCTGTCAAGTCCGTTCCCTCCAACTGTTTCCAACTGCGCTTTTTTGTTCATTCTTGTGTTCTGTCAGATAGTAAAAACGTTCACCGCCCATTTTGTATTGTATTTCGTATTTTTAGGTACTCTTTCAGACTGAGGTAATTTTTTCCGCTTCAGTTTTCGGAGAACGAAAACGACCTGTCGCCAAACTCACGGTTTAACAGTGACTGAAAATTATAAATTATAAACAGTTGTACTATTGTCCCGTGCTCTCTCTCCTGTGGGGCCTATGATACTTTGACATGCATGTCCAATGACTGAATCGCATAAAAATACTCTGCATACAATTTGTTGTTTCTTTTCACAACTACGATAGAATATTCGCGTTCGATCTGTATGGACTTTACAATGGCTCGCCTTCGGCTCGCCATTGTAAACGCCCATGTACATCCCCCGCTCATATTTTAGTAGTACTTATCATCACGTATTCCCTGAGTAATTGTTACTGGAAGGTCGACGGGTTTTTATCAACAGGCATCCAGAAGTGCTCTGCACAAAGCTTCGATCAGTGGACTTTCTGAGACTGTCAAAATGCTTCTTGATAGTGGTAAAGATGTGGACCAAAGAGACCAGGTTTGTTTGTGTTCCATTTGTGGAGATTAACGTTTACCCATTCGTATTAGTTGTGTTGTTTTGCATCGCGTTGTGTTGGGTTGAATTGTATCGTGTAGCATTGTATTGTATAGTGTACTTGCTGTTTTGTGTTTCAATATATTGTTTGTATGGCAAACCTGCCTTTTAATTTGTAATGGATAATTCTAATGACGCATACAACTTAAGAAAAACCAGTAGTATGCTTGTAGCGACTCTCGTAAGCTTGTAATTGTTTTTATTTTGTAGCAGCTGCTATTGTTCTTAGGATTGGAGAATTTTTTTTGTTTTTTGTTGTACTATTTTTTCGAAGAGTTACAAGCCACTCACGCCATGATACCATGGATTTAACCACTGTCTAGTTATACGACGTTTCGCAGTTTAATCTGTTTTAAATCTGCTTTTTGATTGCAATCTAATAAAGTCATTGTGAAACCCCATGTAATTTCCTCTGTGCTGTCTTTATTTTTGCCAGTTTTCTCTGACGCCTCTTCACCTTGCCTGTTGGTATGGACAGGAATCTGTTGTAAGACTTTTGTTGGAACAGGGGGCAAATGTCAATGCTCTAGACAGGGTGAGTTAGGTAAAAAAGTTAATTATTGGATAAGACATAAAGTTAATTAATGTCACCGGAGACTAGAAATAACAACTTAACACTGGGTTGCACTGCAACAACACTGAATACTTCAGTAAACACTTGAACAGCATCAACCCGCACGAGCAATTTAATATAGAAATGGAAAGGGATGTAGTCTTGGCTTTTCTTAAGTCCCTGCTGATCCATGTGGAAGATTACTTAAGCATCAAGACCACTGTCCACAGGACACCCAGTCACACCGACCAGTTGCAGTATCTTAACTTCCACTCCAATCATCACATACAACACAATGGGTCTGTTTTCCAAATTTAATTGAACAAAGCCGAAATCTTGGTCACTGAGAAACAAAACAGAGAACAGGATCGCGATTATTTTAGGTAGGCCCTTGGAGCCAATGGCTTGAGTGGTGGGCCTTTCAAACTCCATATAAGTAAAAGTGTTAAAGCAAGATATAATGTGCTATGTGAAAATATGCTTCACCGGCGAGGACTCGTTCCAAGTAAGATCCGGAGGGAGAAGATAAAAGACAGGGCAGGGGATAAAATTTCCCCTGTAGGCCTTTTCTATACCAGCAAATTGATAGAACACTTGTCTGCCGTCTTTAAGAAGTACGGGATTCTCAGCTACAGTGAAGAACAAACAAGACTACACCGGAGAGACATGCAAACCGTTTGGAATGAGGCTAAAAGAATACCTACGTACCCACTTGTGGGAACATCTGGACAATACAAAACTTGAAGTAGAATGGCAAAACACTTCATTGCTGTTGACTTATCCCTTGTGATACGAGCGAAAGCTTCAGAATGTGCTTAATTGTAATTTCTAGCCTCTTTAGAGGTGAATTGTTACAAACGCATAAAACTTAGTGTATGTTTTTTTCACCTACTGACCAATTTAGCTGTGTACGATTGTCACGGAAACGGCAATCAGGTTCCTATCCAGAATGAGATGTCCAGTGAAAGGAGACCATTAGTCACAACGTGTTCTGAACTTCGTTCTCTGTTTTGCTTTTTCATACCTTAACTCTAAAGGAAACCTCCACTGTCGAAATAAGTTAACGTTAAATTGTTGAAACTACAATCTTATTTTACATTTTGTTGGCAATAATATTTCTGCGTCGGACAAAACAGGATTTGATAATCGTTCATTTTCGCTTTTAAATTTTCCGGGCTTTGCATCTTGGATTTCATGACGTAACATGGTTGCTCAATTGTTTCACAGAAAAGAACTTCCGCTCACTGACAATAGCGGCAACCGTATGACGTCATAAACTCCAAAATGGCGGTGCGCGGGAAATTTAAAAGAGAAAATTGATGTAAATCATATCATATTTTTAGCACACTTGAATATTATTTCTACTTTTCAAACTGAAATTTAAAATTTAGACGTTTCCAACAATGTAACGTCAAAATTTGTTATCAGAGTGGAGGTTCTCTTTAAATTTCAAAGCGTTACATTTGTATAGGTAAATATTGTATTCATATTGCAATTATTTAAAATATGGTTATTGACCTTGCAATCTTTTTGTGTATTTAGTTTCAATGCACAGCTCTTCAGAAAGCTGAACGCCAAAATCACCGATCAATAGTGCAGTTACTTCTGGAGAATAACGCAACTACAAGTTTTCAGCGACCGGTAAGAGTCACTTTCTGTCGATTTTTCTGGAGCTACCTTGGGAAATGTAGACAGTAACCAGCTTATTCATTTGTAATTTATTTACTTATTTATTTAGGTGTTCATTTATGGACTTATGGCCTTAGTTATCCATGTTAATAAGATATGTAATTCAGTCTTTCTGACTGCAAAATATGGTTTTCGATTTAAACGATTAATCCATTTGTTTATTTTGGTGTGATAGCCGATAAGAAGATTAATAACAAAGGAGTATCCAATACATTAAATAACAAAATTCATCTTAAAACTTTTTTACATTTTTTAAATTGCAGCCCAGTCTGAAGATACTAGCGCGCAAGGCTATCCTTAACGTGGACAGACGGTCGGGTTTTAACCTGCTGCAGGCAGCTGTCTTAGAGTCGGACTATAGCTTCGTTTCCAAAGCAAGTGTCCTTCTCGATGACTTCGTGAAGGAGATGAATGTTGAAACAACAGGAAACGACGCTAACGCGTTTTCTGGAAAATCTGCCGCTGAAATTTTGTCAAGTCTGAAAAGGACACGTCCCGGTCATGGTGGTATTAACAAACTTTACCGAGGCATGGTCGAGAAAGTCAAAACGCTAAGTGAGCTACACTGGTGTGCAAACATCGATGATGCGGAAAAGGTCATAGAACTTGTGTTAAATAGCGGTATAGATATTAATATACCAGCCAAAAATTATTGTACGCCGCTGTTGTGGGCAAGTCCATCATCTTCAAGTGTTTTGATCAAGACCCTCATTGATCTCGGTGCGGACCTAAATGCTCAAAGAACCGGTGATAAAGCATCGCCTTTGTTGTTGGCGGCTTATTCTAACAACTACATGGCCACTCGCTTGCTTTTGGAGCATGGAGCTGATGCGATTATCGCAAACACTGACGGATGCACACCATTGCTGTTGTCAGTTCATCAAGGCCTCTTTCACATTATCCATTTGCTTATTGAGTCAGGATGCAACATCAACCTGAGGGACAAACATAGTAAAACCCCGCTTCATCTTACAGTCGAGAAAAATGATGAAACTCTCGTCAAGCTGTTGCTTAAAAACAGCGCGGATATGAACATTCAAGACAATGAGGGTGATACACCACTTCATGTATCTGCTCGTGGAGGATTTTTAAACATCTCTCAATTACTAATTGAGTCAAGATGTAGCATCAACTTAAGGAACAGAGATGACAAAACCCCAATTCATATTGCAGTTGAGAAAAATGATGAAACTCTCGTCAAGCGTTTGCTTGAAAACAATGCGAATGTGAACATTCAAGACAGGGAGGGAAACACTCCACTTTATATTGCAGTTAAGGGAAATGATAAAACTGTCGTTAAGCTGTTGCTGGAAAACAATGCAGACATGAACATTGAAGACAGGCATGGAGTTACACCACTTCATATTGCAGTTAAGGGAAATGATGAAACTCTCGTCAAGCTGTTGCTTGAAAACAATGCGGATATTAACATTCGAGACTGGGATGGAAATACACCACTTCATATTGCAGTTGACAGAAATGATGAAACTCTCGTCGAGCTGTTGCTTAAAAACGATGCGGATGTGAACATTCGAGGCCGTCGTGGAGATACACCACTTCATGTATGCGCCGGTAGAGAATCTAAGTTGCTGATTCAATCAGAATGCGACGTTAGCTTGCCGAACTTCACTGGCGAAACCCCACTCGATCTTGCTATCAGAAAACGTAATGGGACTCTCGTGAAGCTGTTGCTTGAAAGAAACGCGCAAGGCTCAATGTACCAGAAAGGATATGCACCAGCGGAACAATCTCTAGAAGATCCACTATTACACAAACCTTTTAAGCCTAGGCATCATGGCGAGGTAAAGAGAGCATTTACAGCCAAATTTACAAAAGGAGATCCATTATTACACAAATCTGCTGGGCCAGCGCGTCTTGGCGAAGTGGAGAAAGAAAAACTTGGAAAGGTTACCAAAGATCCACTATTACACAAACCTGCTGGGCAATCGCGTCTTGGCGAATTAGAGAAAGCGGAAGAAGAACGAATTACCAGTGATACAGACACACAGTGCTGGAAATTCTAGAAATACCAGAAGCACTGGGGAGAGACAAAGAGAGCATTAGCCGCCAAATTTACAAAAGTAGATCCACTATTGTACAAACCTGCTGGGCCATCGCGTCTTGGCGAATTAGAGCAAGCGGAAGAAGAACGAATTACCAGTGGTACAGACACACAGAGCTAAAAAAGCTAGAAATACCAGAAGCACTGGGGAGAGACAAGAAGCAGTAGAGAGCGCGGCAGTCGGTAGCAAGACTAATAAAATGCTTCTGACTTATTATTAGACTTCAACAACCAGGCCCCCTTTTCCTGGAAGGCCGATAACTGGTAGTGCACTAGTAAATCACCCTACGCTAGGGTTTAAATACCTTCTTCAATTACGTTCCTTTCGCGAAAACACGATTAGCGCTAACAAGGGATAAAGAGTTCAATGTTACCCACCTAGCAAGGTCAATTGATTCATTAATCGAGGCAGCATAAGTTTGCGTTATAAAGTCTGCAGAAAGCAATTTGTGTTAGTTATAGGGAAGTTTGTTTTGCCAAATGAAAAACTTCAAGGTAGAAAATAATTCTGGAAAACTCGTCCTTTGGCCCTTACCATTCTGGTTTGAGGCTGTCCGAGGTACATTTACAAAATTTACAAAGGAATTTTCATATGGAGGCTTCCCGCACCATTGGACAAGAACAACAGAGGAGATACATTGTAGTTCCACTGCACTGCGGTGGGTTTCATCCAGAAACGTACAGACTTTGCTGGAAAGTTTGTGGAAAAATATCGTAATCGTAAAGCAGTGTTTACACAACGGACCAATTTGTAAAATATTTTTATATATAAGAAAACAACTCTTTTATTGGTAGATTTTTTCACGCATGTCGTTTTTATCGCATTTCAATGGACTACATGTTTACTGGAAACTTTTCTAAGTGGATTTTCACTTTAAAGGTGTAAGCATTTCAAGTGTCTGTCTATTTTTTATATTGCATTCTAACATTAGAATACTCTTGATTGTCCATTACTAAGGGATGGAATGAACTTTATAGTTGAATAATGTTTTCTAGATCTAGATCTATTAGTTGTACAAAATATGTCACTCCACTTTCAAGAGGACTGTATATTACGTTCTTTAATACCCTTCAGGTTCGGTCAACAGTACAAAACACTCACAGTCACAGTCTCCTTCGGACTCTAACACTCGATCGCACAAATCCTTTTTTGCTTGCTACTTGATACTCGTCAAAGTCATTCGCATTATTCAAGCTACATGTCAATCAAGTTCACGGTGTATATTCTCTGCATTCCATTGTCGCTAAATATAGACAGACAGGTGAAGTGTGACCAGATCCTTGGCATTGCGTGACGCTAATATCCGGTTTCAGACATTAAGGTGGATTTCCACTGTCGCGTAAATTTTACGTGCGTACAGACGTGAATTTAGCTGGCTTTACGTACGTAAATAAGATAAGAAGCGATGTATTAGCCGCGTGCCTAAACGTAAAAAGTTGAATGCTGTTCAACTTTTTACGTTTACGCACGCGGCTCATACATCGCTTCTTATCTTATTTACGTACGTAAAGCCAGCTAAATTCACGTCTGTACGCACGTAAAATTTACGCGACAGTGGAAATCCACCTTTAGTCTCACTTCAATAAATCACTTTTTTCTCAGTTATTAGCGCTGTTTATATTTGATCGCAAGTGGTACCACATGATTGATTTTATTTTATTTTACTTTTTTATCAAACCGGCAAATGACCCACGGCGGCAACAAACGAGCTGTTTCAATGCCCTACGGTATAGGCAAAAAACAGTTGATTTCTTTGTTTCTGGGCAACCTATATCCCAGTGGAAGCTAATTCGACCCAAACTTAGTCACAGATAATCCTTATATCAACGTATTGCTCTAATGATCGTGCGTTTTCTGGGTCTGCCATGTCACTTAATTTTGTCCTTCTTTGACATAATAAAACACAGATCTATCGTCTTTGGCGATGAATTTATGCTTGAAAGGAAGTGTCGGTGCTGTGAGGCGAAAATCACAATGCAGTCAGTTGTTGGGAACACTAAAGCCTGGCCACCGGGACAGACATTTCTGGCCTTGCTAGAATTGACTTATGCATTTTCAGAATTTCAAAAGTTCAGAATTTTGCGGCACGGATCGTCACTGGCGCAAAGAAGTATGATCACATTACGCCGATGCTAAAGGAACTCCACTGGTTGCCGGTTGCTAAGCAACTGGAGGTTAGAGACACTTTAATGGCTTTTAATTGTATAAAGGGATTAGCTCCACCATCCTTGTGAAATAAGTTTACGACAAGAAGCCAGGTGCATACAAGAAATACTAGGAATAAAGATAAGCTTAATATACCATCTTTTAGATCAGGAACAGGTCGGCGATCTTTCTCATATAGGGCTGTTCAGCTCTGGAATGACCTTCCAGAAAGTTTAGCAAAAACAGAGTCATTTGATGTTTTTAAGAACGCGATTAAAGGACGTGCCCTTGACCAATTTTTAAGCCATTGACACTTAATAGAAGTGATTATGCGTATTTTAAGATTTTAAGTTTTTAGATAATATGGTAATGTTTTATCACCTATTAATGTTAAATTTTAGATTTCAATTGTTCATATTACATTTCATTGTAATTGGAATGTGAAAACCCATTTTGATTAGATGTACCAATAAAGATATTATTATTATTATTATTATTATTATTATTATTATTATTATTATTATTATTATTACTATTATTATTATTATTATCATTTTTCCTGTCATCCCCTGATGCTTTTTTCCTGTCATCCCCCATGATAGTTTGAACGACTAGTAGTGAGGGGGGGACCACGGTTTTCTCTTTTTCGCGGGGGAATCTCATTAATACGCGGGGGAATACATTAACGTAGGTCATCGCCTATTGTCTTGATCACTCATTATAGGATGACGTCATATTTAAGTTTAGTCTTACCAACAGGTTCTGAACTGGTTTGACAGGTTTATCAATGATGTCATGCTCTATTTTTAACTTATGGCAATCATGGGCGGTATCACCGGTTTGACAGGTTTTTAAAGTTATTTTTTGGATACATGACATCATATAGTACATACATACTTTATTGTATAGCTCCCCTTGGGAGGCTCTTCCGTCATACATGAAAATAAAAAATAATAATAATAATAATAATAATAATAATGAAAACTATTTACATTTGGATGATAATATAGAGAGAAAGAAAAAAATACGATAATAAAAAAAAACGATGAATTGAAAAGATTCTTAAAAACTCTCTTTTTTAAAAACGCTAAGTTTTCCTGTGTTTCTGATATGCTTCGATAAATGATTGTAGATTTTTTTTTTTGCTCCACCGAAGGTGAAAGCCCTTTGGCCTTTCGCAAGCCTACACTTGGGCAGTGTGAGGTCATTATTTTGCTTGGCGTTCCTTTAGTGAATTTTTGAAGGGTGTTGAAATCATTCTCGAAGATAACCGGGAGTTTGGTTGTTCATTCATTTGTATACAGTAGTCTATTTTCATTGTCCGTAAGCGTGTGAAAAAGTGATTACTGCCAAGCACATTATTCACGAATTGTGAGTTTCAGTAATAATGATACATTTTCAGTGATTCTATTTTGGATGAATTTGATCGAGTTTGTGATTTCGTTGGTTATAAAAGATGAAATCATACATCAGACATCGGACGCGTGTTTCGATTCACGCACCGTTACCTAAGCTATTATGTTAATTAAGTTGAGCTTTGTCGAGGATTAAACAGTAAAAACTGTCTTTTGTTCTCTTTGTTTATCAAATTGCTCCGAATAAGAATATTATTACGGTTGATCGATTCCTGGCTGCTTAAATTAATTTGCATGTTAAGTTTGGCGCGCACTGAAAGAATAAAACACGCTCAGAATTTACTGAAAATTCTTTATTTAAATCGTTCAACAATTCAAGTACAAAGCAAAGTTCTTATGACAGCGTTAATCATCTTTATCCCCTTCATCGCTAGGGGGATAGAATGTCATTTTTGATGTTTTTTCATCCATGTGTGTGATTGCACCACAATCATAACATCGACGGAGAGATTCCTTCGCGTGCTTTCGTTCAAGAGGAATCTTGTGATCACATATAGGGCAAACTTTACAGTTATCTTCCCAAAAGCACTTAGGACATTTCATGACTATGGTATCATATCCATGTGAACTGTTGCAGTGTCGGCACGGATCATGAACTTTTGCCTGAGCTCTCGTTGAATTTTCAACTGAGTCGCTACTATTCTCGGCCTCTTCTTCCCAATCACTTTCCAGGCCGCTGTTATGAGACTCTTCGGGTTGACTATTTTCAGAACTGGTTTCCTCCTCTTCACTGCTGTCCGACAAGTTTTCATCATTAGCCTCATTACCTGATTCTTCCTCTTTATCCTGGTATCCTCTTTCTTTTTCTAACAAATCTCTTAGAAGTTTTTTATTTTTGATCAGTCGCTTATTCACTCCGAGCTCTGCCAGCCCATCTAGGAAAGTATTGAGCGCACGGGGTTTGGCGACATCTTCGTTATGAGGGAGTAACACATACTCGACCAGCTCTGAGATGTTTGTTATGGTATTGCACGCTGGTTTCGGAGTACCAGTCCACTAGGTCTCCAAAACAAGATATTTCTAGAAGTAGCCATACTATGCAATAGTTTAGAAGCGTGCTTTCTGGAAACGGCGTTGGAAAGGTTGTTCAAGACATCTTTTATCCGGGGTTCTTCATCGTCACTTTCCTCATCAGAGGTTGAGTAATCCTCCATTTCACTTTCCTTCTCTTTATCCCAATCCATCTTTCTCTTCATATCGACCAGCACTCGTTAAAAGAGAGACACAAATGACCAAATTTCAGAATCCATGGTCTCTTTTATAACATAATATACCCCAAGCTACTAATTGCAGGGGTCAGTAATTCTTGTATAAACCCACTGCCCTGTTGCACAAGGATGCGTTTCTTTGTCTTGTAAGGTACATTTCGCTGAGCAAGACTTAGAAGAGCATCCTTATGCGAACGTAATATGGCCCTAACTTCTTCAGACACTGGTATGTTTTCTGTAAGTACATTATAAATAACTTGCAATAACGCATGCAGCTGTTGTGGAGTAGCTGTTCTCAAGAGAAACTGACGCTGCTTGGAAGGGCAATCTGAAAGGAGCTGAAGGAAACCTCGGTTGTTCTTTACAACGCGAGACATGATCATGGAATGAGTTTAAGAAAGTAAGTTCCCCTTTTATTGTGTAGGATGTGGGGGAAGCAATAGACTTGAGGAGAAGGGGGAGGTGGAGGAGGGAAAACAATAGAAATAAGGTGGTGGAGTTAAAACAATAGAAACGTGGTGGTGGAGGTGGGGGCGGTGGTGGTGGTGGAGGGAAAACAATAGAAATGTGGTGGTGGAGTTAAAACAATAGAAACGTGGTGCTGGGGGCGGTGGTGGTGGTGGAGGGAAAACAATAGAAATGTGGTGGTGGTGGTGGTGGTGGAGGAGTTAAAACAATAGAAACGTGGTGGTGGAGGTGGGGGCGGTTGCGGTGGTGGAGGGAAAACAATAGAAATGTGGTGGTGGTGGAGTTAAAACAATAGATACATGGTGGTGGAGGTGGGGGCGGTGGCGGTGGTGGAGGAAAACAATAGAAATGTGGTGGTGGAGGTGGGGGTGGTGGCGAAAACAATAGGGGTTAATTCTATATAAATGTGACACATTCGACGTTATTTTCAATTTACGTTAAGTCTTCGCCGAAATGACATGAGTTGGTTCTGTTCCTTCTGCGAAAAATCCTTTAGTAGAAAAGATAGTATGCAAAGACACGTGATGTCTAAACACCGCAATGCTGGTTTCACTCCCTTCATAGCTATGCCGTTTTTTGTAGAAAAGTGTCAGCGGTTTCAATTCGTACATCCATTTACTTGTATGGTTGCTGGCATGACCGGATCAGGAAAGACCGTCTGGGTAAAATCTTTGTTGCAACAGGCTCAAAGAGCAATCAATCTACCACCACAGAGGATTGTTTGGTGTTATTCCCAGTGGCAGCCCGCTTATCTTGAATTGATGGCAACAATACAAAACAGAGTTTGTCAGAGGTATTCCTTCCAATCTAGAGCATGACTCATATTTTGACATCCGCCAACGCAACTTAATGGTGATCGATGATCAGATGGCTGATGCCGGTGAAGACAAGCGAATCGTCAACCTGTTTTCAAGAGGATCCCATCATCGCAACCTAAGCATAATTTACATCGTGCAGAACTTATTTCATCAAGGAAAAGGCAGTCGAAGTATCAGCTTAAACAGTCACTACTTAGTCCTTTTCAAGAACCCCCGCCGGGATAAACTTCAAGTTCTGACCCTGGCTAAGCAAATGTATCCCAGGCACACCGATTTCTTTATTAATCACTATGAGCAGGCCGTACAGAGGCACTTTGGTTATCTCCTAGTTGATCTTAAAACCACCACTCAAGACAACTGTAGATTGCGAACGAACGTTCTACCTGGCGAAGAACGATTTGATAACGTAGCGGTACCGGATAATATCTCGCAGGAACTACTACAGTACCTCAAACAACAGAACGTAATGACTCCCCCAGTAGTTCCAGTAATGAAGAAATTACAAGATTCAATGGATGGTCTTCTCTCACGATCAGACCTTGGAGATGACAAAAGAGCAAAGCATTACATGCAGCTGCAAAACAAGTATTTGACGTTTAAACAACAGTTGAATTCCAGACTCAAAGAATCAAATCCAACCCACTCTGAAGAACAGAGAAAAATTTCTAGCAATCTTATGCCAGATCAAGAACCAGTGACTGTACAGGTAGCCACTGTCCAAACGCCCACGGTTATACAGGCGACGCCCGCGGAAGCGTCACTTTCCTCGTCCATCTTAACACCCCCTCCCACAGTACCCTCACCTACACAAAAAAGAAAAAAACTACCTCGAATTCGGTTTAAAAACTACCTGGATGACGATGATCGTCCCTCAAGAAGATCCCGGCGAACTAACAGAAATCATCCATATAAGGCTTCTCAAGAGGAGGAATTTTAATTAAATTGTGGCGCAATCACACACATGGATGAAAGAACATCAAAAATGACATTCTATCCCCCTAGCGATGAAGGGGATAAAGAAGATTAATGCTGTCATAAGAACTTTGCTTTGTACTTGAATTGTTGAACGATTTAAATAAAGAATTTTCAGTAAATTCTGAGCGTGTTTTATTCTTTCAGTGCGCGCCAAACTTAACATGCAAATTAATTTAAGCAGCCAGGAATCGATCAACCGTAATAATATTCTTATTCGGAGCAATTTGATAAACAAAGAGAACAAAAGACTGTTTTTACTGTTTAATCCTCGACAAAGCTCAACTTAATTAACATAATAGCTTAGGTAACGGTGCGTGAATCGAAACACGCGTCCGATGTCTGATGTATGATTTCATCTTTTATAACCAACGAAATCACAAACTCGATCAAATTCATCCAAAATAGAATCACTGAAAATGTATCATTATTACTGAAACTCACAATTCGTGAATAATGTGCTTGGCAGTAATCGCTTTTTCATACGCTTACGGACAATGAAAATAGACTACTGTATACAAATGAATGAACAACCAAACTCCCGGTTATCTTCGAGAATGATTTCAACACCCTTCAAAAATTCACTAAAGGAACGCCAAGCAAAATAATGACCTCACACTGCCCAAGTGTAGGCTTGCGAAAGGCCAAAGGGCTTTCACCTTCGGTGGAGCAAAAAAATCTACAATCATTTATCGAAGCATATCAGAAACACAGGAAAACTTAGCGTTTTTAAAAAAGAGAGTTTTTAAGAATCTTTTCAATTCATCGTTTTTTTTATTATCGTATTTTTTTCTTTCTCTCTATATTATCATTCAAATGTAAATAGTTTTCATTATTATTATTATTATTATTATTATTATTATTATTATTATTATTTTTTATTTTCATGTATGACGGAAGAGCCTCCCAAGGGGAGCTATACAATAAAGTATGTATGTACTATATGATGTCATGTATCCAAAAAATAACTTTAAAAACCTGTCAAACCGGTGATACCGCCCATGATTGCCATAAGTTAAAAATAGAGCATGACATCATTGATAAACCTGTCAAACCAGTTCAGAACCTGTTGGTAAGACTAAACTTAAATATGACGTCATCCTATAATGAGTGATCAAGACAATAGGCGATGACGTCATCGGCGTTAATGTATTCCCCCGCGTATTAATGAGATTCCCCCGCGAAAAAGAGGAAACCGTGGTCCCCCCCTCACTACTACGACTTTCATCCATAAACGATTGCGCGATCATCTCGGGAAATCAGTGTTTTTGTAATCATGCGATCGAAAGACATACCATAATATTTCATATTCGGCCAGTTCCGATGCCCAAAGGCCGGTTTACACGCTACGATTTGTCGGTCCGATAGTGTCGCAGCGCATATCGTACCTGTATTTTGACACCCGATTGACTGATCAGTATGACATGAAAAACGGTGCGATTTAGAAAATCAACAGGCCTTTTTTTTGTTCTTTTCTGGTCGGGTGGACACTCTCAAAGAAAACGCCATGTCAATCAAAACTAGGGCCAGATTCGCGAAGCGCTTCTAAGTTAAGTATGTTTCTGAACAATAGTCTGTTGTTATATTCCAACAATAAGGGTTTGTCAAGAAAACAATACTAAGGATACATCAGGATTTCGTGAATCTGACCCCAGGTGTCTAAATATACTGTACGCACTGAGAACAGCCTTTGTGGTCATACGGAAACTCAGCTCTTTGTGATCGTTTGATAACGAGACAGTAAACAATTCCTGAGATCTGAAGATCAATTTCGATGTTATGTAACGCAGGCTTTCGAGGCAAAAAACGCTTAGCCTGCCGCTGTTCGTTTTAACCCTTAAATTCCTAAGAGTGCCAATTGACACATAATGCCATAATTCTGTCGATATTTGACGGTTTCCATGACTTTTTGGCAGCAAGATGGTCTTGTAAAGATCTACTCATTAAAAGGATGAAAACTTAAACCCCTCCCATATGTAATATGGCCCGGTTGACCATTCCATAACTTTTCAACTTTCCCCCCTCCCCCCTCAGCAGTTGCAGGTCTTTTAAAGACATCTCTCACATTAATGAACATGTTGAGAATTGCAAAATAAGCTATAGTTTAGCGGTATACCTAATATACACAGAGATAATGGGACGTTTTAAGCCCATTTATCTCAAAGCCATAACTATTCTCATAATTTTATGATTATATCATGCAGTTATGAAATACACTCATGAGTAGCTTGAAAACGGTACATCATTCATGGATATCTAGTTTGTAACCCAGGATCTGGACAAAATGTCGTTTTGCTTCAGGGGTAAAGGGTTTATCGGGTTCTACAGGACACGCCGTCGAGTTATCAACAGAAAAAAAAGAGAGATCGAGCTGAGAAGTGGATTCGGATCCTATTTAAACCTGAGGGTTACTGTGATTGTGTGGTTAGAGTTGCAACACACCCTTCGTGGCTATCCAATCAAGTAATATTACTGGATACAGTTTTAAGAGCAGCAAATTACTACAGCGGGGTGAAAGGGAGAAAGTTCTATTTATAAGCAAAATAACTTCTTGAAAATTTGGGAGTGATTTGAATGTCGTTTATTGTTTGAATTCGTAAGATACGCCTAGAGTTAATAAGACGGAAGTGAAATTCACGGATTTGAACTAAAGGTGAAAGAATAGATAAATGAGGGACCATCACAGTTACACAAACAACTTAAAAAAAAAATAATAATTCAGGCTTGAACGGGATTTGAATCCGAGAACTCCGCGTCTGTACAGCGCTCTACCAACTGCATGAGCTATCAAGCCAACTGGGAGATAGTCATTTTGTAAATACGTATTGCATTGTATTCATTCTATATAAAAATATAAAATACATATATTTGAACGGAGGGTGAGAGAATCGATAAATGAGAGAAAATCTCAGTTATGTACGCAACTTAAGTAACTACGAAAAGAACGTCAAAAGCTGATTTAGATATGATTCTGATGGCACGTTTCTGTAAAGTAAGAAGTCGGCAAAGAAAGAGAGAAAATAGAAAGGAAGTCGAAAGGAAGAAAAGACAACCCAGACTGATAATGGTGTAAAGCGTTCATGGAAAAGAATTTTGACCTGTTGGACAAAGTTTAAGTACCAATGTTGTGTATCTCTTTTGTCTAAATATCTGTTTGATTGCACGGCCTCTCATGCCAAGTTGCTAGCTTTAAATCTAACCGTGCGCAAAATAAATGTACTTTACTTTTACCTTATTGAACAGCTGAGTAACTACTCCCGGACGAAGATCTGGATCGTAAAGAAATTGTCTTAGGGCTCAGTCATTAAATTGAACCTAAAATAAATCAGGATCCGCTTTTGTCGCGGACTAGGGATCGCTTTACTTCCAGTTTAGTTCCTTAACGAAATCAGACAGGTTTTGAAAAGATCATGATAACAAAAAAACCCTAGCTCTGCTGTAGTGGATTAGAGAGATTACATGAAAGCTATGTTTGTCTTTATGTTGTGAAACCTGGGATTTCTTCCAACACGATTATCAGTACTGTGTAGATCCTAAGTCACACCCGATGTAGAGCTTGGTCACAGTAAAATATTTCTCCAGGAGCCCATTATGATTTCTCATATTCTCTATTCCCTTGTTCATGATTAGCCTGTGTACAGCCGCCCCCTCCATTCATGAAAAATCTCCCCGATTTTTCCTTAGGGGAGGGGCCGGCTGTACACAGGCTAGTTCATGATCTGTCACGGTTCTGGCTCACAAGTTTTTTAAGCACAAAAAACCTGTCTCATTTATTACAAACAGAAGTGTCTAAATAAGTCTACGGTCCTTATAATCCTATTCATCGACTGGCTAAATTTTTACCCCTTATTTTGAAATAATGATATCACGATTACTGTGAATAATTTCATTCCTGCTTTCGGCTATCACTTTAAATCACCCGGCACTTAAGCGTAAATCAGGTACCAACTTAAGCAAAAAATTCTGTAAATAATTCAACATTTGGTTTCAGTGTAACTTCAACATTATTGCGCTGAGGCTTCACTCAATCCAACAATATCCTCATACGTCACTAGCTGTGCGCGCAGCCGCTTGCTCTCCTTTCGAGATTCTGAGACTCCGACGATTTTAAGCAGAGTACGTTGTGTTCAAAACTATTTCCGGAAAGTATTTTCTATTGAACTCCCTAGCTATAAAGAATTCGACAAGCAGTAACTGAAAATGTCCAACCTTACGCAGTCTTGATGAAAGACCAATAATTATTTTTCTTTTAACTGACTTGACCCATTAATTGCTTTAATGATTTTTCGTGTAACTATGGACAAATGTCTACTCTGTCTCTGCTCTGTTCCCTCAATACTGGATACAGGCCTGTATAAGTGCTTATGTGGCACAGGCCTGATAATTGCTAATGTGTGTCAGTGGCCTCACTGGGCAGTAAATTATTTAGATAAATTAAATTAATGATCAATAGCAAATGAAAATATGTAACAAAGCTAAAGTATATACGGGAGGAAACTAACAGACGCAGAAATAATACTACCCTAATCCTATCGTGATCCTTAACTTTCAACCTCCTCGTTGAACGTCATCGAAAACGTCATTAACGGTGTACACTGATATTTTTAAGGAATCTTTATTTATACACGGTAAAAATTCATCAGGTCTAACAAAGTACAGAAGTATAAAATGTTAATATCTAAGTCTAAACTACATCATATAAATAGAATGCTAATTACAATGTTAAAATTTACTTATCCTAATAAAAACCTGTTTTCCATGAATGCTGTACCTTATTTTTTCCTGTAGTGTTTGTTTAAAAGTGTTTTGAAATTACTCAGAGATTCTGCTTGCCTTAAGTTTTGAGAAAGACTATTCCATAGGACAGCACCACTGTAGTTAAAACTATTTCGAAGGTAGTTTGTGCGTGGGAGTGGAATGGTGAAGCGAACTCCTCGATTGACTATCAGACACTCTGGACCTAGCGAAGTCGACGCTCCTCTCTGCGAACTGGAATTTGTCAGGGTTGAGCACTATCCCTGCATGGCCAACGCGGGTAAGGAAGTCGATGGTCCTCCACCAGTGTTGTCTGTGTCAAAAAGGACTGTGTCATCTACGCATCGTTCTTTGCGCTCGAACTCCGCGAGGACAGCATCGAAACGGCAATTGTAGCCGTCCTCCGAGGACAGGAAGCCTTGAGGTGCCTGTGTGTAGCGCCAGCGGCCTGATGGTGTGATGAAGGTGGTCAGGTGGCAGTCAGAAACGCGCAGAGGAACGCTGTGATAGCCGTTCCAGGCATCTGTCATGGTCTTCCAAGTGTCCTTGGGGATACGACGGTCGAGGTGGAAGGGCAACTCCATGGCAAAAGTCTCACGTTGACAGAATTTGTTCAGTGGCGAGATGTCTACAGTGCGGCGTGGTGAGCCGTCGTGGTTACGTGTGATGACCATCCTATGACACCACATAACGGGTTCGCCGTAAGGCACACGCTCGATGATGCCAAGAGCTTCGTCGCGCAGGAGGTCATCGTACACCCGTTGCTGCCAGTGGAGGGGTATATTGGCCGGTGTGTGGCAGGCCTTAGGTGTGGCTGCGGGGTCAACATGGATCGTTATGGGTGGGCCCTCCATACATGGTAGCGCTCGATGAGGGCAAGTGTTGAAAGTGGATGAGGCATATCTGTCAAGAAGCCAGGCTTTCATTTTTGCATTGTTCTCTGGTGTACAGGGGAACGGCAGCTCGGAGGGACGTGGCGGTGTTGCTCCACGCTGTGGACACGAGCACGTAGTGTTGCACGCAATGGGGGGTTCCGGGCAGCCGTCATTGAGGGCTCTCATAGCGTAGATGTCTGGTGAGACGCTAGGAACATGTGGCTATTTGTCAGAGGTATCACTTACAGAACGGGTACTAGTGGAGTTGTCAAGGGATGGGAAGGTACGCGGCAGTAGACGAAGGTTTAGTAGTAAGTCGTAAGACAGGTACATGTCCTTGACAGAGCTGCTCACATAGACCATCGAGTGGCATGCTGTAATGTCCCCGCTGCTGGACTGTGTAGCGAGTTTTGCGAAGAACGCTCCCTCTATCGAGATGGGTGAGCGGTTAGCTGCTGATAGGCTGAGGCTGATGGGGTGTAGTTGGTCACGAGAGAAACCGCAGGCCATGAAGTCGGATAACGACCACAAGTCTGATTGGGCGCCAGTGTCCGCTATGGCAGATACCTCAGCGTGGCTGTCTGAGGGGGGGTTGGAGATGCCACTGTCGGTCCTGCCTGGTCGGGAGAGGGATATGGTGATCGGAAGACTAGGATGATCTCTCAAGCGAGCCCTTTTCCACTCCCCCTTGGAGAAGATATGGTGATCTAATCGCGCTGCGAATGGTGTGGTGACGGTGGCGTGAGTGGTCGCCTTCCGGGTGTGACGATGTCGTTGGGAGGCTCAAGGGGGTCCTACACTCTTGGTTTGGAATGCTGCTATCTGTGAAATTGGCTCCGTTTCTGTGGCATGGACCCCTGGGGCCTGGGGCGAACGCTGTAGAGGTTGACGCTGGTGACGTTTTTTACGGCAATTGGCCCTGTAGTATTCGATGCACATTTGGTGGGGTTTCTCGTTCCAACCACGGACTCCTTCTGTGAAGATCTTAAAGGTGATGCGACAGCCGGGGCATGTTGCTTCCTTCGCCCGATCCGCCTGAGAAGGAGGGGTGGCGTGGTTCGGTGGCGATGTCTTTTGCTTCACGAAGGAGGAGACAGCTGAGAGCGAAGGGGAGGGGAGGGCATTGCATGCCATCTCTTTAGTTCTACCAAGGCGATGACCTCGTTTACAGGTTTCTTTAGTATGCCCGCGATGCCCAGCACTTCCCTCCTGATGTCAGAGTCGTAAAGGCCATTCAGGATGACGTCACGGATGACGTGGTCGGTGTAGTCGACTGAAGCGCCGCACGTGCATGAAGTAGTGTAGGAACAAGTTTCCACCTTCCCCGCACTTTAGCTGTAAAGGTACGAAAGGGCTCATCACGTTCTTGCCGCAACTGGAGAAGCTCTGTACGTAGCATGCAAGTGGCGACTGGGATTATCGCTAAAGAGCGCATGACGGCCAGCAGCTCAGTCAGGTTCTAAGAAGCTGCATTTGGATTGGCTTTAAGAAGGTTGTCCCCAAGTTCAGGTCCTGCACACTGGAAGAGCTGGGAGGGCGCCGAGGCATCGTTGATGCCTGAGCCCGATTTGAAAACCTCCCAGCGTCTCGTGAAGACATTCCACTCTTCTATCGTGACTCCGATGTTTACTTTCGACCGCTCTAGTTTCGGGCCGCTGGTTGTTGTGGGTGCTGGAGGTGCTGTGGGCGCCGGGACGCGGTGTGCCAGGTCGTGATTTGTGATGAGGGCAATTGCCAAGGCCTCAGAGACATCCTCTGTTGCGAATGTGCAGTCGGGCACGGATCATTCAACGACTACCATGATGACGCAATTATCTATTTCATGAAGCGAACTCCTCGATTGACTTGGTTTAATTACAACGATGAAACAGATCTACAGGATAAATCACAATATACATACACTAAGTAATGCAAACTATAAAGCTAAACGAAACACAATATAATAGACTTACGATAATAAGTTCGATTCGCAAGATATTTGATCACGTAAACGAGTTCGAGTGTCCGAAACAATATGGCTGACTAGCACAGGTCAGCGGTCCTAACGAGTCCTTAGTATGTGGCCAGCGGCAGTCCCTTCAAATGGCTAGTTTTATTTCAGAACAGGAGCTACCTGTGTGACATATAATGGGGGATAAATATGGTTAAATTAAGCATTCCGTGTATATGCCGATTAAGGGCATCTTGTTACTTGAAGCGAAAGCGCTCATGGGTTAATTCGACTCTGTTTATTTCATAAGTCACGCAATAAAATGTCACGCTTTTTTTGTTTACGTGACGTTAGGTTTGACTATGTTGCGCGAAAAACACACGGGAAACATGCTGAAAACAAAAAACAAATTGAAAACAATGAAAACTTTACCAAAGTGTGGACACCGTTGATTTATACCCGAATGTTTTTATTATCTATACACTGTAAAAGGAGTCACAGTGCAAGTCTTGCTAAAATATGAAACCTAGGGGAACATTTTTCTTGTTTGAACCACTAAGTATTAACGCCTTAGTTTTCGCCTTCGTGCAAAAGTCACTGCGGTCTCATTCCTGACTGTTCTCTTGACTCCTCACTTCTGACATGCGCATCCTTGGCAAAGAGAATGCAGTTTGTCGATGTATGGCTTTTGCCATCGAATTGTTACAACTGATAGGTCCTTGCCAAATTAAGAAAGTACAAATTTCCTAATGGTAAATGAAAAATGGGGGTGGGGCGGGGGTATAAGCGCGTACTCATTTTCCCAAACAGCGGCTGGTAATTGAGCCGTCCCCGTATGTCGGTTCATCATCCACCAGTGCTTTCTTCGAGGCAAGGTGTAAGAAGAAACCTGCTGCTAAGGTTCCTAGCCACTTCAGCACACATCGAGCATTGATCATGAACTGGATCATTTGTCACAGCAACGCATTGTAATAAATCAAATAATGGTTTGTTTAACGATGTAGTCACTCAAGTTGTAGATCGCGACGTTTCGACTGCTTACTGCTAGTCTTCATCAGGCAATGAAGTCGACTGATGACGCTTCAGCATTTATGTCATGAAGGTCTGATCCTGCAAGTGTTGCATACAGGGTCTGCTTTAATTCCGGTTTGCTGTCAAATAGGACTTTTGAACTAGGACCGAGTCCTTCATGACGCACTTGATTTAAGTATCCATACCACCTTGTCTGTTGCTCTCTTACTGACTATGCTGACCACCGGTAACAGCATGTTTTCCGCATATTCTACAGAAGCTCTGTCAAAGGGCTTCTCGTCTCGTGCTCTAGGGAGTGCTGGTGTCGGCCACGTGACAACCGCTTCCATCAGGTCTAGCTGTCATATGACGTCATCATATCACGTTGCGGACCCCAGAGGAGACATGCTTGAACGTACGATCTCTCCTCGGAGTCTCATTGCCATGCCTTTTATACTTGTGAAGTTATGAAGGGGGATTCCCTCCCCCTCTCCGTCTCCAGAAGACAAAAAAGGAAAAACAAGATGCCTATACTGGCATTTACGCGAGATGCATTTATTCCCACTGAAAGCTTTGCAGATTTATAAAACTATCCTTGCTAATGGAATAGTTTGAGTCACGACGATCGCGTTACGTTGTTTCCCTTGTGTTACGCGACTCAGACTTTCACCGGAAATTTCTGAAATTCCATTACGATAACGTAAGCTTCTCAATGATCTCTTTTCAGTCTCGCATCGTGGTCTAAGACTGTCAAACAAAGCACGATTCCTTCGCCAGGAACTCACCAATTTCCACCGTTTTAAATGTCGAGTGCTTCTTAGAAGTTATTCTTTCGATTCACCGCTTCAAATTAGTGAAATTTCCGTTTGAAAACGGCACACTTGAGTCCACAACATGTTAACAATATGGCGCCAAATTTAATCCGGTTTTGATAAATAAATCAAATGATGCTTTGACATCACACAAGTAGAGGTGAGTGGGTCCTCTCCCTCGCAATATAATCGACAAAAAAGGATTTTGATTGGCCTGCTTTTGTTGAAGACAATCAGAACAATACATCCCGAGTAGGAGAGGGGAGAGTTTAATGAATAAATTAATGTACGGATTGTGGCTACAAAGAAGGAAAAAAAAAAAAAAAGAAAGAAATCGACCCGTTTTTAGACACGGTATGCCCCTCAGGGCATCCTGCGTGAAAAAACAGGTCTAGATTGGGTTTGGGCTATGCTGACGTGCGAAGGAATAAACCACGTTTTCTGAATCGACCACTTTGGTTTTCGCGGACAACCAAAACTGATAACTCTTCAGGTCTCTTTAGGACGTCGACCCTCGCGTCACCTTGGTTGATATAGCGCCGGTATGTGGGCCTTCCATGACGATATAAAGGTGTTTGCCTTTGCTTGCTTCACAGTCAATGCAAATTCTTCTTTAAGTTCGTGTAGCACATCAACCAGGGTCTGGAAGGGGGGGTCCTGATCCCGCATTCCCGCTCCTTTTTCACGAGAATCCCGAATCCCGCACTTTTTTCACCGCTTTCCCGAATCCGGTTTTTTCTTTCCCAAAAAATGCATTAAAAAATTTTCCGCAAAAACTAATAAAGTTAAGATCGGTTGTAGATTGGTCCTTTCGATTGATATTTTGAAATTAGGCCTGTTTTAAGGTTGCTGTAAAAAATAAATAGCTTTTGTACCTCAATATGACGAAAGAGCACGATGTGACAGCATGATGGGTCTTCCTGTACGCGTGCGCACTGTCCTTGATAGGAAGTTTACAGGAGGAGCCTCGACCGCCTCTTCTTCGTGGGTGCCACTGTCTTCATCGTTGCTGGAGTCTGAATCATACTCTGACAGCTGGTCACCGATATCATTAGCTAAACTGGGTTCGTCGGTGACTCGGTCGCCGACAGGTAGCTCTTTCCTATACATGTTTAGAGGAAGAGTTTGCTTTGTGTTGTTCTGACGAACCGAAAGCTGTCTGACGGCTTTGCCATGCTCGCTGGCCCACTGGCGCATGGAATTCTGGTCCTGCTTAGACATCGCATGCACGGGAAGACGCTTTATCTTTGGGATATCCCCTAAGAGTACCTTTGTCTGGGGAACCGGATAGTACGAGTTAGCATGGGTGAAATAGTAGACCGACCACTTTGTTGCTCGTTTCAGAGACTCTTTCATGCTGTTGCCAAAGTCCCTGGCATATTCTAGCAGAGTACAAGTCGGGTGCTTGAAGTGGCTGACAGCGTGCACATTTTCAACCTGAATTGTGAAGCACACCTCTGGCTTAATAGACAATCCTGGACTCAATATGTCAATGTTCCTATCTAGCCTCTCTAGGCCCTTCTCCAACAGACTGAGGGATACAGCTGTCTTCGCAGAAACGGTTCCCTGTGGACCATTGGTTGTGCTTGTTATGCAGTTACGTGATTTCACGTTTTCAATGGTTCCATTGCAGTAAGAGGAAACTGCCTTGACCATCTCATGTGCTTCCTTAAGTGTACAATCCTCGTGTTGTTGGTTCTTGTGATGCACCGAGAATGCACGGTACAACTTTCCGAGGTTCTCTTAGAACTCAACAGTTCCTTCGAGATTTGTTACTAGCTTTATCGTACCAATTTGGCCGTCGGTTACGAATATACTAGCTCCCTCGGTGCAAACGCCCATTGGTTGGCCAAATGCGGAATGACATCCAGAGCCATTTTTGTTGCTCTCCTCCCCGGTCCCAGCGATAACTTTCACTGCACCCCCACTTTGTAGTATCTTAAGCTGCCTGCTGTCTTGGTCTGTGAAGGCTATGGTTCCATCTTGGAGTGCAGAGATGGAGTGTATGCGCACGATGGGAGGGGGATCATTCTGAAGAACAACAACTCTCTCCAAGTTTTTCTGTGCCATACTGAACTGCCAAAAACCTTTGGTGTCTGCAAGGAAGAGATAATTTTGACTCCCAAGGCACATGCTTTGAACGCGCTTGCATTGTTCAGGATACGGAAGCAATAGTTTTACCGATCCGCACAAGACATGCCCATTTGAAGAAACCGTGATAGTGTACACCTCACTCGTCGTATCAGAGGCACAGGCCATGATACCTTCAGTAAGATTACAGATACTGGATGGCTTCATATCTGTTTCCAATTTTAGCAGCTGACCGTCCGGTTGCAGTGCCTGGCGTTCAATTTGTAGGTGTTGTGTTAGTCTCTCCTTGAGCACTTTCACTGTTCCTTGACAGGAGAGATTTCGCTTCGTTAATTCATTAACTAATGATGCACGATCCCGCAGTCGAGCAGGTCGAAGGACAATCTTATCCTCTAAATCTACAGCAAGCAGTCCTATATCTCGCTGGCACAAAATCGCTGCTCCCACTTCCTTCAGATAGCACACACTCCGAACGTCCGGTAATCCTGACTTAACGACCTCCAAACGAACAGGATTGTGAAGGTCAGCTTCCACAAGACGCGAGGTTTGCTTCAAAGGATTCACGTCAATAAACAGGAGCTTTCCTTGCTTTCCAAAGGTTATAGCCACAAGGATGTGGGTACATACCGAGTTTGTTGGTTTCTGAAAACCGATACTTTTCAGGGACCATCTGGTGAACTACAAAGTCTACTTCCCGTAATGTGTCTATGACGCTTTCATTAGAGAGCCGTAAAATTGGGTTGACTGCCATTCGGTCCTTGTTTTGAACATCCTCTGCTCGCAATAGTCGCCGCAGTGGTTTTCGGACGTCAGGGTTGTTGTCATCTTTAAGGGTCTGAATAACTGCCAGGCAACTTCGCGCTTCCTTAAGCACAATGAACCAATTGCAGAAGCTGCATTTTAGGCTTTTTCCTGCATGGACACCATCAGGGAGGAAAACCAAATATTGCAAGGCTGGGTCGATGAGCTGATTCTCTTGCAGTCTGGCAATCAAGTCCATTGCTTTTTTATTACCTTCCTCACAGTCTGTAGTAAGTATCAAGACTATACAACGGATACATTGTTCTCCGGCGTCAAGACATCGCTTGCAAACCCTGAGGCTTGGTATGTGACTGGGCTGATTTTGCTCAGCACACAGTGGGCATGGTTTACCGCCGTCTAAACACGCATTACATGATCTCACACAAGCGTCAACCGCGCAGGGCGGTACTGTATTGTCGTCCGAACGAACTTTCTCAAGACAGGCTTTACAAATTTGAAGGGTTTTGGTTTGTTCGATAAAAAAGTCTTTCATTTCTTCTCCTGTTTTCCCCGATTTCGTAAAGTAGCTTGTTGCAATGGGCATACTCAAACCATTACAAAGGGAAGTAACAAAAGAAACATTTGCTTCAGTCAGGATGTTTGTCTTCAAAAACTCCGGAGTTGGATTTGGGTTGTCTTTAACAAATTTTAGATCAACATCTTGGTTCAGTCCAACATTTTTTTTGACTCGATCATCAAATTGAATTCCCGGCTTAAGAGCTGTGCCATCATTTTCCAGGGCTACACCTATTACCTTTACAGCATCTGTTTCAAGAATGGGCTGAACGTTTGACGTTTCGTCTGTCGCAAGTGTCATAAAAGCAAGTTGTAAATCTTTAAGAACACCGCTTTTGGTTGTGTAGCCTCCTCTCAGTTTATCGCGTGTTCGTTTTGAAGGGCCCCCGAGATTAAATGTTGCATCCTCAGCATTCTTTTCTCCTCCTCTACCTTGCCCATGATACATGGGGCCTCTTAGGAAGTTCACAGTGCTCCCTCCTCTTAAATATTCGATTGTGTTGAAAAATTCAATCACTTCTGGATCATATTCGTGATCATACCTAATAAGGACTTCAACCGTGTAATTTAGGTATTTGTACATAATTTTGTCGTAAGGTATTATTCCTGTTTGAATTAGTTTATCTAGTTGGATACACACATCATCGGCCGCTGCTAATGAGAGAGGGAAAATTTTCCAGTCACTGTCCTCAGGTTCACTGATCTCATCATCCGTACTTTCTTCTATCACTAACTCTAGGTCATGCTCATGATCTTGCTCATCGTTCAGTATCGAATCTAATGAATCATCCTCATCATCTAAGCAAGCGAATGCATCCTCTGTGTCGCTTTTTGGGCTGAAATCGTCCCCTTCCGTCTGTTCCGTGCTCAGTATCATGAAGCCATCATCTTTGACGCTGTTATACAAAAACATACTTTAATCTGTTTAATATAATTATAACATTTGCTCAGCTCCTTCTCTGTTTTTGATATGGTACTCCTAAGCTTTGCCAAACAAAACGAACATGTTTTATAACATAGCGTGCGTGCATCCTAATCTAATTCCTATTGGCGTCGTCATGGTACATTTCTCAATATACGCACGGCCTTGCGTCCATTCGATAACGTGTGCAAGTCAGATGGGAGAATCATTCGCGCGCTATGTTATAATAAAACTTTTTTACAGAGAGACAACACCATAATAAATGTATATTTATAAGCGCTTGTCGAAGTTTAATGAAACGTTAAGATTAAACTGATATGCGAAACCACTTTCACCTTTTTTTTGTACAGAGAATTTAGTAATTTATCAGGAACAAAACCTGTTTTCCAGGAATCGTTTACTTTATTTTCGCTATGTCATAAAAGAATCTGTTCATGCTTTTAGCTGTGCGTATATCGAGGTATGGATGCACTTGGGAAGTTTGGAGAGCGCTCAAGGAGCAGGAGTTGCTCGAGGCGTAACTCTTACGCTTCTCTCGGCGTGTTCTCCAAACTTCCCGCGTGCATCCATAACTCGATATATGCACGCTAAGAATGAACCAAATCTCAAGTAAACGTGTTGAAATACAATCAGTGAAGAAAAGCCTATTCTATATACCCTCGAAAAATGCAACCTCGTATCACCTCCTTGTCCAAATAATTGCGAATTCACAACATCGTTTTCTTAAAAACGTATGAGGTAACTGTCCTTATAAGGGTTATATTGAAATAATAAATTAAAACAAAAACCAATTACTTTAAAGATAACTCCTTGTCTTGTAACTCTAAAAGATCGTCTTCATGAATGGTTTCCTGGACAGGTGGGGGAGTTCTGTGCTCATTGGATGCCAGGCTCGTTCTAGCTGTTCTAGGTTTCAGCCACGTAGTGAGGGGACGTTGTGCTTAGCGCGCTTTTGGATCTTCACTTGAGGACGCGGACGAGAGAGACTTTTTGAGACAACTGTCGTAGTGCTCTGAAATAAACAACGTAAAAACAAACATTAGTTGAAGTGGTAGTACGACTTCACTTTACTGTACTTTTTGTACCGCTTTGCTTTACTTTACATGCTTTACTGTGCAAACTAGCCCCTTGAGGCAAGAAAAATGTTTCCTTTTTGCCATTAAGCAATAAAAATGCGACTAATAAACGTTCACTCTACTGCTTCATTGGAAAAAAAGGAAAAAGGACGGAACCACTGTTAAAAGGCTTCAACTACAGGCCTGCCATGTGGGCGTTTAATTTTTCTGTACTAATTATTGACATGTTTTAAAAAGTTGTCAAACGCATGATATCGTTTTTGTTCTCTCCTTTTATTCATCGCTCGTTCGCGGACTCGAACGTTCATGATTCAAATACAATATTGTAACGTACTGTATTATGGTATTGGTGGGTCGTTATATCTGTCAGATAACTCCAACATTACAGCATTTAACAGTATTTTTTGTTTGCTACTTACTTCGCTTGACGTATTGCGCTTGACCCTTCCATTTGCGGTCTGTTGGAAGTTCAAGTTCAGCAGAACACATTCCACATTTAGCTTTAAGACAACACGATGTTGTGGAATTGCCCAGATTCAGTAATTCTAAAGGAACAAAAGAAAATAACAGGTACACCTTTCATGCAAGTACTAGTACTACTTGGCTGAGTTAATATATGAAATTTGATAGTAGCAAAAAACTATAAAAAGTGTTCTTCTTATCCTTTGTCGATCCAAATTTAGCAGGATAACATAGCTGATTTCGTATAGGCAGAAACAAAACTTTCCGCAATTAGGTGTCCGTTAGCGTGTGTACCCAGAGTATGACTCAACTTTTTTTTTTGTTAAAAAAAAAATAATAATAACTTGACTGCTTTTTGCTTTTTATATACAAAATACCTTGTTTTAGCTTCTCCAGCTCCTCTTCCTGGCGCTTATTTCTTTCTACGTTTTTCCCTTCTCTCATCTTTCTGTACAAGTCCTTGTCCTCTTGAGAGGACACTCGCTTTTGTTTCTTGCGTTGCTGGCCTCCACTTCCAGCTGGACCTACTGTTGCAGCTTGGTTGGTACCTGTTTTTGTAACCAGCTGGAGCACTGGGGTTCCAGTTACCCTCGCGGTGAGTCGCTGAACCACTGTAACTGTAAACACATTACTTTATCAGTTTTTTTCTACACCTTTCACTGTGTGTATTTTATGTCATTACACGAATCACGTATTTTCTACCAGCTTTAGGACGGGAACACCAGTTTCCCAGGCAGTGACTCTTTGAACAACGGTTACTGCAAATAGTTCAAAATCAACGTCATATGTACTGTAGATTCGTATACACAGTATAAGTATACAATGGCCAGAAGGCTGTAATGTTTAATTTACAAGTTCGGTTAAAAATTTTAGTTGCGAGTAAGACGCAGAATATAATAAATGACGCAGTCCGTTCAAATGTTAAAACGGGTAGATGTGATTGTTTTACTTCTTTTACTTTAGTTACACAATAGCCAGGGCCTGAAATAATATCTAATTATAGACCGAAGGCCTCCTGCTGGAGCGAAAAAAGACGCAAACAAGTTTCACTGGACTAAAAATTGTTAATACAGTGCTAATTTAATATATATAAAACGAAGGAAGTATTTCCACATATAGAGCAATGCCTAAACGATAATAATTGCTTTATGATGAAGACGCATTGGCGATGTCAGTAAAATAAATAACAACTGACAATCATACACTATAAATTCCAGGAGTATCAAATATAAACGCGTATGAAGGACTCACCTTGTAGCATTCCACTTCCATCGCTAACGTTGGCAAATTCGTGTTTCCACGCATCCTGTGTCCTTATGGAAAACGTCTCAATACCACCACCGACCGCCTTATGTACTCGCGCGATTGAAACGTCGAGGTTTTTCCCCAAGCCTTTGCCCAGCGCAATATCGGCCAGGCCAATAAAATCATGGAGGTGCCGCTTGAAAATGTTTAATTCCCAATGGTTCTCTTTTGATATTGGGACACTAAATTTTTCTTTGTGAATCGGCTGGCCGGAAGTTTGTCCAGACTCTGTTGTCAGATAAAAGGAAACCAAAATTCGAATTGTTTCAACGGGATCCGCGCTATTCGCTGCCATTGCCTCCAATGATTTGATGGTTGAACCATGCGAGTTTGAGGTACGTGCAGAGTTAACGATTAGCCAATTGTGAAATGTTTAATTGTAAAATACTGCAAAAACCATTAATCAATGAATCTGTTGACAGACGTAACACCAGCCTACTACCGGAAACATGCCGAAGGTAACTTTTGTAATAAGTTAATTGATATATGAGCCATTTATTAGATTCTCGCTTTCTCGCAGACAGGCAAAGAAATCACCCATCCCGTACCCAAATGTTGGCAAATCCCGCCTCCCGGGGAGCAGTCAAATCCCGAATCCCGTCAAGATATTTTGCGTTTTCCCGAATCCCGCACCGGTTTTGGGTCAAATCCCGGATCCCGGGAATACCCTTCCAGACCCTGATCAACGGTGTGCAACGACATCAGAATGTTTATCACTAGAGAGCTGGCAATGCAGCGTGTCTTATGAACGTATTGCGCGAAACAGGGCGCCTGTCTCATGTGGTGTTATTTCTTGGCATGTACCTGACAGTCCACCATCAAAGTTCGTCCGCTCGCATTTTCCGATGAGCGTTTTAGCTTAGATCTAATAGGGCTAACGTCTGTAGATGCCAGGTATGAATTTAGTGCATCTAGAGGCCTGGTGTAATAAAATAAAGTTATTTTATCTTCTGAATCTGAACTGTGCAAAAGGACAAGCCAAAGGGGCTCCTATATTTTTTTTTGCGGCCGGGTCTTTCACACCTAAATTTTAACTCTTACTATTGTTCCACACATACTGTGTACTATGAGTATAAACCCCCTCCCCCCCCCCCCATCCCCTCGGGCTCTAATGCTGCAGTTCCTGGCACTGTTATTGGTTTCGTCTCAGTGGCATCCACAATAGGCCTGCGGTCACGGCATATCCCTAGCTATGCCACGAAAGACAGATTATGTATAAAGATTGCTAAGCTCACTTATTGATTTATGTAGTGATTAGTTCAAAGTTCAAAATACCAGCGACGAAAAAGACAGATACTAGTCACGTCTGGGTTATACTCCCACGCAGTCGCTTTTAGGGGAGCAGGTAATACGATGTCCCCTAAAAACGACTGCGTGTAATCAGGCTACGTTTGGATTGCACTGTTTCCAAACTAAATTGGCCCACTGTTCGCAAATCAGTTACAGAGGAGGCCAGCGGATATAACAAAATTAAAGTGTACTTACCAATTCAAGAGCCCAATGGAAACAGTACACCGGTTTGTCGCAATAAAGCTATTGACTCTGACTTGCTTATCCCACTGGGCAAAAGAGCCCTTGCGGATCTCGTCATTGGTTAGCACCTCTGCACCGGCCAATTTCTTACTTAGATGGGATAGGCAGGAGAAATGGCCTACGTTAGACTTTCTCAAAGTCCGTTTTCGTTGGAGTACGGCCAGGCGCTCGCCTCACGACTCCGTTGCCTTGTTGGTCACCCTTTCGGTGCATAAGAAGACGACTTGTGGCAAGTCTGTGATGGTCTACACAGAATCGCGCGCGCTAAGATAAGCTCAACTTGGGAGTAAACATCAGATATTCGAACACTGCGAGTGTTGTCCCGAAACGTGTCTGTCCTGTAGAATTTCACGAGGTATGCAATAAGTTTGTTGTTGTCTTAACGGTTTTGCACTACAGTTCCCCAACGAAAGATTTGAACAGTTTACTAAAACACTTTTTTTCTGCTTGATCACCTTGTCAGATAATTGAAGCATCCGCAAATTTCACGAGCTGATTTCACCCGGTCACGACCGAAATGGCCGTTCAGTAGAATGATTGAAATTATTGGAAAATTCTTTAAACGCAGCGTAAATACAAAAAACTATAAAGTGTTTTATAATGTAGAAATTTTGTATATTTGGTAGTTGTTAAAAAAAGTGCTACAGATCAGAGAAAATGCACAATTAAGCAGAAAACTGACCTTTTTTAAAGATCTTGTTAACAAAGAACTGATGCACCCGACCCTTTTTCAGGTACTGTTATCATCAGTGATCACGGCACTCTTTATCTGTCTGTATATCTTTTATCTTGTTAGCTGTTATTTGTGTTGGCAAGTCCGACACATGCGAAAAGAACGAACGCCATTCTGGTTGAGAAAATGAATAAAAGGCAGTGTATGACTGCACGTGGCTACTGCTTAATTTTTGTACAATGTTGCAGTATAAAATTCAGAGGGATAAATGAACAGCTCTAGTCAGTGCCAAAATTGTGCAGCGTAATTTGATCGTTTTGTCATATGGGCGAATTTGGATGGTTTGGCTCTCCCATGGTTTTACATAAGATCGCATAGTGAAGAAATTCCGTGAATCAAGACACGCAGATAAACAGACGATAAGCTCACGTGATGATTTGCAGATCTTTTTTACGATCGCACATGTTTCGCCTTGACACGAGATCTCGAACAGGAATTTCCTCGCTATGAAATCACTGATTTCCTCTTTTTAAGCAGCCGAGTGTTCCTTTAGAAGTTGTTCTTTTAATTTAAAGTATTGAAAACCTATGTTTTCCTTCCAAGAACCACAAATTGCCACCTTGAAAATCCACGCATGAAAGCTACGGCAGCCATTTTGAATCGAATGCAAGGATCTTCCGTACGAATGAAGTCGACTGAGATCTCGTCAACCTGTCGTGGTGAATCTGCTAAATTCTGCAATTCGGAAAGCTTCCGATTTACGGACTTGCGCAAAACACGATAGCATAGCAGCTACTGACCTTCCCAGAAGGCAGTAGCCAAAAAAAAGTTCTCGTTACGTCACAATTTTCTTATATCACGTTATACCGGTGTCTGTTCAATTCTTTTCGTTAAAACATCATTCAAGTTCTAAGGTTCGTGAATAAACAATTCACGCACACGCCATGACCAGCGTGATATAAACAACCTGAATGAACATCACTGTTCACGGTGAAATTCAAAAGCCGCGTTTATGCGTGAACAGTCATGTTTGGATGTTCAAATAACTTTAAAGGAACTAGTTTCAGACGTTCTAATGTTTGGATTTTTTTTCCATTTTGGCCATTATGTACGAAAAACCAATCACTCCGAAGTAAAGACAGTAAAGGAAGCCGTTGCGTGACCGAAAACAAATATAGTCAAAAACAGTCAAAAAATTATAAAGTTCGGCGCTTTCTGAGATGACTGTGGAGAACTTTAAAATTAGATATTTCTGTTAATATTTTCTTTGAGCAGACGGGGTTTTGATAACGTCAAAGGATTTTTGCCCCTTCAATTGGCATTTGCCAAGTCACGTGAACGCGATAGCAGAGTCGTTAGTCACTGAAGGAGACCAATTGTCAACCCTTCGAGCTATGATGGCTGTGTATGGTACATTAGAGCCAAGAAACTAATACTTAGATAACATCTTATTCAAGGTGAGCTAAATATGAGCTTTCTGTTGTTTGTTCCATCGTAATATTGAGGGAAACAAGAAAAAAATTACAAAAGTCTTCGGCGATTTTGACAGAAACTTGTTATCGTTTACAGTTGTTGACACATTAATGTTACAATTATCGGGATTTTGAGAGCATAAGTTCTCAGCGCTGATAGAAAGCCCGAAACTGATTTTTAAACCTGGTTTTAGAACGGCATTTCGGCAATCAAGAATTCTAAATTTCAAGTGATTCGGTGTTTTACCGGGTGGGGAAACTCTCTCCTGAAAAAGTGCGTCTAATTGAGAATTTCGACCGAGCAAATTTTAGTAATTTTCAGTACCTTTCCCATGACCTTCAAAACTAAAGCAGAGATCTATTATTGGCCTCAAACGATTCGTAAACACTTCAATTGCACACTAAGTTCCAAGCTTAAAAGGAGGTTTTCTTTTATCGATGCGAATTAAACAGAGCGAAGTTGAGAGAAGGTATGGGACACGTCTATTTGGGGTGCTTTTCTAGACACGTGGGCCCAAACAGATTTTATTCAGTTTTTCCGGGTTTAAAAAAGAATTCCAAGAAATCAAAACCACCACGCGTACGTTACTAGAACTACCATGATTCCCTCTTAAGTGTTAGCTACCCCATACAGACCCTCTTGAGGCGCTTGCCAAACACTAAGTACCTACTGTCAAAACTACAGTACAAAAAGAAACGGACGTCCAAACGGGGATATGGCCGAAAAGAAGATAGAGCACCATTTTCTATCTCCGGCGTCATTCTGGTGCTTGATCCGGCATCTCGGACGCCCGGGCGATGTGGCGGCGGGGTTCAGCGACTCAGTTTTTTTAATTACGACTTTCGAGAATTCAGAATTTCATGACAGTTTCATACACTACTTGACAGAGAAATTCCCATCTCCGACTGTTAGAGATGAGAATTTCGTGTATAGTTGCTCAAGAAGGCCTGATACTCATGTCATTGTGTATTGCGTACCTCTTTCTGCGCCATGTGATCTTGTGATTGCATCTACTTTAAGTATGAGCTTTAGCCCGCGCTGAGAGCAAGACAAATACTATCAAGGGCCTAATAGCCCAGTATAAGAGCACTAATCACAGAGTTTAGTTAAAGCAGATTGACATCTGCCGAAAATAGCATAAAAGATTCTTCGAATATCTAAAGCCGTTAAGTAGTTGACCTTAGAGAGCTGGTTACGTGTTCGTCTTCACTTTCTCTATATCCCAACCAGTGGGTTGGGATATATAGAGAGAAAATCAATGGAACTAAAACTCAAAGAAATCGCGCTCAATCCCTCCAAAAACCACATAGGAGAAAGGACAACAGATAAAGGGGTTCAGGTAGAGATATTTTTATTGAAAATTCGTTAGTATTTTTAAATTGAAGTAGGAACTGTTTTTTTCCCATACAAATCCTTACAATTTCGCCGTTACGCAGTGCTCGCCGTGACGCTCAAATTCTCACTCACTCGCTCACTCACGCAAAGGTCACGGCCTATATCTCTAATAGAGCTTGGAGTACCTGTGGGACCATGAGGTTGTTTGTTGTCGAAGGCGAACGGATTGAAATCACACTGTCAACTTGCGGCAGCTTTGTTTTCGCATCCACAGTCATACATACTTCCCGAAGGCATCGATAAATGTTAACAGCAATGGTTCTTAGCCACATGATTATCAAATCGAAGAAACAAAGGACAAAATTTACCACTTACCACGTTTCTCCTCCAGCGCATCGAACGAGAGCGAATGAGGGTAAAAGGCGGCATGAATTTGCGGAATGGCATGTGGCATGGCATAATTATGCGAAATACGATACCTGCGGAATGACTTAAAGAAATAAATTAGCTGAAGAGTGCGTCTTTTTTTGGCGCCAATTTTAATGTAAGAGCATTAGCTTTTTCGATGTTGCGGAAAATGCAAAGATGGGCTGATTAGAAAATACAAGCCTGCAGCAGGGATAAAACAGTCTGATCGATGGTTGGGAAGAAGTGAAGAAATCGATGAATACTGTTAATTGTTCTCACATTCAAGGAAACATGAGTACATATGCCTATTCTCGGACACTTTTTGCATTTATCACAATAACTTACTTTAGAAGGGCGGGAGCAAGCTGAGAACTTCCTAGTATATAGTCCCTTATTAGCTTCCTTTAACACCTAAATACGTTCTAAAGATTGTCTGATTAAACGCCTGAGGCCTCCGTAATTTTGAAATATATTGTACTGTGACGTTGAGCGGCGTATTCTCGGATGGTTCGCAGATGGTGAATCGCCTTTTCTGGAAATAAATATCCACTTCATCATGTTAATATACGCCTCGTTAAAGAAAAAACGATGTAATATTAAAAGTATATATTAGCTTAAATTCCCGACTTAAAAAGCATTTTAAGTCAGTTTGGGTGAGATCTTCCTCGAGTATCACAGCGCTGAAACATTACATGTATATAGTGGTCTATAGTCACCGGTCCCATGGCACCTCCACGTACGGGGTATTTATTTTATTTTATTTTTTTTTTCACCACGTATCTCATTTGTTATCTAATTCCAGATTATTATCCCAGAATTTTATTTAATAGATATAACGAGCTAATGGTTGTGTCAATGTCCAATTAAAAATGCTGGTAGGGTTATTAAATGAAACTTACAATTTACAACTTGACCTGTGACCTACCCGCCGAAAGCGCTTTCTTCGCCCGCCGTTTTACATTTCCGAAGGAGTTTTAAATCACAAAATATTTATAGCCAATTTTTGAATTTAAGGGGGTAAATATTCCGCGATGCGGTGTTTAACAAATTTTGCCGCTTTTGGAAATTGCATTTGTAAGTTATTTCGGCTCGCTGTCAAAACAGGCAAGTTTCTTCGCTATTCTTTTACTGAAACTGTTGTTGAACTTAAGATGCGTTTGGCCTTCACTTTGTCCGAGAATAGTTTTATCAGACGCTCTGAACATTTAACGGTTACATATCGTAACGAATAAAAATTTTGCAATAAACTCATTGGAAAAATAGGTTCTGTTTTTTCCCACCTTACACTTTTTCGGTGAGCTACCTACGCAAGGTGACTTGTCAATTACATAGAGGAGACAAGTTGAAAAGCGAACATGAAACTTAAACAGTTTACTGTAGTCCCTTGACTGCGAAAATTCATAGATTTCTTTGCCCTCCCTTCTTCCTAACCAGCGATCTGACATGTAATCCTCTTTCTGTTCTCTAATTGTTTTTTAATGTTCAGCTTGGAGTCCACAACACATAAAATTATAAAATTGGCGCGAAAACAGGACGCGCTCTGTAGTTAATTTATTTGTCCAAGTCATTCCGCAAGTATCATATTTCGCATAATTATGCCATGCCGCAGGTCATGCCACATACCATTCCGCAAACTCACGCCGTCTTTTACCCTCACCGCGTTCGTTCGATCGAACGAACAACGCAAAACCAACGCAAGGCAAACAGGTCAAACAAGCCCAGGCCAATCTCGATCCCAGGCTCTCTCTCTATCTTTGTGATGTCATCTGCGTCCAAAGATTCATGTAAATTTAGGGGTGATTTGAATGTTGGTAATTTTGTGAATTCGTAAGATACACCTGGAGGTAAAATGACGGAAGTAAAATTCATAGATTTGAAATAAGGGTGAAAGAATAGATACATGAGGGACCATCACACTTACGTAAACAACCTAAAAATAATATTAATAATTCAGAGTTGAAAGGGATTCGAATCCGAGAACTCCGCGTCTGTGCAGCGCTCTACCAACTGACCTATCAAGCCAACTGGGAGATAATCATTTTTTAAATACGTATTGCATTGTATTCATTCCATATAAAAATATGAAATACATATATTTGAACGGAGGGTGAGGAGAGAATCAATAAATGAAAGAAAATCTCAGTTATGTAGTACACGCAACTTAAGTAGCTATAAAAAGAACGTCAAAAGCTGATTTGGATATGATTCCGATGGCACGTTTGTGTATAGTAACAAGTCGGCAAAGAAAGAGAGAAAATAGAAAGGAAGTCGAAAGGAAGAAAAGACAACGCAGACTGATAATTTGGTGTAAGAACGTTTATAGAAAAGAATTCTGACCTGTTGGGCAAGGTTTAAGGACAAATGTTGTCTATTTACATGATGTTGTCTAAATAACTGTTTAATTGCACGACCCCACAAGTTGCTACAGGATACCCTTTAGATGCGGCCGGGCTAGGATCGCTTTACTTCCGTTTTAGTTCCTTAACGAAATCAGACAGGTTTTGAAAAGATCATGATAACAAAAAACCCTAGCTCTGTTGTAGTGGATTAGGGGAATTACATGAAAGCTATGTTTGTCTTTATGTTTTGAAACCTGGGATTACTTCCAACACGATTATCAGTATTGTGTAGATCCTGAGTCACCCGATGTAGAGTTTGGTCACAGTAAATTTTTTTTATATTCTTTATTCCGTTGTTCATGATCCCTTTAGCTCTGGTTTACAAGCTCAAGCTCTGGTTTACTGTGAACAATTTCATTTCTGCTTTCGGCTATCAGTTTAAATCGCTTAAGCGTCAATCAGTTCTACCTACTTAAACAAAAAATTCTGTAAATTATTACAACATTTGGTTTCAGTCTAAATTCAACATTATCGCTCTGAGGCTTCACTCAATCCAACAGTGTCATCATACGTCACTGGCTATGCGCGCATCCGCTTGCTCTCCTTTCCAGATTCCGAGACTCCGATGATTTTAAGCAGAGTACGTTGTGTTCAAAACTATTTCCGGAAAGTGTTTTCTATTGAACTTCCTAGCTATAAAGAATTCGACAAGCAGTAACTGAAACTGTCCAACCGTAGGCTGTTTTGATGAAAGATCAATAATTATTTTTCTTTTTACTGACTTGATCCATTAATTGCCTTAATGATACTTCGTGTAACTATGGACAAATGTCTACTCTGTCTCTGCTCTGTTCCCTCAATACTGGCTACAGGCCTGTACTAACTGATAAGTGCTAATGTGTGTCAGTGGCCTCACTGCATGGGCAGTAAATTATTTAGATAAATTAAATTAATGATCAATAGCAAATGAAAATATGTAACAAAGCTAAAGTATATACGGGAGGAAACTAACAGACGCAGAAATAATCCTACCCTAATCCTATCGTGATCCTTAACTTTCAACCTCCTCGTTGAACGTCATCGAAACCTTCATTAACGGTGAACACTGATAGTTTTAAGAAATCTTTATTTATACACGGTAAAAATTCATCAGGTCTAAAAAGGTACAGAGGTATAAAATGTTCATATCTAACTCTAAAATACATCATATACATAGTATGCTAATTACAATGTTAAAATTTACTTATCCTAATTAAAACCTGTTTTCCATATGAATGCCGTGCCTTATTTTTTTCCTGTAGTGTTTGTTTAAAAGTGTTTTGAAATTACTCGGAGATTCTGCTTGCCTTAAGTTTTGAGGAAGACTATTCCATAGGACAGCACCACTGTAGTTAAAACAATTTCGAAGGTAGTTTGTGTGTGGGAGTGGAGTGGATAGATTATTTTCAGAATCTTGGAAAGTATAAGGAGTAGTCATGGATCGACTTGTAAATTTGGACCCTAGGTATTCTGGGACAAGGTTATTAAGAGACTTTTTGTATGTTACCGCGTTGAGTGCTGAGATTTTCCCAGTTTCATCTTTCAAACAGTTGAGAAGCATCAGTGTCATAATTTGAGAAGGTTAGGGCCCGCGCTGCACGATATTGGAGCTTTTGAAGTTTGTCAGCTAATTTTATGCCACAATAGGACATTTTCACTATGGCGTCATTTTCCTGCAACTACACTACTGTACCAGAATCCTTCTGTTTTTTCTTTTCTCATGCTAATTAGAGCTATTGTTCTTTGCTCTCCACTGGGATTACAAAATTTGCATTTGAAAAGGATAACGAAATGAATTCTGGTAGTTGTAGTAAAATGACGCCATCATGAAAATGGCCTATTTCCCCAGACAACGCTGCAATAATCGAAATGGGTTTGAATTAGAGCCTTGTAAATAAGATAAAACGTTGATGAGGGAACAAATTGTCTGACCCGTTTGACTGCTGCAATGCCAGAGGCAATCTTTTTAGCCAGCTTATCGATATGGTTCCCCCAGGTAAGGTTTGAGTCAATAAGTATCCCCAGGGATTTAGAAGTTGCAACTTAGTTTATGGGGGTACCATTGATGGTTAAAATAGGAGTGGCAGTTAGAGTTCTTAGCTTTTGTCTGGAGCCGATTAGAATAAACTCGGTCTTGGTCATATTCAGTGTAAGTTTGTTTGCAATTAGCCATTTGCTGATGTTTTGCAAATCTTCGTTGAGAAAAGATTGAATGGCGTTCACATCGCTATCAGTATATGTAAGATGTGTTTCATCAGCATGCATTCAAGGTATTCGTTCCAGATATTTCGAAGAGTCGAGTGTTGGTGTTAGTTCGTGTTCCTTTTTGTATTATAAGTTGTTCCCTTTTTTTTCGTTTCTTTTCTTTCAGCCCGTAAATACGGCATTTCGAACCTTCTAATTTAAGGACGGTGCCTACTATTGTTACTGCGCATACGTTCTGCGCATCTCGAGATACTCGGGTTTCCTATGGGTGGTGCCTACTAGTACAGGAATATTTTTGCGCGGTTTAAAACTATACGAAGAAAGCAGAACTTAGCAAATGCTTTTTGTATCTCAAAAGAAAATTGGGGGTAACCACGCATTTTTCAGAGATAATTAAGCTTTAATTTAGGAAAAAAATCCCATACATTGCTTTATATTTTGGCGCTTTTTAGAGATATTATTGCTTAGTTATCTCTGAAAAATGCATGGTTACCCCCAATTTTCTTTTTGGATTCCAATAGCCCTTGCTAAGATCTGCTTTTCCCGCATAGTCATAAACCGCACAAAAATACTTCGGTATTTGTAGGCACCGTCCTTAACGGCAATAATTTCCTCGTTATTATTCGTCTTCTGCGTACATCTTCGATCAGGATCCCCAGCACCTCATCCCACCCACCCCAACGACAACCAACCCCCACCACCACCCCCAGACGACGCTTTTTTGTATTCGTACCCAGATCCTTCACTACTGGAAGGCCCCTGGGATTCCCGGGAAGTTTTCGAGTTTCAAGATGGCCGAACTGGGTAGCGTCTAATCTGTCTAACAAAAGGCTGGATGCTGTATGACTTATGTGGCGAAGCTGGCCAGAGGAGAGAAAAACGCAGACAGGAAGTCCAACTAAAAGGAGAGATTAGTTTAACTGGGAGAACACTGTTTGGGAAGACACCAAAGGATAGTAAAGGATATCATACTGTTGGTTGTGGAAGCGAACTAACTTCTCTCAGAAAATTCAAGAATTTGCTGATCGATTGACCGTGCACACGAGGAGAACTATTGTCCAGTAATATATTTGGACTACCGGACAAAGATTTAGAGGTGCAAATCTTTGCTTAGTTTAATTTCAGTGAGTTAAATTAAATGTTTTTGGAAGTTTAGACTTGGCATTCGATCCTTTGATTCACTTCCGGTTTTGGCAGGCGAAGAATTTCTCGACTCTTTGAGACCATACAAGATTTAAAAAGAAACTAATCATTTGACGTTTTGCCTCTTCACTAGGAAACGTACTCAACCCCCGAGGAGACGAGAAATATTCGACAGGAGAGAGTTTATCTGACTCTGAAGCAAATTTTAAGATCAAGGACTGGATAATTAACCCTGACAACAGTAAGTTGAAGATTAGATCGTCTTCTAGCTTTCAATTCTTTAGCATGAATTATTAAGCTAAATTGTTTTTTTCACTTGCAAGCTGCCTCCTGGTATGAGTGATGTAGTTAGAGTCTTAAGTACAGCTTAGATCATCAACAGAAAGCTACACATTAAAAGTAAACTCAGCACAGCTTATTGCTTTGTATTCAGAACTACAACATCAACTAACTTTTTTGTTAAGTGACTAATCAGTGACAACATTATACTGTAAGGGGTAATAATGTTATTTTTTATTGATAATCAATCAAGCAACTTTTAGAACCAAGCAATATTTTTTTTTGCTTGATTGTAGTTGATACCATATGCCCAATTTAATCCAGAAACCTCTGACATATCTGGTTTTATTTAGAAATCATTTATCAAACATTTGAGTACATCTAGAGTACATAATCACTAAAGACAGCACCACCAAGCTTATGGTGACTGGTCATAAATATCCAGAACACAAATTTTTGTACCTTTCTCAGAAAATATTGGCCATGATTGTCTGAGAAAGTGGTTTTGGAAAAAAAAAAACAGTTATATCTTTAGTAAGTAGTAAGTACATGTAAGTAGCAGTTGAACTGGGAGTATATCACCTGAAAAACACTAAATACACTGTATGAAAGGAAATTGCATGGGTCTGGAAGCATTGATTAAGCAGAGTTGAGTTTGACGAGTTTGGGCTTGCATTTGATCATGAGAACAACAGTAACTGTTGCTTAGTAACAAAGTGATAGAATGCTGCCAGATAAAGATCTGGATACCACAAGTCTTTGCGTTGAACTTTAATTCAGTACGTTAAATTGAATTTTTAAAGAAGTTTAAATGGCCAAGTTAAACTGCTGGCATCTTTCAATTCACTTTTAGTTTGGAAGGGGTTCTCTTTTCAAGCAGACAGGTTAATTCTTAAGAAGAAACTAATCATTCCACATTTTATCCCTTTACCAGTAAAGTTGCTCGGCCCTCGAGGAGAGGCAATTGCTCTGCCTTTAAATTTCTGACTGAAGCTCATTTCTAGACATACATAGGGTCATACAAATCTGACAGGTGAGTGATTTCTACCCCATATTTCAATAATTTTTGCTTGAATTTAATCTTATTTGCTGGTATACTGTTTTTTAAAAAACTCTTGTTAGTGACACAGTTTAATAAAGTCTTGTATATGTTGGGGTTCAAAATTTTTATTGGTTTAAACCAGTTTAATTTTTGTTTTCTTTTGTACAGTATTCATTACCATAATCTGAGACAAAGGGAAATGAAAATTAAACTGATTTGAAAATTTTTAAACCCCCAAAAATTTGAACCACAATGTATATAGTTCAGTACTGGGCTTGAACATATATTACTTATAAAGCTTTATAATGCTTTATAAACATACTGTAACAACAATAGCCATTTTCAATTGAGTGTGATAAAACTAAAACCAAATCAATTACTCTGGCCATTCACAGGAGATGTAAACAGACAACAACAACAATTTATTATGAAAATAGACAAATTACAATATTGATACCCACAGTTAGCAAGGGCTATTCGAGGTGGGTAGCATTTACAATTGTTTGCACGCTCAACAGAAAATTAACAGCACAAAAATAGAAATGATTCAGTAAACAAAGAGAAAGACAATTAAATAAGAAAACAGTGCAATGAACAAATCTAAATAAATAAAAAAAGAAACACATACATACATGTACATGTACCTGTATCGAGCACCAAGTGAAGGAAAATATATGCGGCTACAATATTAGGTACAATTGATTTTGGTTTTGCTTCTGATTGGTTGAGAATGTAGTAGGAGTCTCAGAATATCAAAGTATACTATACATGAATTACTTTTGGCACTCAACTGTAAATATCAATAAGTAATCAAATAATCAGTATGTATATAACCCATCAAGTAGGACTGCTTGTCAGCAATTATTCAGAATGGATCCCATGTTGCCATATTAAACCCGAACAAAAAGTGGGACATATCCTCTGGATAATTTGAACAATCAGTGAAATCAATCTTCGGAAAAAATGTCTACCTGCCAATCAGTCACTGAATATCAATACCTGTTAGTTCATGTTGGCATATTTTGGCGATGTCCAACAGTTATTGATAATCATGCAAAAGTGGTGGAGAATCAATTGTCATAGATTAAGATTAAGAGAATAATTCTAGTTCCAGTGTCTTACATAATAGCATAATGATTATTAATTGCTACATTGTACTTTAAGTTGAATGCTTGGGATGATTTGAATTTGAATTTATAATTATGCACATTAAACATGCTCTTGCTAACAGGTCCCTGTCCAGTCATGCCATTTATTTAGCAGATAAATGTTTCTGTGTAGAAGTTGTAAATCAGAGTGATAAAGATTGTCAGTTCTGCTGGAGGTTAAAAGATTGAATAGCAAAAGAATTAATGTCGAGAAAAAGGTTGTTGTTGTTCATCTTGGTAGATACAATAATAATAAGTGTATTATTAGTTTCATGATGTAGTAACTTTGAGTTGTAAATCACAATGTTTTGACTGCTTATACTGCTAGTCTTCATCAGGCGATGAGGCCGACTACTTCTTGCTGGAACAATGAAGATTGAAATGCACCAATCACAGCCGACCATCATGATATAAATGGTGCCTCGTAACCAGTTGACCTCATCACCCGACAAAGACTAGTAGTATATAAACAGTCAAAACGTCGCCATTTACAATTCAAAGTGACTACATCATGAGACAAATGATAATTAATACACTTATTATTAACAAAAGAATTAGTTCCCAAGAGATCAAGAACATGCTCAATAGTCAATATTAATGTCAGTAGCTGATAACTGCAGTGTATTGTTGTTAAAGGTCAGTTAGTATTAATATATGTAACTACCAGTATCAAGTCATAAATGGTTTTGTAATTCAAGGGCTGAGTACACTGCAAGGGTCAAGAGGCAAAGCCATTAGCTGCAAGTAGTGCAGGTGGCGGAAGACCTCCTGGCGCCCACAGTGCTACTCCACACTTTGCTGCCCGCGTGCGCAACTCATGGCTCATGGAATTGCTCCTTACCCCTAGGATATCGTCCTCTTTCAGTTTTTTTGTATTTCTTTCCTGTGGATTTTCGACTAATAGAGAGACTACTTGCAGTCTAACCGACTAAGGGCTGAGAGCATAATTAAACTTTCTCATGTCAAGTTTTTCTTTCACTGAAAATTGCCTGGATATTTTCATATGGCCTAGCAGTGAATCAGTTAGGACACAGGGTGTGTTTTTTCTCTTTTCACTGTTTTTCTGTTTTTTTTTTTTTCTTTTTTGCTGATCGACTCAGTATTTTGGCCTTGGTTTATCTGACAACTAAGCATAAACTAGGTGGGGGGAGATTGTGAAAAGCCTCTAGAATGGAAAATCCTGGGGGCTGGGAGATCCCAATGAAAAAAATTCCCTTTGAGGTATGGATATTTTATGGAACCAACAACTATATGTAAAGTTTCTCTCCAATTGAGCTTACAGACCAATGTAAGTCCTGACATGTCCCAACCCTTTAATGTAAATAACCAGAGTTTTTAATTTGCTGGCCATTGCTGTGGCAGTGCACCCACCCTTTAATTCTTTATTTGAGTCCATCACTGTAGCCCTAAGTAGAATTAATGTACCATTTTCACTCAGTCAAACTAATAATCAAGGTGTACCTACACTTTCCACTTGTGTACGTACACTCATGTAGCTCTCCCATCATCTCAGTGACTCAGTATAATTATTATTTGGTTTTTATATCATGTCATATTTATTACATTCAGATCAGAAGCTGCTACTACTTTCTAGTAATAGAAACTGTTGTTTTAAGATGAAACTTACTCTGCATTTAACGGTTGTGTGAGTTATTGAATCATGAAGTCATGTCATGTATGGGTGGATTTTGGAACAGTCAGGGCAAAACTTCTAAGCATACATTGTATGTACATGTAGTGTCTTCAATTTACACTACTAATATTGCATCGATATAGGTTTTTTTTTGTATTTTTTTATTATTTTTGTTTTGCAGCATGCTGCTAGTAATTTACAAGGCTGCATCATATAGTTATGCAACACACCATATAAGTTCCTTAGTGCAAACTACTGCTCCTGATGATTGATATCAATCAATAACAATTAATCAACTAATAGTCATATTATCACAAAAATATGCATATGTTATCATCTGTAAGTCGTGCTAAATGCACACTGTACGCAGGCAAAGTGTTATCTACATTGTCTGTTAACCGTGTTTGTATAATGCAATAATTAATTTGGGATGGGGTACAATAGTAACCCCCAGCTGGGTCTATAAATCCCAACTGTTTCTTAAATTTATCCCTGTTGAACAGCTCTTTCACATAAGGTGTGGTTACACTGGCCATTTTCCCTGGGGTAAGTGGCTGTTGCCCACGGGGAAGCAACTTTTTGTGTCCGATTTTCCAAGAGTGAAATTGCCTTCAGGAATTTTCCATGGATACATCAAAAAGAACAAAAGAATTCCCATGACTGCTCTTGAGGTAACTTCTTTGGGTAATAAGAACCCAAAGTGGCTTAACTAATCAATCAATCAATCATGAGTGAAATGTTCCAAATGTTAAAACTTGCGTGTTGTTTACGTGCTGTGTTCATCGTAAAGTCAAATCGTACCTGCTACTGCATTTCAAGCTCGACAACAATCACATCATGGCTCACTCTTTCCACTAGTGGCCCAGAACCCTACGTTCAGGAGTCGTGGAAACCAAAATTCTTCGGTAAATACCCAAGTTCATCCATGATGGTGAACAATGAGTCAGCATTTTTAATGTAAAGTGAAAAACTGCAAGCTCTGGAAGTAGTGTATTTGTTGTCGTCGGTGATGTTCTCTTCTTGAAATAAAGTCATCCTGTTTGAGGTGGAGGTTGTAATAAAAGCAGCAGAATTACCAAAAACCAAAACCCAAACTGAACACAACCCAAGCTATATTCCCAAGGGGAGCTTTGGAGAAGTGGTCTAGTGTAACCGCACCTATAGTCTATCTTTTTTAGCACCTGTCAAGAATACATTGAATATTTAATTAATACGGTTGTAACTTCACGAAGTCCTCAATTTTGATATTATATATCACATTTCCTTGCATTTTAAAAATATTCAAATACATACATTAATTTTATTATTAATATCTCCCAATTAGTACATGTGTGATTGGTCAATTTTGTGGGCCTGTTAAACTTCAACTAGTTTCTTTTCCCACGCGCCCAATTAAAGTCAGAGATTTAATAAATATCTCACTTATCTTGTTTTCTTGGTCCATACTGTAAGTTACCGATCGTTGTTTTTCCCGGTGATTTATGGCCCACGCAGTTCGTGGTTGGGCCATAAATCAACGGGAAAAAACTTGGTCCGTAACTTACAGTACGGACCTCGAACTTCGTTAGTGAGAGGTATATAGAATTACATTTAACACTGAATACTTGGTATATAATTATAAAGAAATGCCCAGCAGTTAGATGCCAACAACATACACCATAAGTCTGCTTGCTGTAAAGGTTCAAGTTATCTGCTTCTGATCTGCTAAAAGCACAAGCAAAATTTAATGCTTGAACTAGTGTCCTCTTGCTGTCTTTATATACTCTCCATTCCAATTGTAGTCAGTACATTGCATTTTCCTTGAGGGACATTTTGAAGAACTCTAAGATGTAGAACCACATGTAACTCTTAAAGGCTACATGTTTATGAGCGTTAGGCACTATTGCAGCTGTATGTATCACCCACGCTAAATACAGACCCTACTACTACTACCGCTACTACACTTAAGCAGTAAAGTCCCTGCCAGAGAAAGCGATTCTTGTATCAGGCACACATTCATTTTTTCAACCATTTTGTGCTGAAAAGTATTTTCAGTCTCAGTGTACATGTATGTGTATCATGATGTTGGATTTCATTCTTCATACATGTACATGTATGCAGCACAGAAACTGTATATCAGTAACATACTGTAGTTAGGCTGGGCATCTAGCACTTCAATCAGTCTTGCCCATTCATTTAAGAATAATTCTGCTTTCAATGATCAATTAAGGCTCAATAAAGATCTTTTTGATATGCCCGCAAATACTGTAAATGACTTATTAAGTCTCCTCTTGGGCTTATTCACTCCATACTTGCTTCCTCATTTGTATTTTCTTCAGTCCGGTAAATAAATAAGAGAGTGGGAACTTAACGGAGAGAGAGGGCCATAACAGAACGTATATGGTAACTGTATTGGTATTTAATGCTACATTCTAACAAGGGCATAAATACTGTGGTACTGAACATGTACTGGTGCTAATAATGCCTGTGTTTTGGTTCATTGTACTCTACATGTCAATGCTAATTTTATGTCCAGCAAAAAAAAAAGGTACTCCGGAGTACGTAAAGCCTTATGAGGCTGCATGTTTTTGTTTTGCAGATTTGTTTCGAGGTCAGCATTGAAATAATGTTTCAAGAAGTGCCTGAACCAAAATCCCATTCTTCTTCTGATGCAAAATTGAAAGTAACTCTTCTTGGTAGCGAGTGGAGCTCATCAGCTGGTGGTTTGTCCACACTGAACAGAGAGCTTGCAATTCATTTGTCACAACACCCTAAAGTTAAAGTCTCTCTCCTGGTGCCAGAGGGTGCTTGTAAAGATGAGGACAAAAGAGAGGCTAAGAGATATGGAGTAACTGTTGTTGATGCCAAGAAACGCCCAGGCTATGAACCTCTAGATTGGTTAGGCGTCCCTCCTAAAGATCACAAAATGGACATTGTTGTTGGCCATGGCGTGAAGCTTGGCCGGCAAGTACAATTCATAAAAGATTTTGCCCACTTTTCCAATTGCAAGTGGGTGCAAGTGGTGCACACAGCTCCAGAAGACCTCAGTAGGTACAAAAGCTACTCTCATCCCATTTCAAAGGGTGAAAAGAAACATCAGGATGAAGTTGATCTCTGTGAAATGGCTGATCTGGTTGTGCCTGTTGGACCGAAGCTGGAAGATTGTTACTCTTCATATCTCCAAAAATGCAAGGAGAATCAGGATATTTTCACTGTCACGCCAGGTCTTTTTGAGAGGGAATTTGGGGACTTAAAACAAGCTCCTAATGAGGGTGGTGAATTTAAAGTGTTGTTATGTGGTCGTGGTGATGATGAAGACTTTGAACTAAAGGGATACAACATTGCCGTTGAGGCATTTACTCATCACTTGCTTAAGAGTAAGCCTTATCATCTGATCTTTGTTGGTGCTTCTGAAGGAAAACAGGAAGAGGTAAGAGAAAAACTTCTCCAACGTGGTATCGCTGAAGAGCAACTGACTGTCAGAAAGTTTGTGCAAAATAGAGAAAAGATGAAATACCTACTGAATGAGGTTGATCTTGCCATTATGCCATCCAGATCAGAGGGATTTGGTCTTGTTGCCCTTGAAGCCCTGTCAGCTGGTTTACCCATTCTTGTTGGTAGCAAGTCTGGATTTGCTAGAGCATTAGAGAACATTCCTTATGGAAAATCATGGATAGTTAATTCAGATGACCCCACAAAGTGGGCAGAGGCAATTGAAGGTGTCCGTGCCAGTCATGCAGTGCGGCTTGACGAGATCAAATTTCTGAGAGCTTCTTATGACAACAAGTACAGTTGGAAGGAGCAAGGTGAAGCCTTTGTGGAAATGATGTACAGAATGGTTGATGGTATGAGTTGTTACTTGGTGTTCTTCGTTTTAATTCCAAATGCAACTGCAAATTCAGGCAGAGTAACACACACCCTGTAGTAATTATTATAAACACTGTTAAGTCCAAGAGTAAAATTTATGGTCCTGTATCAGTTGGTTCTAACCTTTCAGTCTGTTAAAGAAGTCCCATTGTGTGACTGCTAAAATGAAAATGAAAGGTATTGACCAGTACAATCTGAAAGAGTGGTTGTTTATTAAGATCGTAATAATGGTTATAGAACTTTGGATATGTTTTAGTCTGTTTATAGCATTCTTGGGAGTTAAAGTTTCAAATACCTTGCAAAGTCGGAATGTGTGATAAGGTGGTAGACTTGAGAAATGTGACCATCATTGATTGAACTCTAGTCTTTGCAGCCTTAATACTGTTTATCTTAAAGAGAATTTGCTCGCTCATTATTTTCAAGTGTTCAATGGGCACCATCTATATCTATTACTTGCTGATAGTGTTATTGCCCAATTGTTAAGTTTGAAGTCTCATTCTTTAATGGCTCCATTAATTGTTTAAGCCTTTTACCCCTTATATCAAAGAGCGTATTCTCCTATCTTGTCCCCATACTTTTCTTCTCAAAGTACTGGGTAGAAGTTATTAAAATATCAAGAAAATTCACCTTGAGTGGTCATATCCGTAATTCTTATGAACTCGGGTGTTAAATAATGCTGATCACTGTATTGCTACCACCATCACTATATATTGATATTGAATGATAGTGTCTATTTTTTTACAGGCCCTTCCAGCACCACTGTTAAAACTGCAAGGGAAGAGTCCCCTGCTGAACCGACGTCAGCTGCAGTCACAGTAGATAAAGGTCCTTCACAGAAACGTCTTCGTCTTGATGAAGAAGCGAAAGAAAGACCAAGCATTGCAGGAACCTCTTTTGACCCTATAGGTATGGAGCTTGATTTCGTTAAGATATAAATTTAGTTGTCATCGCTCCATCGCTCCATGAAGAAGCTTATACAACTGAAACCCAACATATTATGTTGGGTTTCAGTTGTATTTAAGAGCGGCTGCCTGTAAGAATCGAGAACTGCATTTCAGCGACCACTTGGTCGAATTTCTGATATTTCGTCTGAAGATACCCTTGGATTAACTATTTTCGAAAATCATATTTTAAAGTTCCAAGGTATTTTATTTTTTGAGAAAATTGCAAGAGTTTGAAATGCGGCCAAGGTGCGGTCACGGGCCGATGAAAACCGCGAAAATTTAGGTCAAAGGACGAAGCCCCGTTCACGGTGTAAAATAACCCAATGAACTTGAAACTTTACACAAACCTAGACCAACCATCTTGCAAGAGAATTAATACAATGAACATTCCAAACTCGTTGGCTGCTTTCTAAAGCATGCAGATTTCTGTACGCTACTCAAAATGACCTTGAAACTAATGCTTATTTTCATTGAAATAAAAGTGTTTCTGGTATGTCATTTTCTCTAAATTAAATCTCATATATCGAAAGACGAAGAAAAGAACTTTATTTTCACCAAGTTTCAAGCTCTGATTCAAACTCTTTCCCACTCAAGGAAGATCGAATATGCGTGCGATGCTTGCGGCTCGCAATTTACGTCACGCTTTAATGGGATCAGAACCGATTCACAAACACTTGACATCTGGAGCCCGTGAATGTTTCCAAACATCACATATTGGGCCCTAAAACTAATCAGACGGACTGAAGACAGCCATTCAATGTTTTTTGATCTTTCCTACTCTGCTCTAAAATAATCTAGTTATTCCGGTCAATTAGCCTACGAAACATGCGCAGCAAATTTGCATACCATTTCGATGTCGCTGGAAAAAGTAGTGCAAATCATACTTTACTGCTCCTTTATCTTCTTAAATGAAGAAGTCCATCAGTAAAATGGAGAAAAGCGTGTGACTTTGTTCCTGTCGTGTTGTTTTGAGTGTTCGTGTTTAGCAGCGACGGCTCAATTCAATAAGCCAGTGTGACACTGATCAACTGTAACTCGATATTCCCTTCGGTGATGTGGGTAACGCGCATGTGATCCTGGCCAGGCACTTGTGCGTTCAGGGCACTTTTAGAAAAGTAGTGCTTGTGGGCCAAGCTACGACTACCCTGGTGATGATGAGCTTAAGGACTGTTCAAGAGATCTGAGAGCCCACCTTTCCAGCCTTTGTTTTTTCCACGAAAAAATCGACATTCAAGTATTAGTGTCAGTTTTTTTTTTATTTTTTTTTTACTTACAGTAATGCAGATCCCGGAACGTGGATTTTTTGAGAAAAAAATCTATCCATAACCACCATCCCCACAATTAATGATATAAAATTTGAGGGTATCAGAGTAGTCTGAGGGTATCAACTATGAGGGTATCAGAGTAGTGAATTCCCCACCGACCAACGCGACCTCCCCCACCCCCATCCCCTCTGGCGATAAGCGTCAATTGCGGTTATTGTTTACTTTCCCAAACCGGTTTTATCGTTGTTTCTGCCGGTTTCTTTCAATTTTCGAAAAGATAGGAATCTTGCCAGCCTTGGTCTGTCTGGTGATGGCCACGAAAACTAACTTATTGCTAGCGCGAGCGGGTGAGGGCCGTTACTACCTTATTACTAGCACGTGCGAGTGAGGGCCGTATTTCGCCTATTCATTTTCCAATTTCAGATTTCATGAGTTCAGAGTTGAAAGAAACTGGCAGGAACAGCGAGAAAACGGTCTAGGAAAGTAAACAATAACCACAATATTATTGATGCTTGTAGCTAGGGGGAAGGGGGGAGGTCGGGTTGGTGGTCGGTGGGGAACTCACTACTATGCTCTCAAATATACAGATTTCATACTTTTAATTGTAAAGATGGCGGTTATGGATGTTTCTTTCTTTCTTTTTTTTTTTTTTTTTGTTTTTTCGCGAAAAAATCGACGTTCCAGGGTATGTATAATTGAAGTTAAAAAACAAAATGACACTAATACTTGAATTTTTTCGCGAAAAAAAAAAATCAAAGCTGGCAAGGTGGGCTGTCGCATCTGTTGTACAGTCTTTTAGCTTGACAAGGTTTTCATCACCAGGGTAGTCGTAGCTTGGCCCACAAGCAGTACTTTTCACTATTTACAGTTCCTAAAAGCGCCCTAGCTTGTTTGCGCAGGATTCCATACCGAAATGCCTGGCCAGGATCACGTGCGCGTTACCCACATCACCGATGGGAATATCGAGTTACAGTTGATCAGTGTCACACTGGCTTATTGAATTGAGCCGTCGCTGCTAAACACGAACACTCAAAACAACACGACAGGAACAAAGTCACACGCTTTTCTCCAGTTTACGGATCGACTACTTCATTTAAGAAGATAAAGGAGCAGTAAAGTATGATTTGCACTACTTTTTCCATCGACATCGAAATGGTATGCAAATTTGTTGCACATGTTTCGTAAGCTTATTGACCGGAATAACTATATTATTTTAGAGCAGAGTAGGAAAGATCAAAAAACATTGAATGGCTGTCTTAGTAGTTAGATATTTACCGCTTTTGGAACACTTTTGAAAATATCACTGAATTCATACCTGATTCAACAATGTCTCCTGCAACGGAGACGTCAAAAACCTAAATCCTCGGTTTCTCAAAAACCTAAATTTTTATCCTCGGTTTTCAAAAACCTAAATTTTTCTCCGTTCTGTTTTTAGCCACTTTATAACATCTGAAATAAACTTTTCGAGTAAACTTTACTTCAAATGTTTGTAATTTATTCACGCAACTTCACTGAAAAATTTCACAAATGACTATGTGTTTCACTGAAAAATTTCACAATTGTGAAGCAAAATTGTGAAGATTGTGATTGGTTGAGAGAATCATGCGACTGCCATATGACAATAACAATCTGATGACTCATTTCATAGGGAAAGTCCCAATGAGTCATCAAATTTCTATTGTTTACAAGACTAAGACAACCAAAAACTTTTATCAAAATGCGTAAACTTCTGATAAAAAATATCAGTTGGTAAATTTATGGGGAAAATTCTCATTGGCTGAAAAAATCATACGACTGTCATATGACTTGTAAACAATAGAAATCTGATGACTCATTTCTTAGGGAAAGTCCCTTATGTATGACATCATCAAGTTCACGATGACACAACCCAAAGCGGACTGGACACTAGTTTGTTAACACACGTGTCGGCCATTTTGTTGCCATTTTGCGAAGAGGTTGTATTTTAATGTTTATGGCTCCTGTTTTGGGATTTATTGGACATTTATTTCTCCACTTTCATCGTTCTGATGTTTGTAGACGCTTTTTGAGGTAAGAATATCATTTATCTTGCACACAACAATAGATTTTTTTATTGAATCGACTCGCTATCGAATATTCGTGAAACCGTGAAATGATTTTACACAGCAACTAAATCCTCAGCAACCTAAATTTTCCTTGCTTTTTCGAAACCGGTTATAATCGGTTTCGAAAAATTATGTAATCTAATTTATATGAACAACCAATTTGATCACAATGATAAAACATATTTTATCCATCCAACCTTTCAAAATTTCGGAGCCTCAGCTGATGGTTATATTATCAATCGAAAAAGATTAGAACCCAGAAAAGGTTACTTATCTGAGAACGGCTATTATATAATTTCTCCGGGACGTAACAATACATGTCCAGCTCATCGATTCGTCTATGAAGCTGTAAATCAATCAATAATTCCTCCTGGATTGCAAATAAATCACATTAATTCCAATCGACAAGACAATTCAAGCAAAAATCTTGAGTTGGTGACAGCTTCCGAAAATATCAAAAAGATGCATCAATCAAGAAAAGCTTCTTTTAACAGCTCTTACTCTGAAGATGAATTACAAACAATCAATAGATTAATGAAATTTCCACCAATGGAAGACAATGATTGTGAGTTTACACGCACAGAAAATAAAATAATCAATAAGATGTTTTACAGAATGTGTCATGACATGGATGACAAAGATTTTCCACTCTACAAGGATTAATCATCAATGAATTCAAGGGTTGTTTGACTATATTTGATGTATTTTTTGGGGTCAATTTGGACACAAAGTCCATTTACACAAATGGCTTAAAGCTTTACTAATTGTATAACTAATATATATAATGAGTGGAAATAAAAAATCAGACAACGCATACATGAATTTTTCTGTTGGTGAAAATTCATCAAAGCAAATTCCAACATCAAATACCATTTTTTATAATGGTAAAAAATATTATATTCACCCAATTTACAATGAATATGGTGCTTCAAAGTCTGGTAAAGTTATTTATTTTCAGACAATGAATAAATTTTCTGGAACTAATAATCATACAGGGTATTTATCAGTTGCTGTTAAATCAAATGATAATAAACGAAAAACAATGCAAGCTCATCGATTCATCTGGGAATGCTTTTATGGTGTAATACCAAATGGAATGGTAATTGACCATGTTAATGATATCAAAGATGATAATCGAATAAAAAATTTACAAATGATGACACAACAAGATAATTGTTTGAAAACAGCAAAGAAAAGAGATTATGCATTTGCAGCAAATAATCACAAAAACCGGAGATGTGTTAAGGCAACAAATTGTGAAACTAAAGAAGTGAGTTATTTTAATAGTATGTATTCAATAAAAGAACATCTTGGAATTAATCCTGGATTGGTTAAAATGGTTGCCGAGGGATTAAATATGTGTAAAACGGCAATTTCCAAAATGAATCATCAAGCATACATTTTTGAATACATTGAACAAGAAGAATTACCAGACAATTATTTGAAATCATCCAATATTAGACCACAAAAATCAACTGATGAAGAAAAAAGAATTAAACATCAAGAGCGGGTTAAAAGATGGCAAAAACAAACATTTACATGCCCAAACTGCAACAAACAATTAAAAAATGGAAGTAAATATTTGCATAAAAAATCTTGTAATTAATTAGTTAGATTTTATGTTTGTAGTTAGTGACCTGTGAATTCAATACATTGGGTTTACAGGCCGCGATGCCACAAAATAGAAACAAGATAAGGAACCCGTCAGATGTTCCACTGATATCTGACATGAATGTTGTTGACAGTCGACATTCATTAGCAAATCTGTCAAACGCACCTTTTGAAAATAATATGACATATATATATAATATGGATAAAAATAATCTATCCAAATTAACGAAAAATCAGTTAATTGAATTATTAATCGCTAAACAAAAACCGGTTCCAATGCCGAGAACCAAGAAAGTGAAACCAATACCCTATCCACGAAAATCAGTCAAACAAATGGTAAAAGAGTACGAGAATACAATCATCAAACCACCTGTTCAATTTAGAGATGGACCTCAACCTTTGCCGAGAAACAACATAATTCCACCTCCAAAACAATTTGCTGATACACCAGTCCCGAAGCCAAGAATGAAGAAAATGGCTCCAGTTCCAACACAAAGAACTCAAATCACAGAAGTTGCAAGAGCATTCAAGGGATATAACAAATCTTATGAAGTTGGAATTAAAAATGAAACAGATCCTTTGATTCAAATGAGTTCAACCAGATTAGCGATAGCTCATTTTATGAAACAATTATTAACTCAAATGAAAGGAATTAAATTTATTGAAACTTTGACAATTTATTTTGAACAACAAAAAGGAAACCAAACTGTCTCCAGAATTGGATATTTTAATAGTAAACCAAAAACAATAACTAATGCCAATGATTTTCAAGAATTTTTGGATGTTAATGTTGAACAAATTATGAATGATATTCACAAATGGATTAGTGAAGGTTCAGCTTGGATAATTAAATCAATCAATGGACATTACATCAATATTATCAAATATGAGCCTCTTACTGGAAGTTCTTACATTAAACTTCCAACTGAGCTACAACATAACAAAAGTGGATTGATTAATCTCAAGAATAAAGACAATGAATGCTTTCGTTGGTGTCACATCAGACATTTGAATCCACGAAATGACAATCCACAAAGAATCAAAAAAACTGACAAATCATTTGTCGAAAAATTGAATTACCAAGGAATTGAATTTCCTGTTTCAGTCAAACAATACAACAAAATTGAAACCCAAAACAGTATTAACATCAACGTATTCGGTTATGAAAACAAACAAACTTATCCAATTTATGTATCCAAAGAAAAGTTTGAGAATGTATTGAATTTGCTACTGATCTCAGAAGATGAAAACAAACATTACTGTCTTATCAAAGATTTTAACCGATTCATGTTTAGTAAAAATAAAACCCAACATAAGAAACATTTTTGTATGCATTGCCTTCAATGTTTCTCCAAGGAAGAAATATTGTTGAAACACAAGGAAGTATGTATTGAAATCAATGGTGAACAATCAATCAAAATGCCTGAAGTTGGCTCAAAAATAAAATTTACAAATTATAATAAACAAATGCAAGCGCCATTCGTGATATACGCAGATTTTGAAGCAATCACTGAACCAATTCATGGTTGTAATCAATCTAACCAACAATCTTTTACTGAAGCTTATCAAAAACACACTGATTGTGGTTATGGATACAAAGTTGTTTGTTGCTATGATGACCAATATTCCAAACCAATAAAATATTATCGTGGAGAAAAAGCTGTTTACAAATTTATGCAAGCAATGCTTGATGAAGTCAAATATTGCAGACAAACTATTAAATACAAATTCAATAAACCATTAGTTATGTCTCCAGAAGATGAATCCAATTTTCGGAAAGCAACATCTTGCCACATTTGTTGCAAACAATTCACAAAAAATGATAGACGTGTCAGAGATCATTGCCATATTACTGGAAAATTCCGTGGCTCAGCCCATAATCAATGTAACAGGGATTTTACAATAACTAACAAAATCCCTGTAATATTTCATAATTTGAAAGGATATGATAGTCATTTTATAATGCAAGAAATTGGCAAAATTATTGAGACCAATACTTATGTGGATAGAAAAGGTGAAACCAGACAACACAAAATCAATGTGATTCCAAATAACATGGAGAAATACATGGCCTTCATGTTGGGTTATAATTTAGTATTTATCGACAGTCTTCAGTTTATGAATCAATCATTGGCAAATCTTGTAAAGAATCTACCAGAAGATGCCTTCAAATATACCAGTGAAGTTTTCAAAGGTCGTAAATTACAATTAATGAAACAAAAAGGAGTTTATCCGTATGATTATATGAGTAATTTTGATAAATTCAATGATACTCAATTACCAACCAAAGATGAATTTTACAGTCAAATGAATAATACACACATTACTGATGAAGAATACAGTCATGCACAAAATGTTTGGAATACATTTCAATTGAAAACCATGGGCGAATACCATGATTTATATCTCAAATCTGATGTATTATTGCTGGCTGATGTATTTGAAAATTTCAGGAAAACATGTTTGGAATACTATAGATTGGATCCTTGTCATTATTTCACATCTCCAGGATTGAGTTGGGATGCAATGTTGAAAATGACTGAAGTCAAACTTGAATTAATCACGGATATTGATATGTATCAATTCGTTGAAAAAGGCATGCGTGGAGGAATCAGTTACATAGCCAATAGATACGGCAAAGCTAACAACAAATACATGCAAAATTGGAATCCAAATGAATCCAGTAAACATATCATGTATTTGGATGCCAACAATCTATATGGATGGGCTATGTCACAACATCTTCCAACTGGGAATTTCAAATGGTTGAAAAAACAACAAATAAAAAACATTAATTGGAAAACGATTCCCAAAGATAGTAAGACTGGATATTTATTGGAAGTTGATTTGGAATATCCTCATGAATTACATGACCTGCATAATGATTATCCATGTGGCGCTGAACAAATCAAAGTGACACAAGATATGCTGTCAGATTATTGTCAAAGAATTGCAAAAAAATTTGGAATCAAAAGTGGACAAGTCAATAAGTTGATTCCAACATTGGGAAACAAATCAAAATATGTATTGCATTATCGTAATCTGCAATTATATCGTGAATTGGGTTTGAAATTGAAGAAAATATATCGTGTTCTATCATTTGACCAATCACCCTGGTTGAAGACATACATTGATTTCAATACACGACAAAGAACTAATGCAAAGAATGCTTTTGAGAAAGATTTTTTCAAACTGATGAACAATAGTGTCTTTGGTAAAACCATGGAGAATATCAGAAAACGAGAAGACATTAAACTGGTGACTAATGAGAAACAATTATTGAAAATGACTTCCAAACCAACATTCATCAATAGCAAAATCTTTAATGAAAACTTGGTTGCAGTCCATAAAATAAAGGAATCGTTGACACTCAACAGACCAGCCTATGTTGGTATGTGTATCCTTGATTTGAGCAAAACATTGATGTATGACTTCCATTACAATTTCGTTAAAAACAAATATGGTAACAAAGCCAAATTACTGTTTACGGATACAGACAGTTTGACATATGAAATTGAAGCCGAAGATGTGTATCAAGATTTTTGGAATAAAAAAGAAATGTTTGATAACTCGGATTATCCATCAAATCATCAATATTTTGATGCAACAAATAAAAAAGTTATTGGAAAATTCAAAGATGAAGCCGCTGGTGTACCCATTACTGAATTTGTGGGATTGAGATCCAAGATGTATTCTTACATCAAAGATAACAACAATGGTGGAAAAACAGCCAAAGGAATCAAAAAGAATGTGATCAAAAATGATATTCAACATTCTGATTACAAAGATGTGTTGTTTAATGAGAAACAATTATTTCACCAAATGAAAACAATCAGGAGTAACCATCATGAACTTGGTAGTTACACCATCAACAAGACATCGTTGTCATGTTTTGATGATAAACGATATTTGTATCCTGATGGAATACACTCATTGGCCTATGGTCATTATGCTATCCAATGATAGTATCAACTTGTGATCAAAACATTGCAACAAAAACTTGTGACAAAACTTGGTTTTTATTTGTTTTTTGATAAATATTTGATTTGAACACTTTGACTCATCTTTTGTGATGAGATATTTAATTTTAATGTTTTTGGAGAAAATTTGGTTTCAATATCTTTACAATTATTTGGTTTGTTTTTTGTCAAATATTTGATTTCGAGACTTTGAATCATTCTTTATGTTTTCAATATTTTCGAAAACATTTTTGTGTAATTATATTATATACTATATTTATACAAAAATGAAATCCATTTTGAAAAAACCAAAAGATGTTTCCAAGCAGGTGGAATCATCTCTGTGCCAATTCCTGCATTGCAAAGATGAATGTGAATTTTGTGGATATCATGATGAATCCAAAGTTGAAACACAACAATCAATGCCTGAATGTTGTGAATCACAAAATTTGAGAAACATGGAATGTCAAATAACGTGTGTTGCTTGTGGACAGGTTGTTGGTGAAGATTACAAAACAGAATATATCAATTTTCATGCTAATTTGTTCAAAATATACAAGAAAACAGTGTATAATAGAAAATACCATTTGTCGCATACATTAGATAAAATTATTTTGAAAAACAAAGTTGAAATCAGTTGTTCAACCAATTTCAAAATTCATAAAATATTCGTTGAAATAAACAAAATACTGCCACAAATCAATGGTAAAAGAAAGAGAATAATCAGTTTGAAATATCTTTTGCATAGAATATTGCAATTTATGAAAATTGATTCTTCCCAAATTGAGTTGACAAAATCCAAAAAAACAATGAAATTATACAATGTTTATTGGGATAAAATTATGGACATTATTGGCCCCCAAATCATGCACATTATTAATCAAACATAAGTGAATATCTGATATTTTTTATCATATTTGTTACCCCATTTATCGACAATCGGTGAATTATCCAAAATGAAATCATCATTTTGAGTAAGCTTGTTTGTCAAATCATCTCTATCAAAATGTCCATTTCTCATTATTTCTTTTATTTCATTTAATAAATGTCCGTAAGTTTGAAAAGCATATTGGCATTGATAAAGTTTGATTTCAACTTTTTTATGCTTCATATAAGCTTGAATTATGACAGACACCGATGATATTGCCAATAATGAAGCTCCACTGGTTGCAACCGATGATGCAATACCACCAGTTGCAAACACAATGGATGAAATATTACCAGCAAACTCCCATTTTTTCAATCTTTTGTATGCACTTTTGTACATCCACATCTTTTTGTGATATGACATGTAATAAGCTTTCAATTCATTAATTTCTTCTGTCGATAATCGATTTGAAATATGATTGAAATCAATTATTAATTTCTTCTTTTGCATATATTATATGGTTATCTTATTTTTGATGCAATAATAGAGACCAGTTATTTGACCCAAAAACATGCATTTTTTCATCCAAGGATATGTTTTTTTCTCATTAATGGTGTACATGTATCCTTTGTCATGATGATATTTGTTGTAAAATTGACCATAAGCATCATGTAATATTCCATGAGACCTGATATATGGTTGCCAACCAAATAATTTATGGAGAATAGCTGTTAACCATCCATCTCCAGGTCCAATTAATCCGATTCCATCATGAATTAACTCTTTGTAAACTTCATCAGGTAAACCTGTGTTGTAATGTTTTTCATACAAATATGTGAATATTACGATACTTTTTATCATGCATTCCTGTCTGGGTAATATTGGAAGACTCAATTTACGGTGAAAATCTATCATCGATGTTCGAATGTGTTCTTGCAATTCTGACAATTCTTTCATTATACAATTTGATTACAATATTTTTATAAAATAAAGTAACGGAGTCCACGACCTAGTGGACATTATTGTCAGGTAATTGTATCCTAATATATTCGACAAAATACTTCATTGTCCAATCAGATGGATGATTGTTGAAGTAGCAATAATAGTTTTCAAATGACACATCAAAGAAGAATTCCAATTGATCAAATGATGATGACACCAAATCGGATTTGGAATGATGATATCTGTCATTTCTCCTGATATATGTGTTTGTCACAATAATCTCTTGCAACGTATTGATTCCTTTAATATCATCTTTACTCAATAATTTTATCCATGTGTAATTTGTTTTTGGTATTGTACCACTTTTTCTTCCTATTCTCATTGCAACTTGATTGTTGAGAAACGTTACAGCTTCCTGAGCTTGTTGAGCTTTAAACTGAGCCAGAGCTTGTTGTATTTGTGTTTCAATATATGGTTTGATGATGTCTTCATTGTTGTTAATTAATTGTTGGAGTGAAATTGCATGATTTGAATTAACTCCATCTTTTATCACCAAATGTCTGTTTTCTGTATCCAAATGACCATCATCATTCAGATGTATTGGTTCTCTATATTTGAATCCATCTGGTAAGTTGTCATAAGTTACTGTGTATTCTATTTTATCTCCATTTTCATCAAGAATATGGTTTCCATTTTCATCTTCAACGTATGGCATTATATTAATAGTGTTGATAAATAAATTTCAAAAGTTCCTGTGACTTCTCTGTTTATAATTGGAGAAGTAAACCCTGGACGTCTTTTAAAAATCCCCATTTGAATTATCATGGGTTTGATTGTTGTATTTGTAGTTACAAAATTTCTCCCAATTTTCATATTAAATTGTATTAAATGGGAAAATGAAGTTTTACTGTTAGCAATGGCGACAAAAGAAAATTGGTATTGATTTTTTGTATTAATTACAATATTTTTTATTTTAACCGGGCCTAATGTTCCAAAATTGTAACCATGAACATTTTCAAAAACTCCATTTTTTATGTTGCCGTTAACAACACTTGAAGTTTCAATATTTGACAACCAACTTTTATTGACAGCATGATATCTTTCAAAATAATCAGAGTATAATACTTTCAATTCAAAAGTTCCATTAACAGCAGTTCCTGCTCCTATGCTATCCATGATTGACATAGAATCAATACTGACAAATTTTGTTGATTTAGGCAAAGCGAATGTATTGCTTCCACTTATTATGTTTCCAATTCTGTGGTATGTGTCAGTGTTGGTTGTTTCACCTTGTTTTTTCCCATTTATCAAAATTTGTGCATTTGCAACTTGTTGATTGCTTTGGAAAACAATGGAGTATAGATTGAAAAAGTTATTTCCATCAGCAGCGATTTGAAAATTATTTGTTGGATTTGTTCTTTGGAAAACACCACTGGCAATAGTTCCAGTGTATTTTGTTTTGAATAAGTTGGTAAAATAACCCAAATTCATTGCTTCAGAATCAAATATCGGATTTATTAAACCAGAAATAATCTTATTATTCATATCCAAATTGACTGTCATCTCCATATCTCCATTTTTATATTCAAACATTACATTGTCCAAGCCGTCATACACTCCTGGATAAACGCTATCTGACCAATCTTTTACCCCATAAACAACCAGATGACATTGTACTGGAGTCGCTGTAGCTGTTCCATGCATCGTCAAATAGATGTAATCTGGAGTTTGTTTGCTGTTGTTATTGAATTGAACCAATAGCTTGCTATAAGCAGTGAAATCACGCTGTACAGCTTTGTGGATGTATGCTTCAGATGCAGTACATGATAATTGAATATTAGTCATTTCTGGTGGGTAGAATTCAAACACAATTGTGTATGTTCCAATAGCAAGAGTATAAATATTGAAACCTATCCTTGATCTGTAATCATTACTTCCACTGTCTTTAATCAATGTGATATCATAAGCTTTTTTATTCTGATGTGGGGATTGATTGAAAGCAGCTATTCCATACACTGTGATATTATATTCTGAACTGCTTTCATCGGTATCTGTAAGATATTTGAATTCATTTGTTTTATGGCTGCTGACAAGATGACTTTGCTCCAATTTGTCATCAAAATATTTTTTGGTAGTAGCATCATTATCATCAGTTGGTTGAGCCATATCTTTGATTTGTTTATTATTCATATCAAGGTTTCCAGTCATTGCAACACTTCCATCTTTTTTCAAATATACACTCAAATCACTTCCAACAGATGGTATTTTACTGATTTCATTATCCACATATGCTTTAGTGGAAGCATCATTGGGATCGGAAGGATTTCCAAGAACGATTATTTTATGACCTCTCATATCTAATTCACCACCAAGAGCATTGGATGTTAACCTGTTGAGAAAGTTATGATCAACGTAGTGTTTATTAACAGCATCGTTATCATCAGTTGGTTGAGCCATATCTTTGATTTTATGATTGTCCATATCGAGGTCACTATTGGAGACTTTTTGTAAATATTTAGTATCACAGAAACCTAAATTAACGACATCATATGTATTTTGTATATTGGCTCCAAGATTAGTAATTTGTTGATTACCCATATCCAGATTTCCAGTCATTTCAACAGTGCCATCTTTTTTCAAATATGTAGATAAATCAGGTGATGGTATTTTTTTAATCTCATCATCGACATATTTTTTATTCGCCGCTTGATCGTTATTATCAGGTTTTAAAACACTAATATCAAAAAATGTTTTCCGTCCAGTAATATGTTGTTCTGTTGATGTAACCATTATTTCACTTTTAGCTCGTCCACCATGGCCATCAAAGTTTTTCAAATCTGGTATATTAAGATGAATGTTTTCATAAGACTGATGCTCAGTCAATAATCGAACATCATTGGAGCTGCCAGCACCGTCTGGTGTGTCTTGTAGATAAATACTATTGGTATGAACACTTCCACTGTTGCTGTAAATTACTGCTTTATTAGCTCGCACATCACCAGGAGCATTATCCAACAATTGTATTTGGCTCTTTGTGACAACATCATTAGGATCAGCTCCTTGTTTAACATTAACAAGTTTTTTGTTTTGTATATCATAATTTCCATTTGGGGTTAATTTAAACCCTATTCCTTGAGGCCCAGCGGCTCCTTGAAGAGGAACCGTTGTGAAAGAAGACGATGAACTATGTTCGTTGAATATTCCCATTTATATCATTTGGTTATATTGTTCCATAAAAATTCCTGTTAATTCTTTTCATGGGCTTATCAACATATAGAAATGAAAATGGCTCTTTGGTTGCTTTGATGTATTTATCCTTTTCGACACTCAACTCACGGGATATCAGACCTCTTTCATTGCTGCTAGGAAAGTCATAGACACAGAAATGAGAGCAATTGAGTCGAACATCTTTTGGTGTTTTGTAGAACGATTGGCTCAGATAAATAACAGAGCAGTTTTTGTGTCTGCCACGAATGAAATAATCAATCAATGGTTTCTGGTTTTTTTCACAAATAAAGTCATCAAATATTACTATCTTCTGGGCATCATCATCCTTCAATTCCTCCACTGGAATTATATCATCATTGCTACAAACAAGGACATTATACCCGACACTATTTGATATATCAGTCAATGTTTGTAGCATATCCTTGTATTTTTGTTGCTCCAAATTTTTAGCATATAAATGTATTCTATCATAATACAAAAGTGGTTTCATCAGCATATGGTACAATAAATTTGTCTTTCCAGATCCTGAATTACCACATATCAACATCCGAAACGTGTCACTTGGCATGTAACCATACAATCTTTTGAAATTAGTGTTTTTATCATGTCTGTCATAATTTGGGATTTCCATGTATATCAATACATTATATAAGTTAAAAAAGTTAATATAAGTTAATAATATAATGGATCTACAGAGATTAAAACAATTATCTGAAGCCAAGATTAAGGCTGGAACAATAACCAAACAAGTTAGAGATACATTGAAGGAGTACAAGCATGATAAACAAGATTTACAACAAGGTTTATCAGAAACTTTCAAACCAATTATTAAAGCTCAAGAGGAAACAAAACAAACAATTGATGAAAAACAAGACAAACTGATTGAACAATTGGAGAAAAACCAAAAAGCGTTGACTTCAGGTTTGGAAGACATTGCTATGTTAACTTATCAACCTGAAACAAAACCACCAGAAGCAAAGCTACCAATTGGCTATAAACCATTAATGATGTCACCTGATGTTGAATCAAATTTAGATGCTGGTTTTGATGTTGATGAAATCCAAAAATTGATGCAATACGATCTTGCACCTCCAAGTTCTGTTCTCCAAGCTTCTATGCAAGGAGATATTGACATCAAGGATTACGATGCTAATATTGGCAAAATGTTGAAAAAACTTGGAATAAAGAAGGGTCCTTTATCCAAGGGTCAAGGAAAGACCAAGAATAAAGACAAAATTGATAAAATAGATGAAGATATAAAATTATTGCAAAAATACAGAGGGCGCATTAAAATAATCCCAGAAGGAATGAAAACCATCAAAAAAGGTTCTGGTTATACTCAACCAAAGAGAAATGCATACAAAATATCATCTTCTGGGAAATATGGTGGACTAATGATTGATATTCCAAAATTAATGGGACAACTCAGACTTGTGGCAACAAAAGATAAACGCAAAGTTATGGACAAAAAGGTTGATTTCGATACAATCGATTTATTAACCAAGAGATTTAATTCAAAGAAGAAATACAGCGATATTGCCAAAATGGTATTTGATGAATTGAACCAACTCAGTGAGATTCCAATCCATAAATCCAGCAAAAAATTCAAGAAATTGGGCTCTGGTGTTGTTTATTTCAATGATCCTAATGATTTGATTAACAGAATGGAATTGCTTGGTGGATCCATTTTGGCTGGCAATAATGGAGTCAAAGAGGAATTTTCACAAATAGCCCATAAATTGAATCAACTTGGCTTGATAAACAACAAACAACTCATTGATTTATTGCAACAATATATAATCAAATAATATATGCAAGAAAGGGCGATACATATTTCATCTGTTAACCGACAAAAAATAGGTCGAAGTCGGCCTGAAGACTTTATTATCAAATTTGATCCACCATTGAAGCTTGACACAACAATGAGACATGAGCTAGCTGTTGATCGAGTTTCAATGACATATTCATGGCATAATGTCAATGCAGGATACAACAATAATACAATAAAATACAGCCCAGATAATGGTACAAAATGGAAAACAATCACATTTGTTGATGGAATGTATTCATATGATGATCTTGATGATTATATCACTCAATCAATAATTCAAAATGGAGATAAACCATCTTCCAGCAAGGGCATCAATCTATATTTTGTGCTTTCATCATATAGAGTTGTCATTGAGATAGACAACCAATGGAAGCTTGATATTAGAAACTCTAATTTTGGAGCGCTTATTGGATTTGAACCAAAGTTAATTAACCAAACTGAACATGGGACAAAATTGCCAAATATTACCAATGATATTGACGTTTTGGACATTAATTGTGATATAATAACTGATAGCCTCAGTGATGGACGATTCACAAATACACTGATAATGATACCCACTGACAATTTAACAAGGAGTTATCCATTTACTTTTGAGCCAAAAAGAGCATTATTCAGCCCAGTTTCCAAGTCAATTATTTCAGAAATGGGGATAACAGTGACTGACGCTTTGGGTCGACCAATTGACTTGAATGGCATTGACTGGTTCATGAGCTTGATTCTCAGGTCTAGTTTAATATAATATATCAATATATGGTACGACAAAGTGAATTTAAACCACGTTTTGACCCAGAATTGGGTCGTTATGCGATAAAACATATTCATGGTGAAGGAATTATGGATGTTTTCAGATCAGTTGGATCAAAACTTTTCGGAAAAACAGCAAAAGAATTAGCTAAGAAAGGAGCCAAAACTGCAGCTGAAAAAGCAGTCACCAAAACTGGTGAGTTTGCTGGTAATAAAGCAGGTGATAAAATAATACAATTATTGAGCAAAAAACAACCTTCCAAAACAAAATCAGTGACAATGAGCCAACCAAAAATGGAGCAGCCACTGACTGATTTTCAAATAGCTGAGAGAGTCAACCAGATGATATCCGGTGGAAAACTCAAAAGAAGGAGAAAATGAAAATAATGTAACATATCTGTATAAATGAAATCATTCAGAAATCCAAAATACATTGAGAGATACGAAGATGTCTTCTTCCAATTGGAGACACCATTGAATACTGGTAATCCAGGGAATAATAGGTCACAAAAGAAAGATGGTTATCGTTTTGTTGTTGACAACACAGGAGAAGTAACTCCATTTGATTGGTATAATGCAAGAATATCGGTTGGTTTTAAAGTCCAAACAATGCAAAATGCAAATATAGCAGCTGAAGACCATAATGGTATTGTTAATGGTTCACACAGTCTTATACATGATTTCGATGTAAGATTGAATGGTAAAATGGTATATGATTGTAATGATGCAAATCATTGTGTAAATATTAAAAATCTATTGGAATATAGTCCAGGATATGCTCAATCGACAGCAACAAATGAGTTTTTCTATCTGGATACAAACCGACACGCTGAAGAACGATCGGCTGAAAATAACTACAATAAAGGATTTGCTGCAAGAAAAGCACTTTTGGGTCTATCAGTTGTTGTCAATACAGAAATACCATTGAATCGATACTCATTCTTTGAAGCATTGATGGATGAGTTATTACCATCAACAAGATTGGAATTAAATTTGCAGATTGAATCTGATACTATTCTAATATGGCAAGCTGGGACTGATTGTCGTGTAATTATTACCAGAATGGAGCTTATTGTACCACGAATCACTTTCAATTCAGAAGGACAATCACTGTATATGAGTCAGTTTTTGAAGCCACATAAATGGGTTTATTTGCGAGAAAATATTGAGAGAAGTAATTCTTCAACACAAAGAAGTGGTAATTTTCAGATAACAAGTGGGATTTCAAAGCCAAGGCATGTATTTGTTTTCATTATCAATGATGCAAATCTTGCTGCACAAACAGTAAATCCATTTTTGTACAATACATTTAGTGTATCAACAGATCCCAGAACATTGCTAAATTGTCATTTATCTGTGGCTAATGGCAATGAATATCCTGATGTACATTACACTCCAGAGGCTGATTTGACTCGAGTTTACAGAGATATTCTCAAATATGTGCATGCAAACAATGAGTACAGTCAAGGAACTTTATTGAATGTCAACAATTTCAAAACACTATTCCCATTCTTGTATTTCGATTTAACAAAACAAAAAATGGATATCAAAGATGGTACCACAAAGCTGACATTCCACTATGAATTATCTGGTACAACTGCAACTGCATATTCAGTTTATGCATTAACATTATACGAGCAAGAAGCTGAACTCATCCAGAAGGATGGCAAACTATTGTTTCGATAAATGGAATAAATTTTTAATGTAACGTTAGTTATATAAAAGATATGACAACTTATCATTCACATGGAGTAACACTATCAATTGGGCAAAAAGATAAACTAGCAAAAGCATTAAAAAACAATTCAGCAATAACAATAAGATTATCAAATTCTGAATTAACTGGACCGGATCGGCTGATGTTAACCAAAACACAAATAAATAGGTTGAAAAAGGCAATGCAAAACAAAACTGGAGCAGATATTAAAATAAGCAAAACACAGATACGAAAAGCTGTACAACAAGGAGGCAGTCTTTGGTCATCATTATTCAAAATTGGCACAAAATTACTACCAATGGCAGCAAAAGCAGTTGGACCATTAGCTACTGGAGCACTTTCTGGGCTTGCAAATGTGGGAGTCAATAAAATATTTGGTAGAGGACAAGCTGGTGGTTTCCTCATTCCTCAAAATAAAATTGATCAATTAATAAAATACAAAGATTGGCTCACTGAAGCACAAAAGAAGCAAATTGTCAATGCAATACATACTGGTGGACAGATTGTAATTAAACCAACTAAGGCACAATCAGGAGGTTTTTTGGGTACTTTACTGGCTTCAATTGGCATTCCAATGGTTTTGAATGCATTAATGGGTAAAGGCTTGCAGGTGGATAGAAGTAGATCCAAAAGATCGGTCCCAGTTTTTGTTCCAAACACAACCAAAAAAGATGGTGGTTTGGTCCTACCAGTTAATTATAGACCGCCTCCATTTTTCGGTACATGGGATCAGTATGGTAAAGGGAAAAAAAAAACCAAAAAAGGAAAAGGTCTGTTGTTAGGCAAAAACAGTCCATTCAAGGGGATTCCGTTAATCGGAGACATTCTGTGAAATTCATAAATAAACCACTCAGTAACTTTGAACTCATTGATTGGGTCAAAAAACTCAAAATAAAACACTTCAGAGGCATTTACAGCAGAGATAATCTACCACAAAAGATGAAAAAAGATGAAGTTGGTATCATTAACCTGGATTCACAGATTGGACCAGGTACACATTGGGTTGCGTATCGAAACGGAGACAAATATGTAGAATATTTTGATAGTTTTGGGTTAATTATGCCAAAAGAAATTATGCAATTCATGTCAACAAGTGGCAAACGATTAATGTATTCAGGTGATGAAATCCAGGAAAGAGATTCAGTATTATGTGGCTATTGGTGTTTGTATTATTTATTTGAGAGACAAAAGGGTACAAGTATATTGAAAACAATCCACAATGCACATTTTGACATGAACAATCAAAGTGTCAATCATAATTTTATAATCCAATATTTTAAAAAATTATCTAATTAATTTGTATAATGGTTGATATAAGATATTGTGAAGAGTGTGATGAGTACACAGAATTTTCAGGAAAATTATGTTTATGGTGTACATTGGTAACAGATTCTGAGTCAGAGGATTATGATAATTAATCTAATATAGTGATATAAAATGGTCAAATCATATTGTGTTAAACAAAAGAAAGAAACTGAATGTGTTCAGCCTTCAGGTTACAAGGAAGCCAAAAATGGTCGGCTCATGTTCTTCTGTACATGTGCTGAATGTGGGATAACTAAAACCAAATTTGTTAAAAAACAGGGAAACTAAATAGCCCCTCTGAAGGGGGGGGCATAATGGATACTTTAGCATCAACTGGTGCTGATATGTTAATTCAACATGCATTACCATGGATGGGAAAAAAAGCAGTTGAAATGGGTCGATATTATGGGTCTGAAGCACTTAGAAACCCTAAATTGCAAAAAAAAGCTATTGATTATGCTATCTCTAAAGCAACTCCTTTTGTTCAAAAGACTGGATCAGAGATGTTTGATAAATTATCAACCAAAGTAAGGCCAAAAAAAAGGTACAAAACTGACCGAAAAGAACTTGATGGTGGTAATTTAGATACAATTTTAGAACAATTTGGCACACCAGGTAAGGTTGCATCGAAGTCGATGGATGTTGTTGGAACATTAATTCCATCAACAAAGGAAGTCTTTGATAGATACAAATCCGGTGACATTGCCAAAAGTGCATTTAGCACAGACACTGGCATATTATCGAGTCAATTTTGGTCTGGCAAGGCTGGGAAAAAGACATTAGAAAAATACAAAAATTATCCATGTGAAAGCATGGTAAAAATTGGAAGCAAATTTCACAACACACCGAAATGCTCAAGTTATGATGCAATTGGTTGGCACCCACCAAATTGGGGTGAATATGAGAAAGGAATCAAAGGACGTCCCAAAAGCGGTGGTTCAATTGATATACACAAAATGATTGGTAAGCTCCCAAAACCCAAAGCTGGGTGGGTATTACCTGGTCATAAATACACTGGCCCATACAATGATTTGGAAAATCAAGTCAAATATAACCCCAAAACTGGACAAATATTGGAAATATATGATAAACCAACAGGCAAAACAGATGCAATAGCCATGCAACATGATGTTGATTATTCAGTCTGCAAAGATGATAAAAAATGTAAATTAAAAGCTGACAAAAAGATGGTAAAGTCATTGGATGCTGTTCCATATTCCGAACGACAATGGGGACATTGGTTGGCAAGAAATGCAATAAATACAAAATCAAAATTGGGACTTGGGGTTCCAAAAAACGTCAAAAGCCGTCGGGTAAAGAGGAAAACTGGCAAGAAGAATTAGCTAATGAGCTGCATAAACCCATAAGACGTAACTTTACTCGGCGGCGTGTTATTGTAAATAATATTGATGAAATATGGGCTGCTGATCTTGTTGAAATGCAACAATTCAGTAAATGGAATAAAGGTAATAGGTATCTTCTCATGACTATAGATGTTTTTAGTAAATACGGCTGGATTGTCCCATTAAAAGATAAAAAAGGTGAAACTATAACTAAAGCATTTCAAAGCATATTCAAAGAGGGTCGAAAACCAAAGTATCTGTGGACTGATAAAGGCTCAGAGTTCTACAACAAACATTTCAAAGACTTGCTCAATAAACATAACATTACACTGTATTCGACTGAAAATGAAGAGAAGTCATCAGTTGTTGAGCGATGGAACCGAACGATTAAAAATAAAATGTGGAAACGATTCACTGCTCAAGGCAATACAATGTATCTGGATATTTTGCCTAAAATATTGAAGCAGTATAATAACACTAAACACAGTTCAATAAAAATGACACCGACAGAAGCATCCAAGAAAAAAAATGAAGGGACTGTTTACTTCAATCTATTTGGCAATTTGAAGCAATTATCATCTTTGCCAAAATTCCAAGTTGGTGAAAAGGTTAGAATATCAAAGTATAAGAGAAAGCTGTTTGATCGAGGTTATACAGAAAACTGGTCAGAAGAGGTCTTCATTATCGATAAAATACAATACACGAATCCAATCACTTATAAACTGAAAGATCTCAATAATGAAGAAATTAAAGGGAGTTTTTATGAACCAGAATTATTAAAAGCCAAACAGGAGATATTCAGAATCGATAAAGTTATCAGGAGAGATTACAAGAAGAAACAAGCTTTGGTAAAGTGGAAAGGATACAATGATACTTTTAATTCTTGGATCCCAATCAAGGATTTAGTTGCTGTGTAATCATTCTATCATACAGTCACGGTTTCACGAATATTCGATAGCGAGTCGATGTGCAAGATAAATGATATTCTTACCTCAAAAAGCGTCTACAAACATCAGAACGATGAAAGTGGAGAAATAAATCCCAAAACATGAACGATAATATACCAACACAAACTCTTCGCAAAATGGCCGATACGTGTGTTAACAAACTAGTGTCCAGTCCGCTTTGGGTTGTGTCATCGTGAACTTGATGATGTCATACATAAGGGACTTTCCCTATGAAATGAGTCATCAGATTTCTATTGTTTACAAGTCATATGACAGTCGTATGATTTTTTCAGCCAATGAGAATTTTCCCCATAAATTTACCAACTGATATTTTTTATCAGAAGTTTACGCATTTTGATAAAAGTTTTTGGTTGTCTTAGTCTTGTAAACAATAGAAATTTGATGACTCATTGGGACTTTCCCTATGAAATGAGTCATCAGATTGTTATTGTCATATGGCAGTCGCATGATTCTCTCAACCAATCACAATCTTCACAATTTTGCTTCACAATTGTGAAATTTTTCAGTGAAACACATAGTCATTTGTGAAATTTTTCAGTGAAGTTGCGTGAATAAATTACAAACATTTGAAGTAAAGTTTACTCGAAAAGTTTATTTCAGATGTTATAAAGTGGCTAAAAACAGAACGGAGAAAAATTTAGGTTTTTGAAAACCGAGGATAAAAATTTAGGTTTTTGAGAAACCGAGGATTTAGGTTTTTGACGTCTCCGTTGCAGGAGACATTGTTGAATCAGGTATGAATTCAGTGATATTTTCAAAAGTGTTCCAAAAGCGGTAAATATCTAACTACTTGTCTTCAGTCCGTCTGATTAGTTTTAGGGCCCAATATGTGATGTTTGGAAACATTCACGGGCTCCAGATGTCAAGTGTTTGTGAATCGGTTCTGATCTCATAATTCGTGACGTGAATTGCGAGCCGCAAGCATCGCACGCATATTCGATCTTCCTTGAGTGGGAAAGAGTTTGAATCAGAGCTTGAAACTTGGTGCAAATAAAGTTCTTTTCTTCGTCTTTCGATATATGAGATTTAATTTAGAGAAAATGACATACCAGAAACACTTTTATTTCAATGAAAATAAGCATTAGTTTCAAGGTCATTTTGAGTAGCGTACAGAAATCTGCATGCTTTAGAAAGCAGCCAACGAGTTTGGAATGTTTATTGTATTAATTCTCTTGCGAGATGGTTGGTGTAGGTTTGTGTAAAGTTTCAAGTTCATTGGGTTATTTTACACCGTGAACGGGGCTTCGTCCTTTGACCTAAATTTTCGCGGTTTTCATCGGCCCGTGACCGCACCTTGGCCGCATTTCAAACTCTTGCAATTTTCTCAAAAAATAAAATACCTTGGAACTTTAAAATATGATTTTCGAAAATAGTTAATCCAAGGGTATCTTCAGACGAAATATCAGAAATTCGACCAAGTGGTCCCTGAAATGCAGTTCTCGATTCTTACAGGCAGCCGTTCTTAAGTCTGCTCCTTGGACTACCTTTTCCCTGGACTGGTCCACGGAGTTACATAAACTACAAGTAACGATTGAGCATGGTTTGAGCATGTTTTAAGGGGAAAGACCAAAAGAAACAAAGAAAGACAAAAAAGTGATTAATCTTTCTGAGCAGCGAAATTTGGCAAATATGAACTACATGTATGATGGTGTCTCGATCACACGATTGCAAATTACGGAAGGTGGTAGGACTTGGTTCTATCTTCTGCAGTTGTCTGCGATCATATCATTGCGATCTGCGATAGGTCCGATAGCTATGATTCAGGCTACGAGAGGGGCATTGCTGTTGTTTTTTGATTTTCTATATGGAAGTGCTTATAGTCAAACGTAGCACTCAACTTCCGTTTTGGATATATTCCTTTCCTTGGCCACCGAGTCCTCCATCTTTGTGTAATTGAGAGTCATCCAAGCCGTGATTTTATGGCAACACGACGGAGCCATCACCTTTTCGCTGTAGCGCATAAGAAAAAAAATTATATAAACATGGCATGCTAATGATTACATGTAACATTCCATGTGTGAGAGAGGTCATTGCGTAGTGGTGAGAGCACTGGCCATTCAAAAGTGTGGCACGGATTGGATTCCCGTATTTCACGTAATATATGGGTTTAGTTTGTTGTTGTGTCTCCCCTGCTTTGACAGTTTGTCTCCAGATTTTGCAGTTCTCCTCCCTCCACAAGAGGCAACTATGTGAATTCAAAGCCGAGCAGGAATCTGAGGACCAGTCGTTAGACTAGCTGCTTAGTCACACCCTCGTTAAATTAATGTTAATCATTTCATTTTAATTTTTGCAGAGAAGTACATGTATATCTACAAATGAAATGGCTAGGTCAAATGACTCAACTCAGCCAACAGAATGGAAATATTGCACTTTAGAGACAGCTTAATTCATGTACAGTATTTGGACATGTACATATAAGAAGGTCTATAACACTTACGTGAATTTCACGTTGATTTCAGATACTCTTATCAAGCTTTTCATCAGCACCCAAGGTCTAAATGAAGAACAACAACAAACAGTCCATGCAATGTTAGCACTTCAAGCACAGACGTATGTGAAATCCCACAACCTTTCCACAGCTGAACTAGAACCAGTGGGAGCCCTGATTGAATTTTTAGAAAAGGCTTACCACTTGGCCCTTGTGTCCGTTAACGTGGGCTCTTTGGAAATTGTAGTGCGATGCCCTAATCTAGAAAGTCTTAAGCGTCTGTGGAGTGACTATCTCTCTGGTCGCCTCAATGAAGAAGTTGAGAGGCACCTTATGACTGAGGAAATCAAGAGGAAACTGAACCTGGAGACGGTTAGATTGAGAACAACCATAGAAGAGGGAAATTACCTGATGTGCAGGAAGGCTTTCATGGAAATGTCAGGTACGTTTTAGTGATAGTTCAAGGAGTTTTTTATTGAATGGAAATCAGAAGCTCAGCTGTAGCACTTTAAGTAAAGAAACAATTTAAATACATGTTTTTTCGAGACGTACCGCATGGAAACAAAACGTAACGCGTTGTGGTCAAATGGCCAAAATAATGTCTCCTTGGTTGCCACGGTAAGGGAAAGTCACGAAAACTGATTTTTCGAAGGTCTAGGAAAAGTAGGGGAATACTGCATGAAGTCAGTAAAATTTTCATTCTACTCAAAGTCAGTGGAAAGAAAATTAATTTTTTTTGGCTAGCGGCTAGGTTCGTGAAAGAGTGTCTTTGTTGTCAAAGGTAGTGGATCCTAAAATTACAAAAGGAAAAAGGTCCAATAGTTAGCGAAGTTAGCGGGGTGGTAAATCAAGTCTCATAAAGAAGGTGGGGCATGATTTTATTTCAGATCTGTTGGTTATGGATATTTAACACACATTGACCAAATATTAAGCTCTTAATTGAATCTTGTGCCACATGCTCTCCTGCAATAGCTGAGAAGACAAAACTAGCGCGTTTACGTTTTTGTTGACTATAATTACAAAAATACAAAGTAACTGGCATTATTGGTACCTGTAAACGGCGTCTGATATATGTGATGGTGCATTTTTGCATAGTGTTGGCTTTCAAAATGCATCCAGTGAAAGCGTGTATTTATTCACTGACTGATACTCAGGTTCCTTACAAATCACATAACTTTCAACTTTTTAAGGTTACCATATACCTTTAGAGGTGTCTCGCGTTCAGGAGATGTAGCGCGTCCAGTTTAAACTGAACTCTTATATCAAATTAAAGCTTATAGAGTTGGCTACCAACCAAGAATTTTGAAATAAAGTGAATTATCGAATTTTTCACGACCACGTCGAGCAAATGTTATTTTTCGCTAATTTAATTTGCTCCTCAGTTGCTGGACCCAAAGCGCTAAAAAAACGTGTCTGCGTTGTGCCATTTTCAGTCAGTGAAAAGTTACAGAACATTCTCGAAATAGGATAAAAAAAAGTGTGGAGTGTTCGTACAAAAATCGCTCTCAGAGAAAAAACATTTTGAAAGAAAATAATCGCGGACACGTTCTTGTTGTTTATATGTTAAACTAGCTACTGTCCAAATATTAAGGCAAGCGAACAAATTCCCTTTGAGTTTTAGCTCTTTAAAGTGTCTCCTCCAAGTAAAAAAAATTGATTGGAGAAAACAGTGCTAAACATTCGGCAATTCATTTTATAACAAAATTCTTGGTATAGTTTAATAGCCAGCTCTATAAGCTTTAATTTGATATATGGGTTTAGGTATCTACAGTTTAAACTGGACGCGCTACATCACCGCTACATCGCTTGGACGCCAGACACCTCTGAAGGTATAGGGTAACCTTAAAAGCCAAAACGTCTCCGTATTGCTAGACATGGCATTAACGTGATATGTAGGTTACCGTATTCTTTTACATAATCTTCTAAATTGAAATTATGAAAATTTAGTTTGAAACACTTACAGCAACCGTCCTAGGAGTCAGTGGCTTCTGGCACAATAGTGATCATGGTGTTTGGGAAATTACCATGCGTGAAAATCAGCTTTTTGTACTTTTTTAGCTGCAATATCTAGAGACCAAAGCAATTCTTCGGTGTTTGTCCTTAGATCTGCAAAATCAAGGTAATTTAGGACATGGAACTCCATTTTGCTCAAGGTTTCCCTGCTATATAAAATTTACCTTGTGGTTCCTTAGCAGAAACCTTGTAAATATTTCCTCAGTAGGTCGGTTTGTATGTTGCCCCCCTTTTTAGTTTCTACCTCCGAAAAAGTCGAAGGTTTACGGTGCAGCAGCGTATCCTTTGTTTTTTCCAGTTGCCCGTGCTCTTTGACTCCATTTTAAACTTTCATGTAGCGTTTAGTGGTTGAACCAGTTGAAATATGCACTTTTTCTGGCCCTTGTAAATGTCTTCCAAGGCGTATCCAGGACTACTGAATACAGCTCAGACATTTCGAGCTCTTTTACTGTTTCTATATTTTTTTTATATCCAAACGTAGCAGACAGAACTTACTTTCCACCTCAACAAACTGAGCCAGATGGGGAAGCGAGCACAAGTTCAGATTATCAGGAAGTAAGACGTTATGTTTTTGTTCATTTTTAAATAACTATTGAAAAGTACATTCAGGTATGAACTGGCTGAGTAGTGTGCAAGTCGAATGCCGAATTGTTAGAAACCTGCACTGTTTCATCACCTTAAATGGATACTTAAAGTCAAAGTTTATCATCATCACATTCATTATCTTCATTATTATTTGCTACTTTGTGCATTCTCTTTTACTTCCTGTTCCGAGGAGGGTACCCTGCAAGAAGAGACGCCTTATCCGCGTTTTGTTTCACTCTCAGTTATACTATAATTTGTCGTATACCACCATCAGTAATGACGGGGTGTATTTGTCAGTCATGGTGATGATGACTATAGCTATAACGGAGTGAAGAGCGTATCATCGGTTTTAAGTTATCAATAGAATTCCTTGTGTCAACGTTTTTATTATGCCTTTTCAGGAGAAGAAACAGGATATGAGCTGGATAATTAGAGGTGAAAAGGCCAAAGTGAGTTCCAGTTGACAAAAAATATATATATGCTTTGTTGTTTTGAACTTTAAGTTTATCGCGGTCGACAATAGCAAGTCTAATTTGGTGTTTGCGTTCCGCTGCCTGTGCAAATGCATGCGGAACAAATCGAAGTTGGCGGCCATTTTGTTTCTCTGTCGCGCAAATTTACCTCGTTTTGATGCAAGAATCTGGCCTCATTTCCACGTGAAGACATGCGGTCTATGAAATTGGCATGTTGACCGCACTTTTTAATCTGTGATTACTATTACTAGTTTAAGAGTATTTATACCTTAATTTTATCTAGAGTTGAACTCAGATTCAGAATATCACGTTGGGGAACAATTGTTTTTAATTTTTAAATGGGCCAGTAACCAGAAGGTTTTACAAGTAGGAAATAGGGAGGAGTGGAATTAGTGGATTATGTTTTTAGGATTTAAAGTTCTTATATGTTGTTTTTTTAACAGTCATCAAGACGTGCACTGCACAAAGCTGCCATTAATGGACAGTACGAGACTGTGAAAATGCTTCTTTCCAGTGGTGGAGATGTGGACCTAAGAGACCAGGTTTTAATTTCCTTTGATTCTGTAAATCGACTGTTAGGTTGTCACTTTTTTCTCATGTTTTCTTTTTTTCCGGCGTTTTATGTGCATAAAATCTTGCACAATGTTTCCGTATCATCTGTACTTCTCTGCGCCCATATCCTTTGTTAAATATTCTTTATTCAAACATACCCGCGCCCTTATCTTTGTAAGTGTGTAAATATTTCCTCTCGTAGGACACGTAGTAGGTTGTGCATTTTTTGAACCTAAACTTTCTGCTCAATGTTGATTTTTATCGCAGTTTTCTTTGACACCTCTTCACCTTGCCTGTTGGTATGGACAGGAATCTGTTGTCAGACTGTTGTTAGAGCATGGTGCAAACGTCAATGCTGTAGACAGGGTGAGTTGGTTAGCTAAGTTAAACCTCTTCCATTACCTTGTTAGCCTGTTCATCAATTTTTTTATTGTTACAGAAAGGCAACGTAGTTTTCAACTCGTCAGATGTCCAGTAGCCAAGGCCTGTGTTGGGGGTGCTATTACATCTTTAAAGAGTGCCGCCAATTTAGCTCAAGCTACAGTATTTCGTAAAAGCTCCACAGCACTCTTTAGCAACTGTAATTGCCAGTGTTTGTTGAAAACTGTGCATCCTTCAAGTGCATATACCCGCACAGGAAATGTAAAAGTGTGTTGGCCTGTCTACTTGACATTCTTCGTTTGTTTTTAGTTTCAACGTACACCTCTGCAGAAAGCTGAACGTCACAATCATCAATCCATAGTGCAGTTGCTTCTGAAGAATAATGCAAGACCAAGTTATCAACAGCCGGTAAGTTATAAAACCGTTTTCTCAGCATTGTCTCTTTGCAAACTATCCTAGGATGACTAGAGCAGAATCCTGTTGGTATTTATTACTTATAGGTTGAATATAGTTTAACTGCTTACTAAAATTAAGCTGCCATTCAGATTTCTGTACACAACACAGGGAAACCGCTAATAATTGGCTGGGATACAAACTGGTGTTATTTCGGTCTCTTGTGAATCACCATCAAACATAAGCGACTTATCTTTCTAATCTTATGTGGAAGCTTTCCAGACCTTTATCTGCAACTGAAAAAGTATTCAGGTGTTATTGCTCTTCAAAAATGACTATAATTCAACTCTTTCGTGCCGGCCGTTGTTGTTTCTGTTGCCAGTTTCAATTGTCACCATCAACACGTAGTGCATGATATTATGCCGATTTTTAACTATCTTGAACGTTTTCATTGCAGCCCAGTCTGAAGACATTAGCACGGGAGACTATTTTGCGTGTGGAAGGACGGTCGGGTTTTAATCTGCTACAAGCAGCTGTCTATGAAGGGGACTATGGTATGGTTGTCAAACTGCACGTGTTTCTTGGTAACGTCGTAAAAATGATGAAGTTAGAAACCACAGGAAACGACGCCAAAGTTTTTCCGAGAAAGACTGCAGTTGATATGCTATTAAGCATTGACGACAAAAGGCCAGGCCATGATCAGATCTGCACACTCTACCAAGACATGGTCGAGAAAGTCAACACACTATCAGAGTTACACTGCTGTGCACGGAGTGATGATGCAGAAAAAGTGATAGAACTCGTGTTGAATGATGGTATGGATATTAATGTTCCAGCAATGTGCAATATTACACCTCTGATCTTAGCGAGTCCATCGTCTTCAAGTATGTTGATCAAGACCCTCATTGATCTTGGCGCTGACGTTAATGCCCAAAGAACCGATGAGAGGTGGGTACCTTTGTTGTTGGCGGCGTCTTGGAACAACTACACTACTGCTCGCCTGCTTTTGGAGCATGAGGCTGATGCTAATATTCAAGCTCTTGACGGATGTGCCCCATTGCACTACTCTGTCCGTCATGAATTTGTCAAGGTTTCTCAGCTTGTTGTTGATTCAGGATGTAACGTCAACCTACTGAACAAGAACGGACGCACCCCACTAGATATTGCAGTTGAGAACATTGATGAAACGCTCGTCCGTTTGTTGATAGAAAACAACGCAGATGCAAATGTTCAGGACACTTGTGGATGCACACCACTTATTAGGGCAGTTTTGGAGAATAATGAAGCGATCATCAAATTGTTGCTTGAAAACAACGCAGATACAAGCATTCCAGATCGTGATGGATGGACACCACTTCATTTGTCTGTTTCGCGAGAATTCTTCAAAGTTTCCAAAGTGCTTATTGAGTCAGGATGCAACATCAACCTTCAGAAGGATGGAAGTACCCCGCTACATGACGCAGTCCGGAATAATTACGAAGCACTCGTCAAATTATTGCTCATAAAAGACGCAGATGCAAATATTTCGGACACGTCTGGCTGTATTCCACTTCACAGGTCTGTTGAGCGAGGATTCTTCAAAGTGTCCAAACTTCTTGTTGGTTCAGAGTGTAACATCAATTTCCAAAACAAGAACGGACGCACCCCGCTACATTATGCAGTTTGGAACAGCGATGAAGCACTCGTCAAATTGTTGCTTGAAAACAACGCAGATGCAAATATTCCAGGCACTGATGGATGTACACCACTTCATGCGTCTGCCGACCGTGGATCTTACAAAGTTTCCAAACTTCTTGTTGATTCAGGGTGCAACATCAACTCTCAGGATGAGCACGGAAGTACCCCGCTTCATAACGCAGCTTGGAGCAGTAACGTAGAACTCGTCAAATTGTTGCTGGAACAGAACGCAGACGCAAATATTCCAGATTCTTACGGAACTACTCCACTTCATAGGTCTGTTGAGCGAGGAGTTTTCAAAGTTTTCAAACTTCTTCTTGAGTCAGGGTGCAATATCAACCCTCAAGTTGAGCATGGAAGCACTCCGCTACATAACGCAGTTGGAAGGAGGAACGAAGCACTCGTCAAACTGTTGCTCAAAAACAACTCAGATGCAAATAAACCAGGCACTGATGGATGCACACCACTTCATATGTCTGTTGAGCGTGGATCTTACAAAGTTTCCAAACTTTTTGTTGATTCAGGGTGCAACATCAACCCTCAGGACGAGCACGGAAGTACTGCGCTACATGATGCAGTTTGCAACAATGATGAAGCACTCGTCAAATTGCTGCTTGAAAACAAAGCAGATGCAAATATTCCAGGCATTGACGGATGCACACCACTTCATGCGTCTGAGGACCGTGGATCGTACAAAGTTTCCAAACTTCTTATTGATTCAGGGTGCAACATCAACTCTCAGGATGAGCACGGAAGTACCCCGCTCCATAATGCAGTTGGCAATAATGATGAAGCACTCGTCAAATTGCTGCTTGAAAACAACGCAGATGCAAATATTCCAGGCACTGGTGGATGCACACCACTTCATGTGTCCTCTGATCGTGGATTATACAAAGTTTCCAAACTTCTTGTTGATTCAGGGTGCAACATCAGCTCTCAGGATGAGCACCGAAGTACCCCGCTACATAATGCAGTTGGCAATAATGATGAAGCACTCGTCAAATTGCTGCTTGAAAACAACGCAGATGCAAATATTCCAGGCACTGATGGATGCACACCGCTTCATGCGTCTGCTGACCGTGGATTATACAAAGTTTCCAAACTTCTTGTTGATTCAGGGTGCAACATCAACTCTCAGGATGAGCACGGAAGTACCCCGCTACATAATGCAGTTGGCAATAATGATGAAGCACTCGTCAAATTGCTGCTTGAAAACAACGCAGATGCAAATATTCCAGGCACTGATGGATGCACACCACTTCATGCGTCTGCTGACCGTGGATTATACAAAGTTTCCAAACTCCTTGTTGATTCAGGGTGCAACATCAACTCTCAGGATGAGCACGGAAGTACCCCGCTTCATAACGCAGCTTGGAGCAGTGATGAAGAAGTCGTCAAATTGTTGCTGGAACACAACGCAGACGCAAATTGTCCAGATTCCTATGGACGTACTCCACTTCATAGGTCTGTTGAGCGAGGAGTTTTCAAAGTTTCCAAACTTCTTCTTGAGTCAGGGTGCAACATCAACCCTCAGGATGAGCACAGAAGCACTCCGCTACATAACGCAGTTGAAAAGAGGAACGAAGCACTCGTCAAACTGTTGCTCGAAAACAACGCAGATGCAGATATTCCAGGTACTGATGGATGGACACCACTTCATGTGTCTGTTGAGCGTGGATCTTACAAAGTTTCCAAACTTCTTGTTGATTCAGGGTGCAACATCAACCCTCAGGATGAGCATGGAAGTACCCCGCTTCATAACGCAGTTTGGAGCAGTAACGAAGAACTGGTAAAATTGTTGCTTGAACACAACGCAGACGCAAATATTCGAGACTCGTGTGGACGTAGTCCACTTCATAGGTCTGTTGAGCGAGGAGTTTTTAAAGTTTCCAAAGTTCTTGTTGATTCAGGGTGCAACATCAACCTCCAGGAAAAGAACGGAAGTACCCCGCTGCATAACGCAGTTTGGAATGTTGACCAAACACACGTCAAATTGTTGCTTGAAAACAACGCAGATGCAAATATCCCTGACACTTATGGATATACACCACTTCATTTGGCTGTTTTGAAAAAAGTTTCAAGAGTGTCCAAACTTCTTATTGAATCAGGGAGCAACATCAACCTAAGGGACAAAGACGGGAGCACCCCACTAGATATCGCAGAGCAAAATAATGAGGCATCTCTTCTCAAATTTTTGAAACAAAACATCGCAAAATTCATCTCTGCAAGAATCGGGTCCAAAGTGGCGTCATTTCGCTGAGATGGTGAAAGGAGGTCCTCTCCTACATAAACTAGCAAGACCCTGACGTCTTGGCATGGAACAGAAACCAGAAATACCAGGATCAGACAAAGGAGACGTATTACGGTCTAAATCTGCTGGAATACCTCATGATATTATCACAGAAACACTAGAAATGTCCCTGGTGAAACAACAAACGCCAGAGTTAGAGACAAATGTAGGGCAAGAAGGAGAAGAGCCAGAATTGTCAGAGGAAATGCAGATAAACAAGAAAAAACGCAGGCCAGAGTAATAGCGTTCAATCATGGTAATAGGAAAGAGTAGATTCCAGTTCAGTCTGTAATAACATGAGTCCTTAGAGTGCCCATAACGGAATTTTTTTATTTTCTCATCTGAATCTTTACATCACGCGAAGAACGTCCGCGAAAAAATTTTTCGATTTGCATGAAACGCGAATTTTTTATGAATTTAGCAAATCTCTAAAATCCTATTTTATTGCGGTCCACCCGCCCCGCTGATGAGAATGCCGACGGCTCACAATAGGGCCACGTGACATGGTCTGTGACGTACATTCAGGAACTCTCGTGTCTAAAGAAAAAAAAGAAAGAAAATCGTCAGATTCACCGGTAGGAAGGAAAAACTTAGCTCCAAATAAGTATATTCCATGGCAGAAAACTTATCTGACACGGAAAGTGAGCAAACCACTGAAGAAAGCAGCTAGAACGAATTTGAAAGCGTCGAAGTCGAGGCGATAGATGGCGTCCACGAAACAAGTAATACGTGTGAAGATGATGATACACTCGAACCGTACGCGGACGAGCCGATAGCAGACGAAGAATGGCTAAAAACATATCACAAGGAACAAGAGGAGAAGCGACGACTCAAAGAAGATTTAACGAAACGCTTGGAGAATAGAGTGCGTGTTAGTGAATGGTAAAGTTCTCACCTTGCATTTTGCATACGCGCTCTTCATTATCATCTGTCAAAACTATGGCCAAGTACTCACATACATTCGAACGAATTATTTTCCATGTAGATGTACTTGTGGTAACTGTAGCCGTGATCTGCTAGCAAATATCAGCGAGTGCTACTGCTGCAAGGAACTCGAAGGCGATTGGGAAGCGCTGACTAGCGACATTGTTCTCGTGGAACTACAGGAGAGACACGTGTTGAACTGTGATAATAATAGCTTGTCTCGTTCTCTCAAATTTCGGCCGTAAATTTAATTGTAGGATGGAAGTTGTTAGCTTGTCCAATGAACAGGTTAATTTCCTTTTTGTCACTGTCCCACAGTTTACCAAATCCATTGTATCTTTTAGGCGCATACGTCTTGCGAAATGTTCGAAGTCTCACAAGAGTTGGCGTCTAATGTAATTGGTGTCTGTCACCGGTGTCGCCGGGGACAAATTTGAGCCTTTAGAAATAACGCTAACAGGCTGTCGCTAAGTTGTTTGTTTGAAAAATTCTTTATGAATTTCTCGTGTTTTTCTCTTTGTGTCTCAATCCGTTTTTAGTCAATTTTTTTCTGCGCTCTTTGCGCTTGTTATTTGTTTTGTGCCCTTTTTTATTTTGAACCCCCGTTGTGGTGGTAAGGTTTTCAGAGATAACGCTGTTATACTTTTCAACATTTTTATTGTTTGCAGAATTCTGCAACACATGTGCGTACAATATTTGTTTGAGCTCGTTGAATTCTTGCTGCAGTTTATCTAACTTATCTACATCGTGGTTTACAATGTTTTCTGTGTTCGCCGAGTGCGACTGTTCTCGCATCGATCTATTTACATCAGTGGTAGCATTTGTGCTAGTATTTTTTGAGAGCTTGGTCTCAACGAAACTTCGCGGATCTCACGATCTATGAGAATATATACCAAAACAATTACGCCATATTTTATAAAACTTGCGACTGAGTTAACAGTGAGGTCAAACTATAAACCTCAGAAGGTTACAACACTAAGAATGTCACAAGCGGTTGTGAATATTCAGTATCGAAAGCTTACCATTCGCTTTTCCCTGCTCCTCTTAGAAGTTGGCTCTTGGTCTTCGTCTTCCTTTCGCTTAGCTGTTTTAAAGGATAAACACAAATGTGTGAAGCTTGGCCGGCAAGTACAATTCATAAAAGGTTCTGCCCAGTTTTCCAATTGCAAATGGGTGCAAGTGGTGCATACTGCTCCAGAAGACCTCAGTAGGTACAAAGGCTACTCTGATCCCATTTCAAAGGGTGAAAAGAAACATCAGGTTGAAGTTGATCTCTGTAAAATGGCTGATCTGGTTGTGCCTGTTGGACCAAGGCTTGAAGGTTCTTACTCTTCATATCTCCGACGATGCAAGGAGAATCAGGATATTTTCACTGTAACGCCAGGTCTTTTTGAGAGGGAATTTGGGGACTTAAAACAAGCTCCTAATGAGAGTGGTGACTTTAAAGGGATACTCTAGACCCCAAAACAACTTTCGCTTAAAAGGTAGCATTTGTACTATAATAAAGGGTAAACGGCACATAAAGTTCAAAAGAAACAAGTAAAAGGCCTAAAATTGCCGGAGAAAGGCGAAATTTTCCCCTTTTTGAAGACCGGAAGTAAAAATCGACTTTAGTGGAGCACGTGATCGATGACGTAGAATGAAGAACCGCTATTGTTTACAACACTGAAGAGAATATGGATTCTGGGGATTAGCGCAGTTCTTTTGCTTGTTTTTCTTCCGAACAAAATAGTACAATCGAAATTGCCGACGGAGCTATGTTAGCAGAGCTATGAGGGCGCTCTGTCGTATGTGTTTAGCCGTGTAACAGCGAAGTGAACTCGGTTACGGACTCTACAAAACGAGTGCAAAGAGGTGTTTAAGAGCGGATTGGTAAGCGACCAGTTATGCATTCTATCGCGAATTCGGTGTGTTTCACATCCGCAATGAGATTTCATTGGCGATTGAATACGTTTTGAGTAGCATTAAAGTTTCCTTTTTATGGTACGGCGTTGTTATTTGAAATCCAGTTTAGTTACATTTTTAAAAAAAATCCACGTAAATTTTACCCCGGGAATTGGCCTGTTAGAGACACAGCGTACAAAGCTCAGCGAAAGCTTGGAGATGTGGGCAGCTTTCATTATAACGATTCACACTTTACAGGAGCGGTACCTGTACAAACAGCAATACTACGACGAAGTCTAAGCCCATAAATAAATTCGGAAGTCATTGTGTTGTGCTGGGCCTTTTGGGACATTAAAGTTTATACCTTTCCTTCCATATTGCATATTGCGTTCTATTAATACCGCATTCGAGCTCACTTTACAGGGATTTTTTCCGCTAAGTAATGATACCGGCAATTTTTCATTGTTTGCCATTTTAAAGCAAAATAAGGCCTTTACCTTTGATATTATGCTGATTTAGAAAACGGTGTTCACCTTTGTTGGTCATTTTGCCCTGTCGCGCCGTGTATACAGCGACTGAGTCGCGTACCTGAACTGAACAAGGTTAATGAAATAACTGCGATACTACGCGTGTTCGAAAGGTAAGCTTAAGTATCATTATCGGCTTATGCTAGTTTTCTTCAGGCTGCACTGCAATAACAATTTCTTATTATTTTTCAAACATACAGTGAACCATAGCTAGTTCTGGTGGAGTAGCTTGTTTTGTAATCTGTCTGGCGCGAGCGGCTTCATTGGACGTGCTGTCCTCCATCGGGCCTATGCTCTTATTTTCTGATAGTCCTTCTTTAAAACAAGATTGAAATGGCGTTTTGTGAGCTTTTCATCTTTCCACAGACACAGCTGTGATAATTTGTGGTTGAGAACAGTCTTCAGAAAAGTGAGCAGCGGTCGTGAGGTCAGCAAACAAATCGAATCGCGTGTGTCCGAACCACCCGTACAAAACCCGAAAGAAATGCGAATTATTAAGACCTTCACCGTTGTTACTAGAATTAAGCATAGAGCAACCATAAATCGATACGGTATTATTGAATTTTCCCCAAAACTTGAACTATACATTTTATTTTGGAATTTTAAAATCAAGCCATTTACCGAAACTTGCTAAAGAAATCCAGAGGAATCTAACCGGAAAAGGTTTGGCGAGTTCTTCTTTCTACGTCATTTCCGGTTTTCGGCCCAAGCGCTGCTTCGAATCCCGTGACGAGAAACTTTTCGCTTTTCTAGGCAAAATAGCGGAGATCGAACTCCAAATTTGGTAAATATCTTTTATTTGGGTCATAAGCTTTCTGAATTTGGAAAGTTGTTTTGGGGGCTAGAGTATCCCTTTAAAGTGTTGTTATGTGGTCGTGGTGATGATGAAGACTTTGAACTAAAGGGATACAACATTGCTGTTGAAGCATTTTTTGATCCCCGGCTGAGAAATAAACTTTATCATCTGCTCTTTGTGGGTGCACCTGACGGAAAGCAGGATGCTGTAAGAGAAAAACTCCTCCAACGTGGTGTCGCTGAAGAGCAACTGACTGTCAGAAAGTTTGTGCAAAATAGAGAAAAGATGAAAGACTTACTGAATGAGGTTGATCTTGCTATTATGCCATCCAGATCAGAGGGATTTGGTCTTGTTGCCCTTGAAGCCCTGTCAGCTGGTTTACCTATTCTTGTTGGTAGCAAGTCTGGATTTGCTAGAGCATTAGAGAGCATTCCTTATGGAAAATCATGGATAGTTAACTCAGATGACCCTACAAAGTGGGCAGAGGCAATTGGAGGTGTCCGTGCCAGTCATGCAGTGCGGCTTGACGAGATCAAATTTCTGAGAGCTTCTTATGACAACAAGTACAGTTGGAAGGAACAATGTGAAGCCTTTGTGGAAATGATGTGCAGAATGGTTCAAGGTATGAGTTGTTACTTGGTGTTTTTCGTTTTAATTCCAAATGCAACTGCAAATTCAGGCAGAGTAACAGACACCCTGTAGTAATTGTTATAAACACTGTTAACTCCAAGAGTAAAATTTATGGTCCTGTATCAGTTGGTTCTAACCGTTCAGTCTGTTAAAGAAATCCCATTGTGTGACTGCTAAAATGAAAATGAAAGCTATTGACCAGTACAATCTGAAATAGTGGTTGTTTATCAAGATCGTAATAATAGTTATAGAACTTTGGATATAAAGAAAAGAATTAAAAAGTTGACACTGGCTAAAAATATATATACTGGACGTTTCGGCCACTACTGTTGCCTTCTTCAGCAAAGATAAAAATGCAAATATCTAACGGCGTCCTGCTTGGAATATGTACACGATGTGTGATAAATAAATAAATCACACCTCGACGGAATTTCAAAGTGTAACAGTGGTCTCTAGAGTATCGTAAAGACTAAAAACTCTTAATGTTATTGTATACGTTTGGTAGCGCTATACGTTCATTTATAGAGTTTCTATCACGCACGTCGATGATCTGTCAATGATTTCAACATTCATTATTTTCAAGTGTTCAATGGGCACCATCTATATCTATTACTTGCTGATAGTGTTATTGCCCAATTGTTAAGTTTGAAATCTCATTCTTTCATGGCTCCATTAATTTTTTAAGCCTTTTACCCCTTATATCAAAGAACGTATTCTCCTGTCTTGTCCCCATACTTTTCTTCTCAAAGTACTGGGTAGAAGCTATTAAAATATAAGCATTGATGCTGATCACTGTTAGGGAATAAAGGGCGTAGAATGAACCCAAAATATTGAATGATAGTGTCTATTTTATTTTACAGGCCCTTCCAGCACCACTATTAAAACTGCAAGGGAAGAGTCCCCTGCTGAACCGATGCCAGCTGCAGTCACACTAGATAAAGGTCCTTCACAGAAACGTCTTCGTCTTGATGAAGAAGCGAAAGGAAAACCAAGCATTGCAGGAACCTCTTTTGACCCTATAGGTATGGAGCTTGTTTCTTTTAGATATAAATTTAGTTGTCATCGCTCCATGAAGAAGCTTATATGTTGGGTTTCAGTTGTATTTAAGTCTGTTCCTTGGACTACCTTTTCCCTGGACTGGTCCACGGAGTTACATAAACTACAAGTAACGATTGAGCATGGTTTGAGCATGTTATATGGGGAAAGACCAAAAGAAACAAGAAAAGACAAAAAAGTGATTAATCTTTCTGAGCAGCGAAATTTGGCAAATATGAACTACATGTATGATGGTGTCTCGATCACACGATCGGAAATTACGGAAGGTGGTAGGACTTGGTTCTATCTTCTGCAGTTGTCTGCGATCATATCATTGCGATCTGCGATAGGTCCGATAGCTATGATTCAGACTACGAGAGAGGCATTGCTGTTGTTTTTGATTTTCTACATGGAAGTGCTTATAGTCAAACGTAGCACTCAACTTCCGTTTTGGATATATTCCTTTCCTTGGCTACCGAGTCCTCCATCTTTGTGTAATTGTGAGTCATCCAAGCCGTGATTTTATGGCAACACGACGGAGCCATCACCTTTTCGCTGTAGCGCATAAGAAAAAAAAAAATAAACATGGCATGCTAATGATTACATGTAACATTCCATGTGTGAGAGAGGTTATGGCATAGTGGTGAGAGCACTGGCTATTCAAAAGTGTGGCACGGGTTGGATTCCCGTATTTCACGTAATATATGGGTTTAGTTTGTTGTTGTGACTCGTCCTTGCTTTGACAGTTTGTCTCCAGATTCTGCAGTTCTCCTCCTTCCACAAGAGGCAACTATGTGAATTCCAAGCTGAGCAGGAATCTGAGGACCAGTTGTTAGACTAGCTGCTTAGTAACACCCTCGTTAAATTAATATTAATCATTTCATTTTAATTTTTGCAGAGAAGTACATGTATATCTACAAATGAAATGGCTAGGTCAAATGACTCAACTCAGCCAACAGAATGGAAATATTGCACTTTAGAGACAGCTTAATTCATGTACAGTATTTGGACATGTACATATAAGAAGGTCTATAACACTTACGTGAATTTCACGTTGATTTCAGATACTCTTATCAAGCTTTTCATCAGCACCCAAGGTCTAAATGAAGAACAACAACAAACAGTCCATGCAATGTTAGCACTTCAAGCACAGACGTATGTGAAATCCCACAACCTTTCCACAGCTGAACTGGAACCAGTGGGAGCCCTGATTGAATTTTTAGAAAAGGCTTACCACTTGGCCCTTGTGTCCGTTAACGTGGGCTCTTTGGAAATTGTAGTGCGATGCCCTAACCTAGAAAGTCTTCAGCGTCTGTGGAGTGACTATCTCTCTGGTCGCCTCAATGAAGAAGTTGAGAGGCACCTTATGACTGAGGAAATCAAGAGGAAACTGAACCTGGAGACGGTTAGATTGAAGACAACCATAGAAGAGGGAAATTACTTGATGTGCAGGAAGGCTTTCATGGAAATGTCAGGTACGTTTTAGTGATAGTTCAAGGAGTTTTTTATTGAATGGAAATCAGAAGCTCAGCTGTAGCATTTTAAGTAAAGAAACAATTTAAATACCTGTTTTTTCGAGACGTACCGCAGGGAAACGAAACGTAACGCGTTGTGGTCAAATGGCCAAAATAATATCTCCTCGGTTGCCACGGTAAGGGAAAGTCACGGAAACTGATTTTTTTGAAGGTCTAGGAAAAGTAGGGCAATACTGCATGAAGTCAGTAAAATTTTCGTTCTACTTAAAGTCAGTGAAAAGAAAATGAATTTTATTTTTGGCTAGCCGCTAGGTTCGTGAAAGAGTGTTCTTGTTGTCAAAGGTAGTGGATCCTAAAATTACAAAAGGAAAAGGTCCAATAGTTAGCGTAGTTAGCGGGGTGGTAAATCAAGTCTTATAAAGAAGGTGGGGCATGATTTTATTTCAGATCTGTTGGCTATGGATATTTAACACACATTGACCAAATATTGAGCTCTTAATTGAATCTTGTGCCACATGCTCTCCTGCAATAGCCGGGAAGACAAAACTAGCGCGTTTACGTTTTTGTTGACTATAATTACAAAAATACAAAGTAACTGGCATTATTGGTATCTGTAAAAGGCGTCTGATATATGTGATGGTGCATTTTTGCATAGTGTCGGCTTCAAAATGCATCCAATGAAAGCGTGTATTTATTCACTGACTCATACTCAGGTTCTTTACAAATCACATAATTTTCAATTTTTTAAGGTTACCATATACCTTTAGAGCTGTCCCGCGTTCAAGAGATGTAGCGCGTCCGGTTTAAACTGAACTCTTATATCAAATTAAAGCTCATAGGGTTGGCTATCAAAACTATACCAAGAATTTTGAAATAAAGTCAATTGTCGAATTTTTCACGACCTCTAAATGTGAGCGTCCGAATCACCTTTTGAAAGCTACAAGTCGAGCGAATTTTATTTTTCGCTAATTTAATTTGCTCCTCAGTTGCTGGAACCAAAGCGCTAAAAAAACGTGTCTGCGTTTTGCCATATTCAATCGCAGTGAAAAGTTACAGAACATTTTCGAAATAGGATAAAAAAAGTGTGGAGTGTTCGTACAAAAATCGCTCTCGGAGAAAAAATATTTTGAAAGAAAATAATCGCGGAAACGGTTTTGTTCTTTATATGTTAAACTAGCTACTGTCCAAATATGAAGGCAAGCGAACAAATTCCCTGTGAGTTTTAGCTCTTTAAAGTGTCTCCTCCAAGTAAAAAAAATTGATTCGAGAAAACAGTGCTAAACATTCGGCAATTCATTTTATTTCAAAATTCTTGGTATAGTTTAATAGCCAGCTCTACATGTATAAGCTTTAATTTGATATATGGGTTTAGGTATCTACAGTTTAAACTGGACGCGCTACATCACCGCTACATCGCTTGGACGCCAGACACCTCTGATGGTATAGGGTAACCTTAAAAGCCAAAACGTCTCCGTATTACTAGACATGGCATTTACGTGATATGTAGGTTACCGTATTCTTTTACATAATCTTCTAAATTGAAATTATGAAAATTTAGTTTGAAACACTTATAGCAACCGTCCTAGCAATCAGTCGGCTTCTGGCACAATAGTGATCATGGTGTTTGGGAAATTATCATGCTTGAAAATCAATTTTTGTACTCTTTTTGCTGCAATATCTAGAGACCAAAGCAATTATTCGGTGTTTGTTCTTAGATCTGTAAAATCAAGGTAATTTAGGACATGGAACTCCATTTTGCTCAAGGTTTCCCTGCTATATAAAATTTACTTTTTGGTTCCTTAGCAGAAACCTTGTAAATATTTCCTCAGTAGGTCGGTTTGTATGTTGCCCCCCTTTTTAGTTTCTACCTCCGAAAAAGTCGAAGGTTTACAGTGCAGCAGCCTATCCTTTGTTTTTCTCAGTTGCCCGTGCTCTTTGACTCCATTTTTAACTTTCATGTAGCGTTTAGTGGTTGAACCAGTTGAAATATGCACTTTTTCTGGCCCTTGTAAATGTCTTCCAAGGCGTATCCAGGACTACTGAATACAGTTCCGACATTTTGAGCTCTTTTACTGTTTCTATATTTTTTTTTTATATCCAAACGTAGCAGACAGAACTCACTTTCCACCTCAACAAACTGAGCCAGATGGGGAAGCGAGCACAAGTTCAGATTATCAGGAAGTAAGACGTTATGTTTTTGTTCATTTTTAAATAACTATTGAAAAGTACATTCAGGTATGAACTGGCTGAGTAGTGTGCAAGTCGAATGCCGAATTGTTAGAAACCTGCACTGTTTCATCACCTTAAATGGATACTTAAAGTCAAAGTTTACCATCATCACATTCATCATCTATATTATTATTTGCTACTTTGTGCATTCTCTTTTAATTCCTATTCCGAGGAGGGTACCCTGCAAGAAGAGACGCCTTATCCGTGTTTTGTTTCACTCTCAGTTATACTATAATTTGTCGTATACCACCATCAGTAATGACGGGGTGTATTTGTCAGTCATGGTGATGATGACTATAGCTATAACGGAGTGCAGAGCGCATCATCGGTTTTAAATTATCAATAGAATTCCTTGTGTCAAGTTTTTGTTATGCCATTTCAGGAGAAGAAACAGGACATGAGCTGGATAATTAGAGGTGAAAAGGCCAAAGTGAGTTCCAGTTGATAAAAAAATATATATTTGCTTTGTTGTTTGGAACTTTAAGTTTATCGCGGTCGACAATAGGAGACCGCAAGTCTAACTTTGTGTTTGCGTTCCGCTCCCTGTGCAAGTGCATGCGGAACAAATCGAGGTTGGCGGCCATTTTGTTTCTCTGTCACGCAAATTTACCTCGTTTTGATGCAAGAATCTGGCCTCATTTTCACGTGAAGATATGCGGTCTATCAAATTGGCATGTCGACCGCACTTTTTAATCTGTGATTACTATTACTATTTTAAGGGTATTTCCACCTTAATTTTATGTAGAGTTGAACTCAGATTCAGAATATCACGTTGGGAAACAATTAATTTTTAAATGGGCAGTAACCAGAAGGTTTACAAGTAGGAAATAGGGAGGAGTGGAATTAGTGGATTATTTTTTTAGGATTTGAAGTTCTTATATGTTGGTTTTTTTTTTTTTAACAGTCATCAAGACGTGCACTGCACAAAGCTGCCATTAATGGACAGTACGAGACTGTGAAAATGCTTCTTTCCAGTGGTGAAGATGTGGACCTAAGAGACCAGGTTTTAATTTCCTTCGATTCTGGTTGTCACTTTTTTCTCATGTTTTCTTTTTTTCCGGCTTTTTATGTGCATAAAATCTTGCACAATGTTTCCGTATCATCTGTACTTTACTGTGCCCGTATCCTTTGTTAAATATTCTTTATTCAAACATACCCGCGCCCGTATCTTTGTAAGTGTGTAAATGTTTCCTCTCGTACGACACGTAGTAGGTTGTGCATTGTTTGAACCTAAACTTTCTGCTCATTGTTGATTTTTATCGCAGTTTTCTTTGACACCTCTTCACCTTGCCTGTTGGTATGGACAGGAATCTGTTGTCAGACTGTTGTTAGAACATGGTGCAAACGTCAATGCTGTAGACAGGGTGAGTTGGTTAGCTAAGTTAAACCTCTTCCATTACCTTGTTAGCCTGTTCATCAATTTTTTTATTGTTACAGAAAGGCAACGTAGTTTTCAACTCCTGTCAGATGTCCAGTAGCCAAGACCTGTGTTGGGGGTGCTATTACATCTTTAAAGAGTGCCGCCAATTTATCTCAAGCTACAGTATTTCGTAAAAGCTCCACAGCATTCTTTAGCAACTGTAATTTCCAGTGTTTGCTGAAAACTGTGCATCCTTCACGTGCATATACCCGCACAGGAAATATAAAAGTGTGTTGGCCCGTCTACTTGACATTCTTCGTTTGTTTTTAGTTTCAACGTACACCTATGCAGAAAGCTGAACGTCACAATCATCAATCCATAGTGCAGTTGCTTCTGAAGAATAATGCGAGACCAAGTTATCAACAGCCGGTAAGTTATAAAACCGTTTTCTCGCCATTGCCTCTTTGCGAACTATCCTAGGATGACTAGAGCAGAATCCTGTTGGTATTTATTAGTTATAGGTTGAATATAGTTTGACTGCTTACTAAAATTAAGCTGCCATTCAGATTTCTGTACACAACACAGGGAAACCGCTAATAATTGGCTGGGATACAAACTGGTGTTATTTCGGTCTCTTGTGAATCACCATCAAACATAAGCGACTTCTCTTTCTAATCTTGTGTGGAAGCTTTCCAGACCTTTATCTGCAACTTAAAAAGTATTCAGGTGTTATTGCTCTTCATAAAATGACTATAATTCAACTCTTTCGTGCCGGCAGTTGTTGTTTCTGTTGCCAGTTTCAATTGTCACCATCAACAGGTAGTGCGTGATGTTATGCCGATTTTACACTATCTTGAACGTTTTCATTGCAGCCCAGTCTGAAGACATTAGCACGGGAGACTATTTTGCGTGTGGAAGGACGGTCGGGTTTTAATCTGCTACAAGCAGCTGTCTATGAAGGGGACTATGGTATGGTTGTCAAACTGCACGTGTTTCTTGGTAACGTCGTAAAAATGATGAAGTTAGAAACCACAGGAAACGACGCCAAAGTTTTTCCGAGAAAGACTGCAGTTGATATGCTATTAAGCATTGACGACAAAAAGCCAGGCCATGATGAGATCTGCACACTCTACCAAGACATGGTCGAGAAAGTCAACACACTATCAGAGTTACACTGCTGTGCACGGAGTGATGATGCAGAAAAAGTGATAGAACTCGTGTTGAATGATGGTATGGATATTAATGTTCCCGCAATGTGCAATATTACACCTCTGATCTTAGCGAGTCCATCGTCTTCAAGTATGTTGATCAAGACCCTCATTGATCTTGGCGCTGACGTTAATGCCCAAAGAACCGATGAGAGGTGGGTACCTTTGTTGTTGGCGGCGTCTTGGAACAACTACACTACTGCTCGCCTACTTTTGGAGCATGAGGCTGATGCTAATATTCAAGCTCTTGATGGATGTGCCCCATTGCACTACTCTGTCCGTCATGAATTTGTCAAGGTTTCTCAGCTTGTTGTTGATTCAGGATGTAACGTCAACCTACTGAACAAGAACGGACGCACCCCACTAGATATTGCAGTTGAGAACATTGATGAAACGCTCGTCCGTTTGTTGCTAAAAAACAACGCAGATGCAAATGTTCAGGACACTTGTGGATGCACACCACTTATTAGGGCAGTTTTGGAGAATAATGAAGCGCTCGTCAAATTGTTGCTTGAAAACAACGCAGATACAAGTATTCCTGATCGTGATGGATGGACAGCACTTCATTTGTCTGTTTCGCGAGAATTCTTCAAAGTTTCCAAAGTGCTTATTGAGTCAGGGTGCAACATCAACCTTCAGAAGGATGGAAGTACCCCGCTACATGACGCAGTTCGGAATAATTACGAAGCACTTGTCAAATTATTGCTCATAAAAGACGCAGATGCAAATATTTCGGACACGTCTGGCTGTACTCCACTTCACAGGTCTGTTGAGCGAGGATTCTTCAAAGTGTCCAAACTTCTTGTTGAGTCAGAGTGTAATATCAATTTCCAAAACAAGAACGGACGCACCCCGCTACATTATGCAGTTTGGAACAGCGATGAAGCGCTCGTCAAATTGTTGCTTGAAAACAACGCAGATGCAAATATTCCAGGCACTGATGGATGTACACCACTTCATGCATCTGCCGACCGTGGATCTTACAAAGTTTCCAAACTTCTTGTTGATTCAGGATGCAACATCAACTCTCAGGATGAGCACGGAAGTACCCCGCTTCATAACGCAGCTTGGAGCAGTAACGTAGAACTCGTCAAATTGTTGCTGGAACAGAACGCAGACGCAGATATTCCAGATTCTTACAGAAGTACTCCACTTCATAGGTCTGTTGAGCGAGGAGTTTTCAAAGTTTTCAAACTTCTTCTTGAGTCAGGGTGCACCATCAACCCTCAGGATGAGCATGGAAGCACTCCGCTACATAATGTAGTTGGAAGGAGGAACGAAGCACTCGTCAAACTGTTGCTTAAAAACAACGTAGATGCAAATAAACCAGGCGCTGATGGATGCACACCACTTCATATGTCTGTTGAGCGTGGATCTTACAAAGTTTCCAAACTTTTTGTTGATTCAGGGTGCAACATCAACCCTCAGGATGAGCACGGAAGTATTCCGCTACATAATGCAGTTTGCAACAATAATGAAGCACTCGTCAAATTGCTGCTTGAAAACAATGCGGATGCAAATATTTCAGTCACTGACGGATGCACACCACTTCATGCATCTGCTGACCGTGGATCTTACAAAGTTTCCAAACTTCTTATTGATTCAGGGTGCAACATCAACTCTCAGGATGAGCACGGAAGTACCCCGCTACATAATGCAGTTGGCAATAATGATGAAGCACTTGTCAAATTGCTGCTTGAAAACAATGCGGATGCAAATATTCCAGGCACTGATGGATGCACACCACTTCATGCGTCTGCTGATCGTGGATTATACAAAGTTTCCAAACTTCTTGTTGATTCAGGGTGCAACATCAACTCTGAGGATGAGCACGGAAGTACCCCGCTACATAATGCAGTTGGCAATAATGATGAAGCACTCGTCAAATTGCTGCTTGAAAACAAGGCAGATGCAGATATTCCAGGCACTGATGGATGCACACCGGTTCATGCGTCTGCTGACCGTGGATTATACAAAGTTTCCAAACTTCTTGTTGATTCAGGGTGCAATATCAACTCTCAGGATGAGCACGGAAGTACCCCGCTACATGATGCAGTTGGCAATAATGATGAAGCACTCGTCAAATTGCTGCTTGAAAACAACGCAGATGCAAATATTCCAGGCACTGATGGATGCACACCACTTCATGTGTCTGCTGACCGTGGATCTTACAAAGTTTCCAAACTTCTTGTTGATTCAGGGTGCAATATCAACTCTCAGGATGAGCGCGGAAGTACCCCGCTTCATAACGCAGCTTGCAGCAGTGACGAAGAACTCATCAAATTGTTGCTGGAACACAAGGCAGACGCAAATTTTCCAGATTCTTATGGACGTACTGCACTTCATAGGTCTGTTGAGTGCGGAGTTTTCAAAGTTTCCGAAGTTCTTCTTGAGTCAGGGTGCAACATCAACGCTCAGGATAAGCACGGAAGAACTCCACTACAAAACGCAGTTGAAGAGAGGAACGAAGCACTCGTCAAACTGTTGCTGGAAAACAACGCAGATGCAGATATTCCACGTACTGATGGATGGACACCACTTCATGTGTCTGTTGACCGTGGATTATACAAAGTTTCCAAACTTCTTATTGATTCTGGGTGCAATATCAACTCTCAGGATGCGCACGGAAGTACCCCGCTACATAATGCAGTTGGCAATAATGATGAAGTACTCGTCAAATTGCTGCTTGAAAACAACGCAGATGCAAATATTTCAGGTAGTGGTGGATGCACACCACTTTATGTGTCTGTTGAGCGTGCATCTTACAAAGTTTCCAAACTTCTTGTTGATTCAGGGTGCAACATCAACCTTCAGAATGAGCATGGAAGTACCGCGCTTCATAACGCAGTTTGGAGCAGTGACGAAGAACTGGTAAAATTGTTGCTCGAACACAACGCAGATGCAAATATTCCAGACTCTTATGGACGTACTCCACTTCATAGGTCTGTTGAGCGAGGAGTTTTCAAAGTTTCCAAACGTCTTGTTGATTCAGGGTGCAACATCAACCTCCAGGAAAAGAACGGAAGTACCCCGCTGCATAACGCAGTTTGGAACGTTGACCAAACACACGTCAAATTGTTGCTTAAAAATAACGCAGATGCAAATATCCCTGACACTGATGGATATACACCACTTCATTTGTCTGTTTTGAAAAAAGTTTTAAGAGTTTCCAAACTTCTTATTGAATCAGGGTGCAACATCAACCTAAGGGACAAAGGCGGGAGCACCCCACTAGATATCGCAGAGCAAAATAATGATGCATCTCTTCTCAAATTTTTGAAACGAAACATCTCAAAATTCATCTCTGCAAGAATCGGTTTCAAAGTGGCGTCATTTCGCTGAGATGGTGAGAGGAGGCCATCTCCTACATAAACCAGCAAGGCCCTGACTTCTAAGCATGGAAGAGAAGACAGAAACACCAGGATCAGACAAAGGAGACGTATTACCGCCTAAATCTGCTGGTATGCCCCATGATATTATCACAGAAACACTAGAAGTGTCACTGGTGAAACAACAAACGCCAGAGCTAGAGACAAATGTAGGGCAAGAAAAAGAAAAGCCATAATTGTCAGAGGAAATGCAGATAAACAAGAAGAAACACAGGCCAGAGTAATAGCGTTCAATCATGGTAATAGGAGAGAGTGGATTCCAGTTCAGTCTGTAATAACATGAGTCCTTAACCCCTCAGAGTCAACAACATGAACGGAAGTCCGATTAGTTTACCTAATTACTCGTAACAGCTCTGCAGTGTTGATTAAATTTTTGGACTTTTGCTGGAGCGCTTATTGGAGGCGCTAATTTAATGCCGCTGTTTTACAAGCCGCAATTTACGGCTTTCCATTCCGTTTCTGGTAACTGGAGAAAATCTGGACCTTTTTGCCATGGACTGCTATAATCGATCTCGTCAGGTCTCTTGCCTCGCATGAGCCAATCTGCGAGGTTCTACTCGTGCTCAATCCAGTACCAGTTTTGAGGCTTCATGCCATCTTGGATCTCTCCAATGCACCTACCTCAAACTTGCTGAATCCATAGGACTCCTTACGGACCATGACATACACTATCCGTGAGTCAACAATGTGGAAGCACGTGGTGAACTGATATCGGGACTCTCTCCGTCAGTTGTTTCAGTCGCTTATTCAGCACTGTTCCAAACAACTCGATCCGGTCAATGGACATTCTCTTAATCGGAGCAAGGCGATTTTTGGATATGACAAGATAACTGTCTAATCTTCCCCCGTCCGTCCCCGTCAGAATATTTTCATTTTTGTGTAATTGTTTGCCATATTCCATAGTGATTTTGCATTAGTTTTTCTAATTCAGATATGGAAAGCGCAAAATTCACGATTTACTGATTTCAAGTTTTTTTTCTTTATCGTCGTCATCCTAATATCGTTTTACCGAGATATTAATGCTTACAAACTTCAGCCCAAAACCAGTAACTAGTATAAATTTCACATCAATCGGTATCAGAGATAATAATATACAAAAATTTCTGCAATCTGGTTGGTGAAGAGCGGCTCAATTTATCCTAAATGTAGCGCAGAAATGTGAAATTGAGTAGACAAAGTTGAAATTATTGCAACGATGGTGGAATTAAAATGATTGACAGGTACGCAAATTTGCAAATAGGCTGTCTCGAAACAAAATGGCGAACAGGTTTGAAGAGAGTAACAGCATTTTGATTCGAAGTTTAAAGGAAATTGCAAAGAAACTCAACAAAGCACAAACAACAGGCTAACATTTTGGAGGTCTTGGACAGCACAAAAGGGCTACGACCAAAATATTGAAAACTATGAACCGGAGGTAGTCAACAAAATTCTCGAGGATTTCCACGCAACAGTGCGTGAAGAAGACGGGAAAGACTACACAAGCATGGCAGTCTTCCCACTGCAATTGAACGTTACCTAAGAAGGTAAGGTTACAAATACTCCACAATTAAAAGGCTTTGAAGTACAATTCCTGGTACAAACAGTTTGGTAGCTCCTTACTCAACATTTTGGCGTAGGGCATCATGTTGAAGATTTCCATGTCGGCTTGGACGAAAACAAACGTTGAATTCATTGAGGACGAGACTAAAACACGCCAGTCTAGACTGTCTGCAAAACCCCGGCTCCTGAAATCCAGTCAGTTCGAAAACATGCAGAGGACGGTGATTGACTTCAGACTTCTTTTCACATTGACTTAAAATTATGCTTTGTGATTTGAAAACTGTTAGGATGATGGTATTTTTAGCATGTTTTCTTATGTCAATCAAGCTTGTCATTTCTGAAACCAATCAAAGATATGTAGGCGGAGCATTAGCTGACGGACAAGAAATAAACAAAAGCTCATTTGAAATTTTTGTATGTATATTATTAACAAGTAATCACATGATTTCTCTCGTGTAATTTGGAATAAATAAGCACTTGTAAAATTTTTAAAGACCGCAAATTGCACTCGCCCTACGGGCTCGTGCAATTTTCTTAGCCATTTAAAATTTTACTCGTGCTTATTTATTCCAAATTGCACTCGGAATCATGTGATTACCTATACAAACTGCGTAATAGGCAGTTGAAAAAGTGAAGTATGGTCCCTCAAAGATTGTATCGAAACACCTTAAAAATCTGTTACAAACTGAAATGGAACTTTCTTTAGTACCAGTAAGGTAGCTGGGAGATGATGACAGCTCTCGGCCAAAAGACAACTTTTGAATGCCAATCTTTGTTTAGATTTAAATCTAGATTTAAGACATTTGATTTCAAATTAACACCTTTATTTCCATTTTAGTTGTTATCCTTATCTTGCAAGTTAAAAATGTCTTTATTTTAATATTCCTTGGTTATCATAATCCCTATGAAGGCTTGTGAAACCTGGACTTCTTATCTCAATAAAGCTGTCTCCCTCGTCTTCCGTTCAAAACCTCTTTAAAAATGAAAACGGAAAGGATGATTTGGTTTCCACTAACGAAAATTTTCTATACCAAAGTAATGTTTTGAGCGTGGATTTACCTGCCTCAGATCGGCTTTAAGATTAAACTCCAGACAGTTGTCCTCGACATATCAATGGCTTAAACCATCTAGTGCTTTTTCAATTAAATTATTGCACTGAGATTACAGAGCACGAATTCGAGAAAACTGAGAAATCCTTTGTTTACGTTGCAGTTTATTGGTGCGATCAAATGTTTTTTAGACTTTCTTAAGCTAATTAGTAATTAATGCAGAGAAAACAAAGGCTACCGCGGAGGAGGTTTGGAGAAATTAATAAGAGGTTAATAATCATAAAATTTGGTGAACTATCGCTTTGAATTTCTCCAAGAATTTTTTTTGGTTTTGAGAAGCTATATCAAACATTCGCAGGAGTGTTTCATCCGATTTCCAAACACCTCGAAGTTGGTTGAAAAAACTCCAACGGCTGCGCCTCGTTTTGTTGGACTTCAGTTGAAACACTCTTCCTCGAGTTTGATACATTCTGCCCAACACCTGCTTGCTTGCCAAGTCGCCTCCCTTAGGGTTAGATCTCCCTTTTAGCGGGCGTCTTGCGAACTCGTCAAACCAAAGCCTTCCTAATCACGTGCCCTTGTCCCTGTCAGTCCCTAGTGAGTTTCATCCAGGTTAGTTTTCAAAATGTTGTTAGTAAAATTATTTCGGATTATACTCTAATTAGAGGATCACGATTACGTGAGTGTAGTAGTCTAAACGTTTGCTTGAAAGTTTTTGACACGCCTGTCAACGCGATGCTCGCTCACGAAATGTGTTCAAATATCTTGGTTATTGTATAAAACAAAAAGATTTCATCTTGCTGTCGGTCTATACTCTGTTAGCATTCCTCAGTGACCGACTATCACGTAAACACGCAATCTGAGATGGTCAATCTTAAAGGCTGGTTTCCATATGATCGCAGATCGCAATAAGGACAATAAGGTCTGCGATCGTCTGCGATCATATGGAAACATACTTCTGCGATCGTCTGCGATCACGATCGCAGACGATGGCAGAAGATAGAACATAAAGGCTGGTTTCCGTATGATCGCAGATCGCAATAAGGTCTGCGATCATATGGAAACATACTTCTGCGATCGTCTGCGATCCTGCGATCGTGATCGCAGACGATAGAACCATGTTCTATCTCCTGCGATCAATGGCGATTGTGCGATCATATGGAAACCAAAGTTTTGCGATCCGCGATCCATCCGTTTGATTGTAGGAACGGTCTACGTAGCAACAATCATTTCGTTGTCATTTCGAGGAATTTATGGAGGAAGTTGCTCGTTATGAACGTGTTTACAATCGCAGCAGCAAAGATTTTAAAGACAAGAACAAAAACGCCAACTGTTGGGACAAAATCGGGCAGAAGTTTAATTTATCGGCCGGGGAAGCGGAGGCCAAATTTCGCAACATAATAGCTGCGTACGGTCGTTATCGAATTCAAAACCGATGTTTTTGACGGTTTTGGAGCTGACGACGACTCGCTTCATGACAAACAGAAGAAGTAAATTTGCTTGCGGCAAAATTTCCGCTCTTCCACGTTGCGATGTTGTTTGCTTTTCAGCCTACACGCGCGTGTAACTATATTTGACATTTCCGCTGACCAAAACGTATGGCTACGGTCGGCTCTGCGATCGTTGCGATTATATGGAAACAGCCTTTTCTGCGATCGTCTGCGATTGTTTGCCATCTGCGATCGTCTGCGATCATATGGAAACCAGCCTTTAGATAGAACATGGTTCTATCTTCTGCGATCGTCTGCGATCACGATCGCAGAAGTATGTTTTAGATGTTTCCATATGATCGCAGACGATCGCAGACCTTATTGCGATCTGCGATCCGCGATCATATGGAAACCAGCCTTAAACGTGCAGCGTCAGTGCAACCATCGAGTTATGGATGCACGCGAGAGGTTGTTAAGCACGAAAGAAGAGTAAGAGTACGCCTTAAGCAACTCTAGCTTCTTGAGTGCTTAGCAAACCTCCCAAGTGCATCAATAACTCGATGGTTGCACAGCTGGGGTGTTTACGATTTCTTTTATAACATAAATTAATCTGCAAGTTTCTTAATTTCAATCCTGGTATTATTCACGCGTGTAGTTGACTTTACGGACTTATATGCTGTCAGAAAAAATACTTAACACATCTTAACTTAAGAGGGCTTTGTGAATCTAGCCCCAGGGATGTATTAAGGAGCATTATTTGCTGTAATGTCGTATCCTAGAGACATTGATTGTAAAGCGCTGTTGATCTGTCTTAAATGGCGCTCCAGAAGTAATAAATTATTATTATTATTATTATTATTATTATTATTATTATTATTATTATTATTACCTAGTTACCTGTGGCATGTCTGCGCGGCTTCCTCTTGTCCTGCGTACGAGATATTTTCTTCAAGCTGCACTCTCAGCATTTGGGTTAATTGGACTATATAGACTTGGTTTTTAACTAACTCTCAACCTGGAGTATGTTCTTACTACAGTCAAACCTGTATATAACGGCCACCCTCGGGACTTGAGTAACTGGCTGCTTAATACAGGTGGCCGCTTAATACAGGATCACTAAAAATACTCACTGGGTGTGGTGTAATGTCAATTTTAATGGCGTATCATACAAAAACACTTCATGCAAGGAAACAAAAGGACAATCAACAAATGTTCAATGTCACATGGCTGAAGAACAAGTTAATTTAAGAGGAATTTCTTGCTAAAGAGTGAAGCATATTTAAAACAAACTTTTTTTTTTAGCGTTCGTGATATAGTACTGTACTTCAGCACATTGCCGACATCTGAAAAGCGTTAACTTTATAGTGATGCTGGATTGCATTTTAAACACAATAAAATACCGCATAAAATAACATATGGCTTAGTTTCCATTCAAGGGTGGCAGCTTAATACAGGTGAAAATAACAAAGAAAGACAAACATAGGACTGCTACAGGGTGGCTGCGGCCGCTTAATAGAGGTGGCCGCCTAATACAGGTAACAAATACAGCGTTTGTATGAGCAAACAATCAGGACTTTAAAAACTGGCCGCTTAATAGAGGGTGGTACAAGGCCGTTATATACAGGTTCGACTGTATGTTCTTAAATTTTGGTCAATCTTAGCCTCAACGAGTCGTTATAAAACAAGGTTATTATAAGAAAAGACTACGTGATCATTATCAGTAGCTGGGCACAGACCCTTATATAAAAAGGGCTAGTAATATAACAAATGACCACCGTATATAACTCAGTGCCAACAAACAACCCTATATAAATACATAACTGAAAAAAGACCATATATAAGTAAACGGCTTTTATAAGACATGCGGCGATTATGAGACATATTACAAACGGCGATTATAAGACGCCTTATAAACGGCGCTTATAAGACGCCTTACAAACCGCGATTATAACACTCCTTATAAACCGCGATTTTAAGACGCCTTATAAACGGCGATTATGAGACATATTTCAAACGGCGATTATAAGAACGCCTTATAAACGGCGATTATAAGACGCCTTATAAACCGCGATGATAACACTCCCTATAAACCGCGATTTTAAGACGCCTTACAAACCGCGATTATAAGACGCCTTACAAACCGCGATTATAAGACGCCTTATGAACAGGGATTATAAGACTCCTTATAAACCGCGATTTTAAGACGCCTTACAAACCGCCATTATAAGACTCCTCATAAACCGCGATTTTAAGACGCCTCACAAACCGCGATTATAAGGCGCCTTATGGACAGGGATTATAAGACTCCTTACAAACCGCGAATGTAAGACTCCTTATAAACCGCAATTTTAAGACGCCTTATAAACCGCGATGATAAGACTTCAAGACTCCTTGAACTCCTTATAAACGGCGCTTATAAGACTTATGAACAGGGATTATAAGACTCCTTACAAACCGCGATTATAAGACGCCTTACGAACAGGGATTATAAGACTCCTTACAAATCGCGAATGTAAGACTCCTTATAAACCGCGATTTTAAGACGCCTTATAAACGGTGATTATAAGACGCCTTATGAACAGGGATTATAAGACTCCTTATAAACCGCGATTATAAGGTGCCTTATGGACAGGGATTATAAGACTCCTTACAAACCGCGAATGTAAACGCCATTTTAAGACGCCTTATAAACGGCGATTATAAGACGCCTTATGAACAGGCATTATAAGACTCCTTATAAACTGCGATTTTAAGACACCTTACAAACCGCGATTATAAGACTCCTTATAAACCGCGATTTTAAGACGCCTTATAAACAGCGATTATAAGACATCTTACAAACCGCGATTATAAGACATCTTACAAACCGCGATTATAAGACTCCTTATAAACCGCGATTTTAAGACGCCTTATAAACAGCGATTATAAGACATCTTACAAACCGCGATTATAAGACATCTTACAAACCGCGATTATAAGACTCCTTATAAACCGCGATTTTAAGACGCCTTACATACCGCGATTATAAGACTCCTTAAAAACGGCGATTATAAGACTCCTTATAAACCGCGATTAAAAGACTCCTTACAAACCGCGATTTGAAGACTCCTTATAAACAGCGATTATAAGACAACTTACAAACGGCGATTATAAGACGCTTTATAAACGGCGATTATAATACTCCTTACAAACCGCGATTATAAGACTTCTTATAAACGGCGATAATAATACTCCTTACAAACGGCGATTTTAAGACTCTTTACAAACGGCGATTATAAGACTCCTTATAAACGGCGATTATAAGACTTCTTATAAGCGGCGATTACAAGACGCCTTATAAGCGGCGATTACAAGACGCCTTATAAACGGCGATTATAAGACTGCTAATAAGACTCTTTACAAACGGCGATTGTGACTCCTTATCAGCGGTGATTCGATTATAAGACTCCTAATAAACGGCGATCATCCATAAACGGCGTCTTTACGTCTTTAACGCCGTTTCTAAGATTTCTTATCAAATTGATCGTAAGAACGCTAAACCTTATGAACGCTTTTGCTAATTCCATACGAAAACTGTTCTTTCGGAACACGTTTTCGTTACGAAAATCGACTTTTAAATCGCCAGATTAAGGGTCCTTACGCTTTAAGATTTGTCGATTTACGAACCCGTGAAGTCGTCTGCCCCCATAGCACACAATTACCATATCTTTCATGTAGGTTTTGTTAAGTTTTATTTCTTAATACTAACCCATTATTACATTAATAAATAGTAAATAAAACAAAGTAATCAATAGTGTTTCTTTTAAAAATGCCTAATTTAGATTCAAATGTCAACCCATCAAAAAGCATGAAATTTGATTTTCGGTTCTTTTCAGAAAAATAAGTGGACATTGTTATCTGTTTTAGGAAAGTTACAATTAAATATTGGAGATACCGTCACAAAAATCTTATCGGGTGAGATGATTTAAGCATCTTTGTGCTTCTAATAATCTGGGCGTTTTTCACACCCAAACCCTGGGTTACCGTAAACTTTAATTCTAAGTTAATAACTAGTCAATACGGATGATGCACAAGAGTCTGTCATATGGTATCGAGAATAGTAAAAGTTAGACTATTTTGTGGCATCTCCAATTGGGTATTTATTACTGGTACATAAACAGTGGATCTCGATCGAATCGCACAATCTTCAAAAAAGAACTGAAGTGAACATCTAAGGAAAGCCAAACAAAATACAATGGAAACAGGGCCTGGTTTTTCGAGTAACGATAAACCGAGCTTTACGATGCCTTTGGCAAGTGTTCTAGATGAAAAAAAAAGTTATTTACATAAATGAACAGCAAAAGGCGTAATGCGTTGTAATAAAAATACTGTAATTATGTTTCTTGGTTGTTGAATGTCACCTATGAAGTAAAAAAAAAAGAGAGAGAGAACATACGGCATGAGTCTATTGTAGTTTTCGTGTTGGGTATTTCATCCTTATTTTACTTACATGAACAAATGTACAATCAAATTGTTTTTCAACTAATTTTGACTTTTGCACCGAATTTAAGCCCTCCTTGCCCACTAGATGGTTTTGCGAAATCAATGCTCGTTTAATGGCAGGATCCTTGTTGCTAAGGCCTTATTCACGGAGAAAAGAACAGTACTGCACATTTAAAAAAAAAAAACAGAAAAACCCATAGTGAGTGATGCACGTAGTGATACTTACAGCTCCGCTGTTGTCTTGGTCATCATTGTCATCATTGTCATCATTGTCATCATTGTCATCATTGTCCAGTCGGGGTCGTTTAGAGGTTTCTCCCTAAAAGGAATTAAAAAACAAAACCCAAAGAAACTCATTACGTATACAACACGACAGTACAAAAATGTGGAGTTCTAACATCTTAAAACAGTTCTCATGCTATCACTAAAGCACATCAACATAACAATTCCTTTTGCATTTTGGAAGAGAAAGTCACTGTAACGTGGCTTGATGGCTAGCTGGCTATCCTAACCACACTTTTCGACAGCTTAAAAGTTAAGACGAGTGGGAGAACTTGCTATTCTTACAGTTTTTAAGATATCCTGGGAATACTTTGTGAAATGGTTGGTCTGACAATGCAACGAATGTCAGAAGGCCAGTCACTTCTTAGATTATGCTTTGCGTTGATTTTATGTTTCTTTCAAATTACTGACCTGCTTTTGGATAGCAAGGAGTCTCTTCTGTCGCACCTGAAAAATATTCCCACAAATTATCAGCTTACATTCAAGCAACAAGTTCACCTCAATACCATTTGAGTGTACCGCATTGATGAAAAAATAAGATCGTTTAAAGGTGAGTATTGCATGCTGTATACAACACATCCCCAAGTCTCATCTCCTTCTTCGATTTCTTTTCATTTCCTATACTCTTCTCTTAAAAAATAATTTCTCTATGTGTAAATAGAGTACATGTAAATAAATTTTACACAAAATCTCTGTAGCTTGTTATACTGGTCTCCTTTTAAAGTTATATGATGTCACTTTTTATTGATTTAGACAAAAGATTATTTAGTACCTGCTCATATTCAGGGCTGTCCCTCTCAGTTTCATCCAAATCTTCCTGAAAAACACATTTTTTATTTGCATATAAATAACTAGAATATCCCTCAGAATAATAGTTTATGTTTTGTTTCTGCACAGAGCAATACTCTGTGCCCCCACGTTTACTCCCAATCAAAGGGAAGGGGAGTGGACGACTAATAGAATTGGGGCTCCATCTACAAGTGTTTATTCATTAATCAGAAGAAAAAAATTCATTATAAATGTGGTGTTACGTACAAGACTTAGTAGTGACCAGTGACTGTCATTTACTTCGGACCATTTTAAATATATAAGTGGATGTTAAAATTAATTATCCCCTAAGGAATACAATTTTCTAGCGAAAGTGTGTCTAGCAATTTAATTAGTTAAGAAACAGGACCGAATCAAGATAGCACTATTATCTTCAAGGTTATTCATTGGCATCACTTGCCATATAATAGTCACCGGATTCAAATACTTAAAGACTCCCTTTGCAATCGAGTTATTGAAGGCCATCGGAGTCAGGCTTCTCAAAACCCGCTAGCACGTGTACAGCTACTTTCTCTTATTAAAAAGTGACTGATCAGGGGAATCTGTGATTGAATCTCGTGTTTGAAGGTGGCTCTTGCTTCTGAAACATTGTACATAAACGCTAGGCGGTTACTAGCCAACTTTTCGTTGGCTCATGTTGTGCTGCAATCTTACAATGTGGAAATCGTGTCATTTGGACCAACACGTCAGATGCATGTTCAGCAATGTGGGAAATAGCATTTTTGTGATAACAAAGCGTCGCGATCAAGTTCCTTAAAAACGCCATTGAGATCAGATTTTTTAAACATGCCATCGCTATCAAGTTCTTAAAAACACCATCGCGATCAAGTTTCTTAAAAACCCCATTGAGATCAGGTTTCTTAAAAACGCCATTGAGATCACATTTCTTAAACACGCCATCGCGATCAAGTTCTTAAAATCGCCATTGAGGTCAGATTTCTTAAACATGCCATCGCTATCAAGTTCTTTTAAAAAACGCCATCGCGATCAAGTTTCTTAAAAACCCCATTGAGATCAAGTTTCTTAAAAACGCCATTGAGATCACATTTCTTAAACACGCCATCGCGATCAAGTTCTTAAAATCGCCATTGAGATCAAGTTTCTTAAAAACGCCATTGAGGTCAGATTTCTTAAACATGCCATCGCTATCAAGTTCTTAAAAACGCCATCGCTGTCAAGTTTCTTAAAAACGCCATTGAGATCAGGTTTCTTAAACATGCCATCGCTATCAAGTTCTTAAAAACACCATCGCGATCAAGTTTCTTAAAAACACCATGGCGATCAAGTTTCTTAAAAACACCATGGCGATCAAGTTTCTTAAAAACACGATCGCGATCAAGTTTCTTAAAAACACCATCGCGATCAAGTTTCTTAAAAACACCATGGCGATCAAGTTTCTTAAAAACACCATGGCGATCAAGTTTCTTAAAAACGCCATTGAGATCAGGTTCCTTAAACATGCCTTCTCAAACTCATTAATAATTCAAAAGCCAAAGACAAAGGAAATCATACACCGTGACGTGTTTGGATATCTGATGAAAAACTTCTCGTTTTTGCATCCTTCATTTCTCCTTCAAAATCGGTTTGTTTGAGAAGTTATATCAAACCCTCGTCACAGTGTCATCACAATATCAAAAATCTCGAAGTTCGTCAAAAAAACTCCGCTAAGCGTCGTATTTTCAACTCTCTTCTCGGTGTTTGATATGTGATGAAACACTGTGTCTCGTGTTTGATATATTACATCGCGATCAAGTTCTTAAAATCGCCATTGAGGTCAGATTTCTTCAACATGCCATCGCTATCAAGTTCTTAAAAACGCCATCGCGATCAAGTTTCTTAAAAACCTCATTGAGGTCAGATTTCTAAATATGCCATCGCTTTCAAGTTCTTAAAAACACCATCGCGATCAAGTTTCTTAAAAAACACCATGGCGATCAAGTTTCTTAAAAACGCCATTGAGATCAGATTTCTTAAACATGCCATCGCTGTCAAGTTTCTTGTAAAAAAAGCAACGCGAAAAAACCTGGCGCGTTCAATCCGAGAAAAACTCCAATAATAACGAACGAACAACATTAATCATTACAAACTAGGGCCAACTTGCGACGTCGAATTAAATTGGTTATTGCATTCTTTCTCCTGAATCTCTAAGGTTGATGAGACAAGCGTACGACAGTCAATGTTCCCAGGAATGGTTTTGGTGGTGTTCACGAACCATGTAAAACGCTTTCAGGATGAGATTATGGTTTCAGTCAATTACAATGTCGTGAATTAGCCTGTACCACGAACCATGCGAAGGGAAACGTTGCTAAACCAAAATGGCGCGAAATGGAACTGGAGGTTACGCGCTATACGGTTACACGGTTGCAACAATTTGCTGTTTTCGACATACCAAGTTTGAAAGGAATAATTTGTTTTCTTCGAAATTATTGACATTTGTTCTCTAAATAATACGTATAACGCGCCAGTTCTTTTCTCTGTAACCACACAACAAGCATCAGATACTTAAAACGCCATTGGACCATCCAATACGACTCATTTACGGTCATAATTAAGCAGTTTGCATCCAAATTCTTATCCCCTCCATACGAGTGTGGGCCATTAACCATCACATTAAAAAAGCCCTCGAAATCCGTTGCTTGGAACTCGACAAAATTAAGCTTTCAAAATGTTTCAAGCTTTCAACACAGGACACCCGACAACTCAAAGAAATAGCTAGAAATGTTACCTCTTTGTGCGTTAATCTTCTCAAAACATCAAGTTCTTAAACATGTCATTGGGTTTGTTAGTGGGGAACTTATACAGTGTAGAAGAACATTTTTTTTACCTCCTCCTCGTTGTTATCTTGTGCTCCAGCCTCATTGTCACCCTATAAGTAGACAACAAAATGAATCATTCACAAAGTTCGTTGAAATAAACATTTTCAGGCCAGAATTTTTGGATACAATTTTTTGTTGTAGTAAATAAGTCCGTGAGTTTTAATGTGAAACGGTTATTTTACGGGCAATGACCTACATTCAATGTCGAGACAGACTATTTCTCTCTCAAGTCTTCCATCAAGTAACATAATTGAATTGTTTCGCTTGAGATTCTTTATTCTTGTTCTTTATTTTTGCTTTAATAGAGCTTCAAAACCGCGGCATGCATCATCAAGTTTTTAAATTTGGTTCACGTTTCTTCAAAGCGCTCGCTCTTTAAAGAGGAATAGGAGGCTAGAGCCGCTTACGGATTACAACATTGTCAGCCGGAAACTAAACAGAAGAACATTTCTTTTACCTGTTCCTGGTTGTCTTCCTGTGCAACAGTTCCATGTTCACCCTACAGGTAGCAAACAATATGAAACATTCACAAAATTGGTAGAAAGAAACATTTTCGGGCGGAATTTTTTGTTGTAGTAAATAAGGTCGTCACTTATAATGTAATGCTTTTGTTTGTTTGTTTGTTTGTTTATAGTGGAAATGCACTTAGCTACCCAAAGCTAGTTTACAGGCATTCCACTCAGAAATAACAGGACACAAAAAAAAAAATCAAATCGTACACAACATGTCAAAAAATCCCAACTAGCAGGAGGCAAACCAGCTGGCTATTTACAAGCGTGGCCGAGGCGGGACTTGAACCCAGGACCTCCGGAATTCAAGTCCGGCGCCCTTGCCACTAGGCCAACTTCTTAGCAATGACCAAAATGCCAGTAGAGATAATTTCTCTCTCAAGTCTTCCATCAAGTAACATATAATTATAGTATTTTGCTTGAAATTCTTTATTTTTGTTCAAAGAAATGAAAAATAAAAGAATGAAGACCCTTAAGACCGTTCAGAAGGCAATTGGCAATTACTGCCAGTATTTATATTTTGTGCAAGAAGCATCTTTTAACTTACAGTTCCTTCCTTTTTTCTTCTGTCTTCCCTTTCCTAAGACGAATAATGCGAGTTACTCTTGTTTCTGCTTCATTTCCAAACAAAACTCGTTGAACAGGGAAATGCATAATAGAAGATCTATATGTACATTGCACAGCGTACACTGTGCATGTACATCAATTACATTTGCGGGCATCATACACTGTATTTTCTGACTAAACTGACATGAGAGAGCAGATTCAGTGGACGATTTCTGGGATTTAACATCATAATGCCTAAGGGGAAGCATATATTCAATTAACTCCAGCCGACCCTACAATCATTCTCTTATCTGGCCTCTCATTTTACTGATAGATCCTGTCAATGCAGTAGATTCAGCTTCAGCTTGTGACCCTGGAAGGGTGTCCGTCTTAGAGATCTTAAGGTGCCCAATACTAAACAACTTTTACCATAACCACATTTTGCATACATGTACATATTTTGATGCATTTGAACAACCTCTGTCAATCACTTTTGCCAATAAATGTATTTTTTTTTTTTTCTGAACCATTACAAAGTTTTGTGAATATTGTTAATGCGCATTGGGTCTACATGTACATGTAGTATACTGAATCTGCAAAGATATGCAATTTAAGTGCCTTTTTGGGGGGCCATTTTAAACAAGAATTTTCTTAAGATGTCAAGTGTCTCCTAATGCCTGCCCTAAAGTGTGTCCGTTCGGGGACTGTTTATGTAACATCGTGTCTAGATGCATACTCATCTTTTTGCAAGTTTACTCACCGATTCTTTCAATTGCCGATCTTGTTCTCGGCGTAACTCCCTGTTTTGCTGGAGAAAGGCCCTGTTATGAGAGAGCAATGTTCAATGCATCAACAATCTAAAAAAAACTATATGTACATGTACCGATAACAATGGACCAGCACTAATACATGAATGTGTTGTGAACAATAAAGAAGGTTTTAAGTAGAGAGGCACACAGTATAAAATAGGCAGTTCATAAATATCACCTAATGGAGAGTAACTAACCTGGGATAAGACTCCTAAATTTGAATGGTATATAGGTAGAAGAGAAAAATTTAGCTTTGCTAAGCTCGCCTCTCTTCGCTCTATGCGCCGCTTAAGAGCTTGTTTACAGGCTGGAGAATCACAAAATCCTGGATCTCCATAAGTGCAGTGACTCCACTTTAATGTATGATGGTTTGCGTGTGTTGTCATGACAGCAACGTTGGGATGGCAATGTGTACAGGGTCCACAGTAAGATTATCTTCACTGGGAGTTAACTTCCATTTTCATGTAAGCTATGTGAACAGATTTTCTTTTGTTTTGTCCACCAACAAGGCTGTTACGCAATCCATCTGGTCAGTATAGAGAAATTAAGTGCATATTACCTTTGCGCCTGCACTGCCTGCGCAGCATGACAGGCCTCTGTTACTGCAGACCCAAGATGAGTTATAGCCTCATGTCCTAGAAAAAAGACAAGTTCAAAATAAATTTCTGTTTCCACAGTCCTAGGTTAAAACACAACTACTCAAACAATACAAAAATGGTAACATCCACATTTGAAAACACACCTGCAATTATGTCGCCCACAACCAACCTAGCTGACGACATTGTGGGCTGCATTATTCTTATTTCGACGTCTGGTGTGCCCAAGCTCCGTCTCTGTTTTCCACAGGCTATCAATATAATAACAACATGTTTTAAAGATCTCACATTTGACTTAACAATGGCTTCCATTCATTCTATTTCTTATTAACAATGTTTGGATAGTACATGTACTTTCTATTTCCACCATAACAATCTCTTTTTGTTTACAAGATCATTTCATAAAAATGTCACAGTAAAGTGCATATGTATGTACATACCTTGCTCATCAAATTCAGATCCCATGAGAGCAACATGGACATTGCAATCTTGCAATCTGGCGACGCCTTCTGACATCATAAGGGTTCTGTAGTTGGATATATTATAACAAATGAGGCAATAGTTAAAAATGTATACATGACTTAAGTCTAAATCCTCTGCCTTGTAAAAATATTCACAATGACTCATGTGAATATCTGCACAATAATTTCATGATGTTTTTTTTTTTCAAGAGTCACCAGGGAGTAATGTTCTTTGAACACTCAGGCACATCAATCAAGATAAGATTAAGTTAGCATGTACATTCAAATTTACATCCAATGATAACTTCTGTAAATAGTCCCATCTTCTCTAGGTTATTTTAAACGTACATTTCAAATTCAAACAAAGTACCAAAATGTCATCAAAAACCTCATCATTAGTGAACCCTGCTCCCTAACTACCAACCTTAACAGATCAGCAGCCTTTTGTGTCAGTCTGTATCTGATTAGACAGACAGGGGTTCCATCGAAATGACTCTGGAGCCGCATCTGTTTTAATTAATAATATACTTTCATGAATATTAACACTGATTTGTCAATCAAAATAATTTAATGCATGCATTCCTATTGAATGTTTACAAATATATAAAGGAAAGCAAAATACAATCCACTGGACAGTTTACACTTGTAAGCATCCATTTGTGAAATTGCATAATAAGATCACAGCAGCCCTAAGAACAGATTTCCTACAAAAAAACTTGACGGCAATCCACAAAACTTTATAATTTACAAACATAAATAGATACACGTACGTAAACATAGATCTACGCAGTACACACCAGTCCTCTAACTCAACGACATTAATTATTTTGTACAATACAAACAAACAAACAAAAAAAAGCAACTTCAGCCTGTATGCAAAAAATATGATATACTTTATGGTTGCGACTATATTTTTCTCATATCACAAGAGGTCTAGCAATGTTGTGTGCAGGATGCTATAAATGGGGAAGTACAGTACCGCTCGAATAAATTATTGAAACTTGAAAAAATTAATGTTAATCTACATGTAACGTTTTTCAAGTTTTTGCATTTTTGTTTCCAAAACAAGCTACAACAGATCATGAGTTGTTCCTTTCAATAATTGAGTTGATTTCTTTCCTTTCGTTGTTCTAGAATTATTTTGTAGCTATGTGAAGGTCTTACATTGTATTTCAAAGAGGTCAAAAACCCCATGACACTTCCCCGTTAACAAAGGGCAGCCTGGCAATGTTTTACAGATTGCATTTACAGCATGTGTTATTTCATCAAGATGTTGTCCAAATTCTCACGTTGTATGCCCAGAATGGCTTAATGTATCAGTAAATAATTGAAACCCTGACCCTTGATTCACGGTCACCTTGATTCATCTTGTCTAGTTCTAAAATACAATTGAATTAAAAGACAAATAATAACGGAGGGGGGAGGATCATTTGATTGACGCATTAATTATCAATACAGTACTTGTATCGTTGTTGCGCACCCACTTGCGGGAAAACAAGTATGATCAACTATCAAATTAAAAGTACCATATGAAGCTTCGTATTCTTATGTACCATTAAAGTATAATCTGTTCATGTTGTCCTTCAGCAGCATGGTTAAAAATATATAAGACTGTTCTATTGAGGCCTTAAACTGCTGTTTAAAAGTTAAAACTAAAATCCAAGCTTTCGCCCATCAACGGCATGCAAGTGTCTATACTGTAAGTAACTACAGTACCTGTGTTGCTGTTAGGCACAGGGGAGTAATTGGTTGCCTAATGTTGTTGGCCCTTAAGAAAGTGTCCAGCACTCCAATGTCAAATAAGGGACCACTTCTTGGATCTATACAAAAACAAACACAAAAATTTCCTCTTGTGGCAATTACAGAAACATCAAGTTAATTCGCTCAAATTGAAATACTGTATAATCCTAGTAACTTGAACTCCGAAGGGAGACAAAAAACTGTTTGAGTTAACAGAGGTTCGAGTTATCAGGAAGCTGAGGCTTTCGGGTAGAAAAAAACTTTGTCAACATTTTAAAGAAAGAATTGGAATTGAGATGTGAGCATTATGAACTAAAATTTGTAAATGTGACAGCTTAACAGGAAGTGCATGTGGTTTGACTAAAGAGATCTGAAATGACTATCAAATGCGTATGTTGGTGCAATTAGGAGCATTGACAAAAAAGTTGCATGATGTTTTCAATAACGGTTGATAAGTTAACATCAGTAAATGTTTGCAAACTGTTAATCCAACTCTTCATGTACACTGCATGTGTTAATAGTGTTTCAAACCATATCGCTCACTCTCCAGTCTTCAATTTTAGCATAAACCTCTAAGCTAACTGGAACAAGCCAAGAAACAACTTACCTGTTTCAGCTGCTATTAGCACGTCTGGCATCTCTTGTACTTCTCCAACTTTGCAATTAAAGAGTTGTTGTTTATATTAAACAATTATTTATATTCATTTGAAATTATTCATATTTTAAAAAGTGCTTAAGTGATACAAAGCACTTATTGCAAGTGTACGTTTCCATATTAAACTTAGTATTATGGTGTCTGCAATAACCATGTGAACTCTACTGGGAATTCCAGCAATTATAAATCCTCAGGAGATGACTTTATACATGTAAATCTTTAGGTAACTCAAAGAGTTACGTTCTACACCCGTCAATAAAATTTAATGTTTTGAGTGCGCATGCCACAAATGAAACTCTACCAACTGGTACAGCCAAAGGTCATAAGCTTGATCAGCAATATACATGTACTCCAAAGCAATTAAAGTACTAGAAGTTCTTCAAATATGAGTCTCGGATAATGGTTACACAACTCACCCTCTCTAGCATCTTTATCCCATGTTGACCTATCATCATCACGCCAGGCGATACTGACCATGGGCACATTTTCAATTTTATCTACAAAATTGCAAACAGTGAAAGGCAACATGATTTTCTCTCTGCCACTTCATCAGACATGGGCATCAATAATCTTTGTTCTGGACTGTATACATGGCAGTTTGCTCAAGTGGTTTGCAGACTTTATGCATAAGTGACTTAAATCCCATCTAAGCTCACTCCTTGGATATGTTTCTTTACTATTGTTAGTTGCTTTCTTCTACATCACTTAAAGCTATACAGTGGTGCATTTGGATTGAATTCAATTATTGTTCCATGTTTTTTCTATCTAAAATGGGTTCCAAATTAATTAATACACTGTTACCGTAGCAAGTAACAAAAATTTGACAAACTACCATTCATAATAATTGTGATTGTTTTGTTTTCACTACTCTTGCCAAGAAAACAGACCACTTACCATATGATCTTCGATAAAGCTTTTCCACATCTGAAATGAAAGGACCTTCAAGTAAAATAAAAAAGCAAAGTCTGTGATTGCATGATAGAGTGTCCATACTGACTTTTGTCTTAACATGTACTTGTCTCCACCAAGTACTACCTATTACTTGCCAATAATAAATTTTATTTATAAATTTTTATTTATTTTAAAAAATACTGTCTGTTGAGTGCTGATTTACCTTACAGGTGTAGTTTATGTTGTGAAGCCCAGACACAAACTTCAAAGTTGACTAGTACTGTATTAAACAATATAAGAGTCATTGGGATTGGCTTGCAAAGAGCTCAATATCAACTTTTAAAAGGTATCACCTACATTTTCAAATTACATCCCCCACAGTTCCAGAGATTTCCCTGGATTAGTTATTTTCAATATTGGGTTGATCACACTGGTCTGTTATTCAATTGTGGAGCCAACAACTGTTAACATTCAAACTTATTTGGTGTTCAGAAGTGAATAGGCTTACAATCGTGCCTTAGAGCTAGTGCAATTTTGCAGAACCTTCCAAAACTTCACTTGCTTCAGGGTGGTTACACGATAAAGGTTAACTTTTGAAAGTAGGTTGGTTTGTGCATTGATGATTTGGAATACATTTTCAAACTTTTTATACACTGCACCTGATAATTGCTGCCTTGGAATTGGCGTTGATTGGTGTACATGAACGTCGTCTTCACTATCACTGACGTCAACTGAAAAGACAGTGAAGCAGCTAAATACTGTTGCTGTATATGTATTTACAATGTACTGGCCTTATTGTTCTTAAAGCATTTGATTTTCATTGAAGAGTGACAGCTAGAATAAACATGTATGTTGAAACTGTAGGACATTGATGAAAGTTGTTGATTAAGTGGTCCATCAAAATTAGTTTCCACTTTGCCTATACAAAAAAAACAAAATGACATGCCTTTTACAGTAGAGTTATAATCTCAATGGTATTATTCAGACAAGGTACTACTTTTCAAAGACAACATACAGTAGAAAGTTAACTTGTGTCTTATCACGTGCATTCCAGTCTGAGTAGTACATTCACATATACTTGAATCTTGTACTTTTAATACAGTCACTCAGAGATTTAATGTATATTTGTAAACGGATAATCTTACAAAATTACAACATTAAATGAGCAGTGCGCATTAACATACAAGTATTTACCAATGAAAAATTATTTTATTACCTGTATCTTGCCTTGGAATTCTGTTATAACCTGATATGTAACCGGCAAAAATAGTATGATCACATTTTGTTTTATTTTAGTTTTTCTTTTTATCTCAGAGATAGAAATTAGCACCAGCCCACTCACCTTGGTGAGTGTCAAATCATTGTAGTTGTGAATGTTTTGGTACCAAGATCAATCACCCATATAGCTAGTACTGTCAAAATTCATAGTTTCCAACCCTGTATATCATGAATGTAGTTGTGATTCTACAAGGAATAATCTTAGAAATAAGCTGACAAAGTTCAAATGTAAGGACAAAAAAGTTGTTCAAATGCTCTCAGGCAGCTCATCGACAATGTTTTAATTTTCTATTTTTTATTTCAAGACTTACCTACAATAAAATAGGATTGAAAATAGGTCATTTTGCAACTCTAGCATCCCATTTACTTCCTGTCTAGATGTATTCTAGAAGAAACTTACTGAATTTGCCAAAGTATGGGTCATTGGCCCGGGGGGGTTACTTCCTTATAAGAGGCTAATGGGGATGCACCGCTGGATGGGGTCGCATTTTCTACCTGGATTGACTAGAATTGGGTCGCATTTTCAATAGAGTTTCTAGAAAGGGGTCGCACATTTTCGGATTTTTGGGGTGAAAAAATTCTATTAAGTAGGGATTCAAAATGGTCTTGGTTAAAAAGTTCAGAAAGTTGTTGTTTATTAAATGTAACAATCACCTTGCATTACATTCCGTTCTTCAAAGTAGATGCATAAATTGAAAGTGACTTAGTGGGGATCGCAAAAATTACATTTTTCCAAAAAGTGACTAAGATGGGGTCTATAACTGGCCACAAAATAGACTATAACTACCCCCCCCCCCCCCCCCCCCCGTGCTCATTGGGAAGATACAACTTATGAAATGGTCAATTGACCCGGGAGTAATTACAACGTAGGTGAATGAAGGCTTATGCCAGATCCCAAGATGAAAAGAATGCAAAAATTTCCCACTATTCCAGCACTATTGCCCTAAGTGAGAAAGGGGGGAGGGGGTGGGCATAGCCGGAATTGACTGATTCATAATGCAAAGCCTTACTGAGTCATAGATTTATCTTGCAAATTTTTCAAATAAAAGCGGTTGTTGTTGTTGCTAATAACCATCACCGCATCGATGAAATTTGGAAATGTTCCAATGACATTATTTTACGCTTCAATAAAATCAAAAACATGCTGAGATTATGTTGCAATTTCCAATTTTCATGTTGAAGCATTCCGAAGACCCCCAAAAGGACAGCACCCTCAGTGTTTTTTTTTTTTGTAAATAAGTTACATGCAATAACTTATTAACGCTATTAGTTTAAATTTATAATAACTTAAGCTTACTTTGGCCTGATGGTCCAGCTTGTTGATGATCTTCTTCGATCTCCACTTGATCGTCGGTGACAACATCTAGGCGTACGGTAGCATGAAAGAAAGTCAGAAACGCTATCAATGATTCATTGTAGTTCACGTTTTAAACTGATAAAACGATATAAACATTAGCCTACCCTCAATAATTTGCCTATTTTCGTCTTGTCGATTGTCGATTTCTTCCTCTTCTTGTACTGGCTCTTCCGTTTGTTCTGAAGAGAGAATAAGAAGTTGATGTTACAATCATCACCCTTTTAAACAAATACATGTAAATTAAGATCTTAATTCAATGTTGGAAAGATGAATGCAACAAGCACAACAAATTAAAATGTTTTCTGTTTCCCCAAATAAGCATTTCCCAATGCAATGATAACGCAGTTCCGATAAGCAGTTCCGATGTCACCAGGTTGCAAAGCCAAACGTAACCTCGTGATCTTCTGGGGTTTTCCCGCCAAAACTTACTCTTGTATTAACTTTAAATTGGAAACGAGTGAAGGTATCAAAGTAAAAAATGAGAAAATAATATTTGTATCAAACTTTCCTGTCTACTTACATCGAGATATGAAATTAAAATTACTTCATCTCAGTACAATTTCATTTTGAATCAGCCTATAATGCTCTCTGTTGAGTGAAAAGTCACCTATTGGCGTGAAATAAAAAGATGAACAATACCTTCCGAGCGTTCAGCTTGCTGGTTTTGTGCGGCGTTTTGTGCAGTGTCGTCGGCCCCATCTGTGAATTGAAAGAATACAAATAGAAAATCGGCTTTCCTCATAGTACTGAGAAAAAATTACTGTGTACTGTAAAAGAAGTTATTACCTAGTAAGTTGAGCCTCATGTAAATCTTCCTTGGGTTTCTACTGAAATGGAGTTTCAAAGTTGGCCCGCAGACCTCTCCACCGGAACATATTCGGTCGAGGAGTGTGGTGCTCCCGCACGATTTGTAAAAATACAATCTGAAAATTAGATAGATGTTATATTGGTTTATATGGAAGGCGAAGGAATCTTTAAAGTGATTTAAATTGTATATATTTACCTTGAAAAATCTTCCGCTTCGAGTTGTGAACGGAAAGCGTGCACAAGCACCTCCTTCATGTGCTCGTTGGTGGCGTTGTTAGGGAAAACGATCTCTTTTACTCGCCCTGACCTTTCAAGAACATCGAAAGTTCTTGCTTGAGGGACCCGAAGAGGATCTATCCACCTCAACAGAACGGCTGTTCTTTTCAAGTTCCTGGCGCGTGTAGCTTGCGTCCTTTCAGCCATTGCTCTTTGCTCCAACTGCTTTCTCGCGGTAAATGGAAAACTAAAGTAAGGACGCGTAATCGTTGTCTTATTGTTTATGCACCCATAAAAGGTGTCAACGAACAATGAGCCATGAGGGTGTCAAGACTCTGATATCTTCTCACTCGAGTGTGAAAAGAACATTTGAAACGAAAGCTTACGCAGCTACTAAGTACTCTTATGGATATCATCAGGATTGCTTACTATAAATTTAAATTTGAAAAAATGAAAACAAGCAATCGCTGCGAGCACGTACCCGTTCAACGCTTCGCTCGCGCAACCTTGGGTGTAACCGATTAATTAGTCAACTTTGAATGAAATTAAATGTATCACATATCATTCGGCATGATTGTGTTACGAAAATCGAAAGTACGCTGCTGGAGATAAGAGTGCAAGAAGAAAAAAAAACTGGTCCATTATGAATCTCTTGGAGGTAGCCGCTCTTTCCAATGGTCCTACCTTAGAACTGATTCGATGGCTACAGGGGCAAAATTTACTAGCCAATCCACTGAGATGTGTACCCTGCAATCAAGCGATGGAATTATCGGAAAGAAACCGAGAACATGTCGATGGTTATATATGGTGAGTTTAGTAGGATCTTGGTTAGAGTGGGGTTTTCGTTCCTCTTATTCATCTGCTCATTGTTTATAATGAAACTAGTACAGACGCTAATGTATGCCCAATGGCAAAAAATAATTATTATAGTTGTCGTCCTAAGGGGTAGAAATTTGAAAAAGTATTTGTTGCGAGCGCAATTCCCGCGGCGAAGGCGCAGCAAACGGGCTCCTAGAGCTGAAGTTGGACTAGAAGAGGGATTTTTAGACATAACTTGCGCAACTTCTGGTATTTACATAGTTGTAGAGGAATCTTAGTTTTCGAGGTGTCTTGCATCTGCAAAGTTGTCTTAGCGGCTTTCAAGACATCCCATTCACATGTGTGATGCATCCGGTCAAAGTAGCTAAATGTAGCGAGACCTCGTTTGACCAAGTAAAAGCACGCAATGTATTCAGTCTACAGCTAATAACTTTGCTGTTAAATCGTTTTTCATATTTAATTTTATTTTTTTTAAGGAGGTGCTCCAGATGCCACTGCAAAAAATCTCTCCGCAATGGAAGCTTATTTGCAGAATTTCCAAGGCTCCCATTGGGAAAACTCTTGCTTTTACTATTTCTGTGGAGTGTCCGCGAGTTAAGAAAAACTGCAGCCGAGATGCTTGGTTTAACTAATAATACAGTTGGCAACGTTTATGGAGTATTCAGGCATTATTGCAGAAGAGATCTACAAGACCGTCCAATTATTCCATTTGGCGGGAACGTCTACATAGTAAAATGTGACGAGAGCCAATTCAAACATCAGTCAAAAGTGAGTACCAAAGCACTGACTATTTTGTCCAACTGTATGTTGCGGTAGCGACAACCCCGCTATCTCTAACACGTTTAAAGATTTTGTCGACGTTACCAAGGAAAACGAGTTTTAGTTGGAGTATACGGGAAAGCCGGACTTTTAAAAGCCTTCTAATACAGAAGTTTGCAGTATGTTTGCGCAGGATATATCCATGCGAATCAAGGTAGATCTTAGCAAGTGATTTTAAAATACAAAAACTTAGGAAATTGCGGGTATCATATTAAGCACTGAACAATTCAAAAAGCGAGGAAACCAGACCCAAGGGAACGGCGAAAATGTCGAGCCTTTGAATTTTCCGATGGACGAAATTTGTTTTATCTGACTAGGTTGCAACCAGGAATTAAATTTAATACGTAGTTTATGTCTTCCTTGTTCAGAATCAAAGAGGACGACGACCAAGGGACGACGTTTGGGTGTTTGGAATTATTTCAACCGAATACCGCCCTTGTCGTGGTTATTTCCAAGTGGTTCAGCAAAGAGACCGAGCTACTTTGGCCCCAATCCTACAGCGCGTTCTCCTTCCAGGCTCAGAGGTACACTCAGATGACTGGGCTGCTTATCGTGGCTTGGAGAATCATGTTGCTAATGTTCGTGTACATAGGACTGTTATCCATCGCGATAATTTTGTTGATCCTGTCACCGGCATCCACACCCAAGAAATAGAGTCCGCATGGGCAAGACTTAAATATTTCATTAAAAGGGAGAAAGGGATTCGACGAGAGGATATCCAAGGTTTTCTCGACGAACAAATGTGGAGAGACTGGAGGGGCCAAGATAACAACTTCAATAATTTTATTTCAATTCTGCCTAATTATTATCCATTATAGAAAACAGATACAGTCTGGAAACTAATCGATGATCAATGACGTCAGTGAGTAATGGATGGGAAATCAATGAAAAATAAAAAGATCAGTCATTGATTATTGGCGATAATCAATGAGTAATTGATGACTAGTCGATGTACAAAAATTTTGTGGCCTATCCGGATTACTCATCGATAACATTGATTCCTCATCGGTTACCTATTGATTACCCATCGATTACTTATTGCTAACATTATTAGCTTATCACAAGCAGTAATGGAGGTACTTTTTTTTTTTATTAAATAATCAAGTTTTAATAGACAAAGAAAATTTTTTTTTTTCATTTTTAATTTTTGAGAGAAACATTTTCATGTAATTATTGATATAATATGTTTGCAATGCCTTATTTTCTATTTTAATATAATACTTTTGCGATGTTTTAGTAACGCACCTATCAATGTCTAGCGCCAATGAGGGGAGTGCAAGCATACCCAGGGGCTATTGACGATTGACATTTTCAAATATTTTGGTCAATAAATTTCAAATTCCACAGCCTCTGCCATTTCAAACCTTAATTCTTGTTCAAAATGTCCCCTTCCTTGGACAAAGTTCACAGGTCGAATGCCCCACTTATGCCCGCACTCTCCCTGTTGGGGCAAGATATTGATAGGTGCAAAAAACGTAGCTGTATATTTCATGAATAAAATTGTGCTGCAAGATAAAAATTAACAACAACAATGAACATGGCTGAAAACTGCAACTGTGTCCAATCAGTAATGAAGCTATTCTATGATTGTCACATACAAGACAACTGTGACATTAGAAACTTATTTTTTTTTTTTAATATTTATATTCAGTATAAAAAGAAACAGATCCAAACCTTTCCTGTTGTCAACTATAAATAAACAGGAAAAAAAATCCTGCAAAGAAATGAGGAGGGGAAAAAATATCCTGCAGAGCATTTAGAAGGGAAAAAATATGCTGCCCACCAGGCTGTTAGAAAAAAAAATTCTTGCTGACCAGAAATCACCCACCCTCCCCCCCCCCCCCCCCTCAAAGTTAAATGGTCGGCCCTTAAAATGAACATTCAGCCATGAGTCGGTTCCATAGAAGTTTTTACTGGCACTGCAATCGGAAATTTCTTTTTCTAGAACCTTGAGGCTGACATTACACGAAGTTATAAGATAACTGGCGATAATTGTTTGAGCCATAACGTGCCGCTGTGATTTAGCTATTGGTTCATCGTATATTGACCATATTTGGGGATTTTTGATATTGAAAAGCCAATAATTGATCCGGAACGTGATAACGTGTAATACTAATAACCATTCTGATTCACTATAGCGTGCTAAAAAGAAAACAAAAATAAAAAGGGACTTCACTAATGACTGCACTAATGAAGGTCGTGCATGAGTTTCACGATATCCCACAACGGCTGCGACAACCACTGACCAAAAAATCGTAGCCTCTGGTAACGAGGATGCCTAATGATCCAGAGACTTTTTGGCGTGGTCATACAGAGAAAGCAGAATTACGCAATTACTCTTTGTATCCAAAAAAGTAACCGGGGAGAACCATGCTTTTTCAGAGATACCGTACAATTTCGAAAGTAACGGCCCTCGTTACTTTCGTATTAGTGCTGGCCAAAGGGGCAGCTACTATCGGGTAGCCGCTACTTTCGGATGGTTAATACACGTTTGTAACTTGTTAAAGGCGTCAACCCACTTATGCATGTTGTGAACTCTCCTCGTGAACATAGCAAACTGTAACACCAAAGAAAAAAAAAGGCCCAAATATTCGGCAAGTAGGAGTTCCAACTCGTCCGAAATCAGTCACTAAAGGTAGTTCAATTATAAAGCGGTTGAGAAGGTATGCCCATGTCAAATTTACATGGCAGCATCAACGTCAATATCCTGTTCAAAGTGAATGTTCATGACAGAAAAAAAAGTTTCTCGTTTACTAGACATGTTGCCCGTAAGTAAGTCCGGCTAAGTAAGTCCGGCTTCACTCGGCGTGCGCGTAGAGTACTAAAATATCGCTCGCATTCTGCAGAGGGTCGGAGGTTATTGGCAGGGTGCAGAGGATACGTAACAACTTGTGAGTGTTGCATTCAGCTAGAGCTTTAACCACGTTGTCAGGAGTTCAACGTCTGCGTCCTGAGGCGATGGGAGGTCATCAGCATAAGACTGAAGTGCATCTTACAGCTAATCGAGTTCTTGAGAGACGACCAGCTTTGGAAAAAGCAGAGGCAGAGCAGAGAGGACAGTGTTTTGTCATTTTCAAGGCTGAAACAAATGTCCGTCTGGGTACTTGAGCTAAGTGCTCTAGTGAGGAAACCGCAAGGGCCTTCTCGTAATACATCTTTAGGCGTTATGGCCTCCACGTTATTGCGGTGCTCCTGTTGGCCTGCCTACTCTCCTTGAAATACAAGGCTCGATGCCGAATTTCCTTTCAGGATTAGCAGCTTTCTCAAACAATTGTGGAAACTGGCAAATTGCGAACATTAACTCGCTTTACTTTCGCCATCCCAGTTCCATGGAGAGCTGCTGTACTGGTTTTGGACTGAACAGTTGGTCATGAGAGATGGCCTCAAGTGTCTCAAGTGACGATAGAAGGTAACATACCAAGAAAAGCCTCACTGAAATGCTTCATGTGGTTCGTCCCATCTTGTACGGCAAAGACTCAACAAAAATGTTAATTTTGCATTGGGAGCCTCCTTTTCTGTGACTGCGCGCAAAAGCTGGTTTTATTAAGAGGGGGAGGGGGGGGGGGTTCCGGAACCCCTGGACCCCTGCGCTGGGTAAGCCACTGTGTATCATTTGACCCTGCTAACACTGCTGCTTTTAAATGATAGTTTTCAGTAGGACTTCTTTAACAAATCACATCAGTAACTTCCTTAAATTCAGAAGGTCGTTCTATGTTATTTAATGCAATGTTGATATAGATTGAACAGTAATTAGTACGATCGAGGGCGCAAGCCTGTTGGTGATTTTCACCGTAAGAAAGACGACACAAATGTTTCTGTTCCAGTCACTTTTGTTACGCTTAATACTCCAACCGCATTGTAAACCGATCGAAATGGACAGAATTTATTTGTAAGATGGTATAATAGAGTCCAAAACTATATTACTTGAAACATTACATCAAATGGAATACGGCATTTTATCATGGTGGAATTGTCATTTTCGAATGGCCACCACTTTCGGGTGGGCCGTTACTTTTTTTTAGGAGGGGGGGGGGGGTACTTTTGGACTTCAATAGGAGGATTAACAATTAACGCTACTTTCGGAATTCTACGGTAGTTAGGCTTCCATTTAGGAAAAAAGAACATACATTGCTTTGTATTTTGGTCTGCTTTCCTCTGCATATTCATAAACCATGCACAAATGACTTCTATGTTAGTAGGAATCACCCTTGAATACGAATTCGAATGCACGACGATTTCTGCCATCAGCTTTTCCCGTCCATTTTAAACTAAAGCGACCCTTAACTTTCTTAGACACCTAACGAACTAGGCATATTATAAATTTACGCAATGGTGGTCATATGAACTTCCGCTTACTTGTGTATTGAGGCTTTTGCGAAGAAAGCGGCAGTTGTTAAGTGAGGGAGAGAGATGATATGATATTGATGACGATAATACCTTATTTACCCACAAGAAGTTCCACTGTTTTGTCTTAATCGGGCGAGCATTAAAATTACAACTGTGTAGTTCAAAGGCATTCTATGAAGAGTGTAGATATATATGTATTTACAAAAAAGACATCACGGATAACTGTGTAAGGCCTAACAGATCATTTGTAAGCCCTCATTTAAGTGAAGTTTGACATCTGTTTCAGAGACTGGGACTCGGAGGTCATTCTTTCCGGCTTAGGGTCGTTTCACATCTTAAGTCCGAGGTGTACAAACAAACTTTCTTGTCAATAATTCGAATATTGTATTCCGTATTTATTGCGAGTTTGAAGAGTTTTTAGGGGACAGTGCATAATTGTTATTCTGAATTCTACACATCATGAACGCTTAGTGATTAAAACGTCATTTTACGAGCATGTAAAATTGAGTAGATATATAGGGAAGGTTTGTATCGGGAGAACACTGACAGGACATGTTCCTTCATTTTTTTCTGTACAGGTTTCCTCAGCCACTGGCGTGTTTCCCACTCTACATTAAAATGGTTCTTTTGTTTTCGATGTGTTCTAAAACATATAGGAAAACAGGGAGTTAAAATGCTTTCTAAAAAAATTGGTATGTTTTCAATATATACGATTTTGTAAACAAAAAGTGATGAAAGTAAACGAAATACTTAAATCTCGAACGTTCTGTTTTTCCTCCCTTTCCAAAGAAAATGAAAAATGGAAACGTGTGTTTGTGGGTGTTTTTTTTTTTTTTTTTTTTTTTTGGGGGGGGGGGGGGTGCCTGTTGTAGAACGTCAAAACTTTTGGCCACACCTTTTCCACAAAGTAGATCAAGGTGATTTAACCATCAATACCATTGGCTCTTTCTGGACGGTCGCTCAACTGGAGAAGCGTTTACTTGTAGTAGAGTAGCCAACCCAACCGAAAAAAAAATGGCCTATTCGAGTTTTTTTTTCTGCCGAATACTCTAATAAAATTCTCGTAACAGTTATTTATGATTTTTCCACCACCAATTTATGATAAAAGCCGGTTAGTTTCTAAACCAACAGCTCCCGGTTGCCATACAGTCAAGCTTATCGTCAAGCATTATAAATACCCGCGCAAAAGTAAACGCAAAGTATACGGAAATGAACTTTAAAACAAATAACTCAAACCCCGAGACGTTTAGTCAATCTTCCCTTGGAAATTCCACACTAAATTGCAAAAACATTCTACCCTCACAGCACCACATAACGATATACCGCAAATATCGAAGTATTTCCCGCCCTCCCTCGAACCAAGAATCAGAGGGGGGGGGGGGGGGTGTACAAACCTTCCCTGTGCACACAGCAAAACTTGCACGCATGTTATTCCTCTGTTTTTATACGAAGCTCGTATTGCAAAAATCCCATAGCAATAGCACATTTTTATTAATTTGTTTATAATTCCGCAAGGCCTGTGGATATGTAGCCTTCTCTGCAACTGAGCAACTTGTTGGACCTCACTGGCTCTTAGGCTTCCTCACTGTCAATGCGTAGCCTAACTGGGCGTACTACCTTTGCAACCGTAAACATAACAACTGGGGATGAGCGACTGTATTGAAACAGGAAGCCCAATACTACAGCCAGTGAACAATAATACCCTCAAGGAAGCTCTAGCTTCATAGGCACATGTATGTTCTCCGGAATAGGCAAAAAGGCCATAAGCTGAACAAGTTAAATTACCAACATGGCTCACATAAGTCTTCTAGTAAAATGTGTGCAACAAAAGTCGGCAAGCAAAGACTTGGCTTTGTGAGAGATCTTCCATAGTATTGTTAGATGATAAAATTGCCAATGATGACAAATATTTACAGCGCAATTATTTGAGGTTAAAATAGTTAAAGGAATTTTATTTGGTGTTTGGACTCATTACAAATTATATTTCGGTTTTGGGAATATCACAGAAAAAGACCAGTTAACTCGTTATGCATCTCTCTAGAAATAATACCTTGTAGTTCGACTTAGTTATTCTTAATGTATGATTAACGCATAAATTCTCCTGTCATGAATTCGGTATGAGCAGCTGTACGTTTCCGCGGAAACACTTGTGATCGTAAAAATATTTTCAATTAAGTTTCCTACAAAAGATAACATCTTGTTTACCTTTACTTTTTATAAGTTTTTCCTCAACTTGACCTTTCGACGGTTTATTCCAGGAAATTGTTACTGTTCTTATTTTTAGTCAATTTTGGTAGATTTTCTGAGGTTCTTTTACCGAATTCATGGTAGTTGGTGTTCATTTTAAAGAGGAATATATGTAAATAATAATATCGGTTATTTTAGGGTCAGTTTCGAAAGTAAATACTATGGTGTTAGGGTAATTGTGAAGATAAATATCCATTTTTGTAATTCTGCTATTAGCCACGTACTGGATGTATAATTCGAGCTTTAAATTTATTTTGACCACGTCCCCCTTTAATTTATGGAAGCTTTTAACCAATCACTTTCGATGAAGAAGGCTAACACCTTCATTCAACTTTTACTGTTTTTCAGATTATCTTTGTGAAACCTTATTGTATAAGTCCGAACTTTGTAATTTTTATATTGGTCTCCCTGTTTTGTATTGACTGGACAACTCAAGTTTCATGATGATATTTCTCTAGAAAGATGTCTTTGACTTGGTTAATAGATCAAAGGCACGGATGCAAATAAGTTTCTTGCAGCCAATCACAGAAGGCTTGCGTAAGATTTAGTTTGCGTTAAGCGGATGGTTGTCGAGCCATCTAGTTTTAGTAGAGAAGTGATTGTTGAGCAGAGTAAGCTGAACTTATGTCAGAGTAATAAAGAATAGCAACTGAAGAAGCTATTGGATCTTTGTTGAAGTGAACCCAGCTAATTCCCCGTAATAGGTTCTCTCAACAGTATGACTAAGAGAGGATGAGCTATGAGCCATGTTTCGACACGTACACTTTATTCACGAGTTAGCCACACTGAGGCATCCTTGGATTTTTTAAGTAGGCTAAATAAACGTTGCATTTGTTATATTTATATTAGAATAGCAATTGTTAACAAAAGTTCTATCATCCTGTCAATATTTACCATTCTCCTGGTCATTCCCAAGTAATATTCTCCGAAATTCGTCATTCCACGTTCCTCTCCTTCAAGCGAAGACAAACCTGGGAAGGTTATTAAGCAAGGGAAACCTTATCTTTGTCTTTGCGACCACTCTCGTAGGCGACGACCAGCTGTAGTTATGACCACCATTGCAAAACCCAGTTCGAATTGTCACTGTTAAGCTGTCTCTATAGCTAATCAAAAGAAAGCCGAAGCGACCGCGACCACTTTTTGAAATTACCAACCGCGTCTTTTCCTTTGTTTTTTAGTCCTCGTAAGCCGACCAGTTAAAGATTTTGATACGTATTACGGCAACTCGTTAATAAAAGTATTTTTACTGGCTTAAGAACATAACTTATACTTTCCTAAAATTTCAACATGCTTCCTTTATGACGCCAAAAACCAAAGAAATCGGTTAATGTTCGCGTTACTTGTACTACATTACAGGTAGAAATTACATTGTAAGCTCTTCTTGCTAACACTCTCGTAAGCGACCATCATTGTGAGACCCCGCTTGGATTTTCACTTAAACTTAGTAAATCAAAAGCTCATAGGCAATTTACTCTTTTTGTATTATGTAATGTAGATATATACTTTAAGGGGTGTATCTTATTTTTTCTGTACTGCTTTTGTATATTATAAGTTCAAAAAAAAAAAAATCACGTTTGTAGTGAAATGTAAGTAATTACGCGTAAGTTATATTGTTATCTATATAATGTGAGTATTGTATTATGAGTAAAAGTGTAAGTACAGTAGGTTATTGTAAGTACTGTAACGTGTGTGGTTGAAAAAAAAAAAGTCAAAAGCTTTCGTAAGCGACCACTCAAAGATTCTGATACGTCTTAAATAAAAGTAAACTCTTCGTGATCACATTTACAGAAATATAGTACTGCCTAATGATGTTCGTCGGCAGATAAAGATCTTGAAATAAAATTCAAGATGATTTACCGCTCTGGTTAGTGACCAGCTTCTATTGTTTCAGCCTTTGGTCGCTAACGATCGCGAGTTTGCATGTAAGCGAACAGCTCTCCTCGTGACGTTACTGGAAACCGATAATCGGAAATTCAATCGATCAATCGATATCAATCGATAAAATTAGTTAATTGGTATCGATTGGTATCGGCCAATCGATGACCAATCGATAACCACGCAAAAACCGTTCATCGATTGCTATCAATTGGCTTAGCAACTTTGAACAGACGTCACGCACGCTACCTGTTCGATCATCCGCCATTTTTAGGAAACACCAAAACTAAAATGGCTCATCGCTTACTACTATGATGAAAAAGAGGAACGTCTTTTTTATCTTTTGCTGCATATTTTATTTCTTTTAGACGCGATTGGCGCCTTTATAGATTTTTTAGCTTGTATGTATGTGATCCTTGTTCTAAGTACGATTAGCCTCGAAATTATAAGGCTTGGTATTGCTGCTTTTTTAAGTTTCATTATTTTGCAGCAACTCATGCCGCTGCTGTTGGTAATTTCATTGTTTGCAAAAGTACAACTTCTGTTACCAGAATTTTTCGGTGAAGGCACGATGTAACCACTTTCCGTTTTTTGACGTGTATAGATTGGCCCATGGAACAAACTTTTGAATTTGTAAAAAAAATAAAATTAAATAATGACCGGATTCCTGTGGACGGGGCATTAACGTTAAAGAAAGAGAAGAGAGCATTGTTTTCCTGTTAACATTAAATTGAAATGTGTTTATTATCACTGCGTACAAAGTTGTGCTTTTTATGCGTCGATTCCGGTCCCGTCAATCTGCATCCAATCGGTACCAATTTACCTATCGATTGGTATTGATAATCGATACCAATCGATAACCACACGAATCTTCGCCATCAATTGGTCATCTATTATCAGTATCAACCGATTAATTGATATCAATTGGTATCAATTGATCAATCGATTGTCATCGATTATCGATTCCATCGATTGGATACCCCGGGTCTTACTAATCTCGTTTTTTCGGTCCGCATCTAAAAGGCTTCAGGAATTGATAAACATGATAACCAGAGCTGGTACCGTAGCGACAGAAGCAGTTAAAATATCTTCCTTAAGTTTAATTGCCATTATAATTGTTTTTTCCATACTTGCCTCATTAAAAAATTCTCGACACTTGTGAAATCACCCATGCGCGCGTTAAGTTAAAATTAATTAGTATGATTGTAAAGTCAAAACCAATATATATATATATATATATATATATATATATTAGGCCATACCCCCAACACCCCCTTCCGCCCGCATCAAAAACAACGAGTAAGTACAATCAGTTTGAGCGCTAAGCAAAAGAAAACACATAAGACAAAGTTATTTTTTTATCTGATCGAGTGAGACAACTGCGCAAATTATCTTACCAATCACAGAGCGAAGTAAAAAAAAAAGAAGAAAAACCAAAAAAAAAAAAAACGCGAATTAAATTCTTTTGAGGCTCAATATACCCATTCGGGTCCATTCGGCTAACGCAATGTTGTACCCAATTCAAATCCTTTGGGCATAAAATGTGTTGTTCTAAGCATTTCCATATCGTTGAAATGTGAATGCTACATTATAATGCAAATGTAATAAACAAATAATCTTAACCCCGGGGGATTTGAATTGAGTAAAACATTGCGTTAGCCGTATGAGTCTATTGAAAACGGTCTATGTGCTGCAATTTAGTGGTATTTTTGAGGTCTCGAAAGATACGCAATTTTTTTTTTTCTATTTAATTACACAATTTGGTTTGTCTAATTTGATTCTGAAATACTAACACATTTATTGTGACCCAAAACTTGCAGTAAAACGAAGTTCACGTTTTTGTAGTACCCGTGTATATCAAATCACTACTTAATTGCTAAGTAATAACTTAGTTTTTAATATTGAGGACGATGCCTACTAATACAAAAGGTTTTTTGTGCGGCTTATGAATATGCGGGAAAAGCAGATCCTAATTTTCTTTTTCGATGTTAAAAGCAGTTACTAAGTTCTCTTTTCTCCGCATAAATACCGCGTAAAAAAATCACTGTAAGGCACCATCCATAAGGAAACCTGAGATGCGTAAAAGTAGACACCGTAATAATAACAAGTTTTCGAGCAGTTTTCCTTTTACCAGGAGCCAATCAAAAATGGCACATCACCCATGTTTTCACTGCCGAACTACGTTTTGATATCAACAAACTGTAATCGCATTACAATGTTGAAAGCGGCGGAATTTTGAAGAGTCGTACTTGGAAAAGAACATCCGGTTTGATCATCTCTGCGTTCATCATTAACTTGCGAAAAGCACAGTTCAACTAATCACAGCTAATCAAATCCTCTTTCAGTTTCGCATTACGTTGTTGATGTAACAGTCCCAGTGTAATCATGTCCCGAAGAGTTTTCGACAGCGTTGATTTGAGCGATTTCCCTCCTGATTTTGCTTGCGAGGTTTGGTAAGTCAAGAAAACTGAAGTTCCCTTTTCAATTCAAAAACCGATTGAGAGTATTTTCTTGTGTTCGTTGCAGTACGTATCCAATGGTTAACGCACAAACATCCAATCCATGTGGCCACTCAATTTGTGGTCACTGCTCCGAGGAACTTAAAAAAAAGGGGAACAAAACCTGCCACAAGTGCCGACAGCAAAGGATTGGTTTTTGCCGCAATATTTTCGCGGAACAGTTGTTAGAAAAGATCAAAGTTAAATGCAATGGATGCAGCGAACAAGTTGCCGTAAATGACGTGGCCGTCCACGTGCGACAGTGTACAGAGGTTGAAATCGAGTGTGATCTTTGCAAGCATACAATGAAACGAAGTGAGGAAGAAAGGCACCAGGAAACATGCCCCAAAGGAGAAGTGAAGTGCAAGTGCGGGCTTAAGTTGAAGCGCGAAGAAGAAGAGCTGCACAAAGAAACCATGTGCAATATGACCAAAGTCCCTTGCCCCCTGGGCTGTGAGCTAATGGTAGAGAGGTATGGCGGTAACAGAAATCTCTCTGTATTTTGCCTTAATCTTTTGTTTCTGCGTTACAGTTGCGCTGAACTAAAACAGCGTTTCTAAAATGATATAGCCTTGGCATTTAGAAGATCGATAAGTTATACTGTATCACAGTACCTTAGCGGGGATCACACAAAGCCGCAAACCGCGGGCCAGTAAAGTAACAAGTTAATAGTTTCACCGGGCCATTGTTGTTCCTGCATTACAACCAGATCCTTCTCTGCAGACAAAATCGCCTTTCCGGCAAGTGCGAATGTCGGACATTTGATTAAAATTGTACGTTATGGCTAAATTAACGTTTTATTGGCGGCCTAAAACCACGCTTAGGAAGTTGTTTCCTCATAGTGGTGACCGCAGTTCTAGAGAGAGTTGATTATAGTCCTACTCGTTATCTTTGCTAAATATGGCTATGCGAAATAACAATCTTAAGCGTCGATTAAATCTATTATAGAATGTGGATCATTACTGGAAAACTTTTCAAGAAACTTATCAATTTATTTGAACGCGACTTTTCTGCTAAATCAGTTGGTAATTTTGACTTCCTGATTCTTACAAAAAAAATGTGTACACGAATTAGTAGCCTTTTTAAGGATGTCTTCAATTTCGTATTTTCTCATAATAACAAGCTAAAACAAACAAACTAACATTGAACAATATTTTATGATCCCCTCTCTCAAGATATCTAGTGCCGTCACATTGTTTGACATGCAAGAAAACGATTGAGGAGTGCAAGGTGGCTGGCTGCGGCCACAATGTAAGACGACAAGATTTGCAAAAGCACACCGAAGACCAGCAGCAAAGACATCTGCGACTTTTACAAGCCGAGAAATCAAGCATCCTGTGGAACGCGGAGAGGGTAGGCGAGAGAAACTGAAAACATATATAGTATATTTACATATAATGAAATAATGAATTGAAGACTTCATCAGCTATTAACGTGCTCAATAGATAAACTAGGGTAATATGTAGATTTTCATAGTTGGATTATTTGGTCGAAGACATTTATTGCTACTCAGAGTTTCATGGGGATAAAACATAGTGGAAAATAACTATGTACAAGACTTACATAGCCTAATTCAAAAACGAAGTTTAAATTCTACAGGAAAATTTTGAATTCATGGCATGATGAGGTCTGTAAATTATTTTATTGCTCGTGGAATGGTTGCCCCGAAAATTGGACGAGAACGAAAACATGCGTTAAAAAAAAACCGTTTACAAAATGGAAAAAAGAGACGCCAACAAATAACAGAGACACGGATAATAAAACAAATGCACTAAAATTCCAGTACGAAATCCCGGGACGGTTGTTTTGTGTATTTTGTTGTTTGTGTTTTCCTAAACATTTTAGGTTGGTTTGGGCTAACTATCGGATTTGCTTGATAGTCAAGAGTTTAAAATCAATAGGCCGTGTTACCGGGAGGAAGTCTGTGGGAGTGAGTGACTGTATTGATAATTCTGAAATGTAGCGAATATGTAATGGTAAAATAAGAGGTGGAAATTTTGTAGCAAGTTAATGAAAATCTATTTCACACACAAACACACCATACTTTGCGCAGACGAAGCTACAAAACAAATAATGAACAATTTGCGTTTATTGTAGGGGTTATTAGGTGTTAAAGCAATCCGAACCAGCCAGAAATGCGTTTTCCAGTGGAAAATTCCTACGGGGATGAACGGCAAAGTAAAGTCTCCCATCTTTACAAAATTTGAGAGGCGGTGGCAACTTTTATGTGACGGGAGAGAAATCAGTTTATGTTACGTTCAAGGCCTGGAACCTATAGCGGTTGTCCTGACGTAAGTTTTTACTGCCATAATAATGATAATAATTACTCCATCCCCTGACACCATCCTCGAGCCAAAAATGTCCACATAATGTACTGATACTGAAATAAATAAATAAATAAATAAATAAATAAATAAATAAATAAATAAATAAAGATATAACTAATATAGAGAAATTGTTAACACTTCATTTTGTCCCTGGACCAGCTTGTTAGTTTGCTTTAATTGGACAACCGTCTTACCTCGCAGATTTTTCTCCACTGTGCCATGGAATTATCTTGTTGGCCGTTAAGTTATTAAAAAGGAAATATTAGAAGAAATATGGCACACCATAAGTTGCAAGAAAAAACACCTCAAAATAAACCTTTTATGGCTATATTCTATATAACTCCCAAAAAATAGATGGCATTCAATTAAATACCAAGAGCACTTGCTAAAATCTACCTTCTCGGCATAGTTTTAATTTTAAACAGCGCAAAAATATCCCTGTATTAGTAGGCACCACCCATAGGACACCCGAGTGCTAGGGATGCACAGAACGTATGGGCAGTGATAAGCACAAGCGCTATCGTATCATCGACTTTGTTGTTTTAAAAAAAGAAATTGGCGTAACCATGCATTTTTCAGAGATATAAAGCTTCGTAGTGATCAGTACTATACATTCCTTAGTATTCTATCACTCTAAGAATTACTGTTTCTTATTTTTCACATAAAAAGGATTCCCATAGCCCTGGCTAAAATCTGCTTTTTTTCTGCATAGTAATAAACTGCGCAAAAATACCTCTGTATTTGTAGGCACCATCCTTAATACTCAGAAACAAAAGAGCTTAATAATATCTCTTTCAACAGTTTCATTGTGAAGACCAGTGGCGGCCGGAAGCTTTTATTCAGAGACGGCATGGCGTTCAGGGTGATAATGAAAGAAGGGGAAAAAGTGGATATCCAGAATGTAGATGACCCGGAAGTAATCACCGTGAAAATTGAGGTGACAGAGCCCGCATACAGGAAAAATCTGTAATTCACAAGTCTATATTTTTTCTCCTTTTGTTTCAAATTTTGGATTTTTTTACGATCATTTTTTCTTTTCTTTTCTTTTGAGGAGGGAAACAGATTTCTGTTTTAATATTGTTTTGCACATAATGATTTTGGCTACTCCATTTTATAAGCCTCCTCGTTCAAATGATAAATGTATACTTGTGAACAGGGCCACTGTCATTTCAATTTTTCTCAACACGCTACGAAGTCCTCTATTAAAATGGCTTCCAGTAAAATTTCCTCTAATATCGTGTAGTAAATCTACTAATCAAACTTGCCAGTCTACAGAATAGAGCGGTTTTCAATTGTGTCGACAGTACTTTCGCGTTTGCCTTGGTTTAGCTTTAGTACGCTCTGTGATTACTTACCAAAATTCGGGCCATTTTCTCAACCAAGCAAAACCGAGTATGAATATCTGTCGTGGGTCGTGGGTCGTGGGTCGTGGGTGGGGGTAAAAGTCGTGGGTAAAAACCAAAACCAATCATGCCTCGTTCGTACGAGTTTTCGCGCGCGTGGCATGTATTTGCCTTGTGATTGGTCAACGCAATCGTTTTACTGATTTTACGAAACTAAATTGAAAACCCTTCTCGTCTGACTAGATTAAGAGATAAAAAGTAGCATCAATTATAAATAATAGACTGATTATTCATTGATAATCGATGGGTAATCGATAACTAATTGACAAGTTTTCTCTCGGAGTAAACGTTTCCCCTCTAAGGCCGTTGTTTTGACCTATATACATGTAAATAAAAAATTACTTGTATTTCTTTATTTTCCATTAAGTATGGTTTGTGTAGCCACGAGAATTATATCGATCGCTAAAAAATACAATCAACAGCTAATCGCTGGCTGCCAATTTCGTGGCCTATCGATTTCCTGTTACTCATTGATCACCAATCGATTACACAATTAATACTCAATGATTTCATTGACGTTGAATTGACAGTTAGTCTATACCGGAAGTATTAATGTCAGAGAAGTAGTAAGCTGAAGAGATTTCAATTATTAGTTGACTTTGCGTACATCAGAAGTAGTTGTTATCGTACACGCTTTCTGGTGAGCTCAAGTGTTGAAGTACATGCCAAGGTCCCCTAACTCGTCTAAACACGTCACTGGCACCCTGGCATAAGATAATGGATGTGAATGCGTTCCCTGTAGCTCGTAATATGCACGTTTAATAGTCCTTCCATGTTTCAAAATCTTAACAATGGTATACTTGACTGCTTATCTGCATTAATAATCTGTATATAGCTGTACATATGTACATGTTTACTGTTGTGTTCTAAAGTCATAACAATGACCTATCAGACTGGATATCTACATGAATCTTTTGTATATAGATGTACGTACTATTTGCAACATATTTTGCACCAGATTACTCATTTCATTACTCATCATTCATTACTTTCAATGGTTCGCATCCTTTCATCGGTATGATATCCAAATTTCAAAAGGACCCAATAATCAATGGATTAGGCATACTAATCTGCACAAAAGTCTGCGAATAAATTGCACGTTTTGTTTATACGCTTTGGTCTCTAATGTTTCTGTCTTTATAACACAGTTATCGCTTCTTGATAGTCAGTTTGGATAGAAATCAAATTAAAATAACATTAGCGTTGGCCGTAAACGCGAAGCTACATCTCTCTATTGTAGCTTCAAACGGATGCTTCAATTAGTAAAGTCTCTGCGTCATACGGTGGCAGTTTTATTAAGTCAGCATTTTTGAAGAGTCTTGAAGACTGTGTCGGCGTTTTAAGGACTAGTATAAACGAAGTTGTAAGGGAATGTTTTTATAATAATCTTTTTTTTTATAAACGGCGTTTATAAGGCGTCTTATAATCGCCGTTTATAAGGAGTCTTATAATCGCCGTTTATAAGGAGTCTTATAATCGCCCTTTTTATAAGGCGTCTTAAAATCGCGGTTTATAAGGCGTCTTAAAATCGCAGTTTATAAGGCGTCTTAAAATCGCCGTTTATAAGGAGTCTTATAATCGCCGTTTGTAAGATGTCTTATAATCGCGGTTTATAAGGCGTCTTATCATCGCGGTTTATAAGGCGTCTTAAAATCGCGATTTATAAGGCGTCTTAAAATCGCCGTTTATAAGGCGTCTTAAAATCGCAGTTTATAAGGCGTCTTAAAATCGCGGTTTGTAAGGAGTCTTATAATCGCGGTTTATAAGGCGTCTTAAAATCGCCGTTCATAAGGCGTCTTATAAGCGCCGTTTTTAAGGCGTATTATAATCGCGGTTTATAAGGCGTCTTAAAATTGCGGTTTATAAGGCTTCTTAAAATCGCGGTTTATAAGGCGTCTTAAAATCGCAGTTTTTTAAGGCGTCTTAAAATCGCCGTTTATAAGGCGTCTTAAAATTGCGGTTTATAAGGCTTCTTAAAATCGCGGTTTATAAGGCGTCTTAAAATCGCAGTTTATAAGGCGTCTTAAAATCGCCGTTTATAAGGCGTCTTAAAATCGCAGTTTATAAGGCGTCTTAAAATCGCGGTTTGTAAGGAGTCTTATAATCGCGGTTTATAAGGCGTCTTAAAATCGCCGTTCATAAGGCGTCTTATAAGCGCCGTTTTTAAGGCGTATTATAATCGCGGTTTATAAGGCGTCTTAAAATCGCGGTTTATAAGGCGTCTTAAAATCGCAGTTTTTTAAGGCGTCTTAAAATCGCCGTTTATAAGGCGTCTTAAAATTGCGGTTTATAAGGCTTCTTAAAATCGCGGTTTATAAGGCGTCTTAAAATCGCAGTTTATAAGGCGTCTTAAAATCGCCGTTTATAAGGAGCCTTATAATCGCCGTTTGTAAGATGTCTTATAATCGCGGTTTATAAGGCGTCTTAAAATCACCGTTCATAAGGCGTCTTATAAGTGCCGTTTATAACGCGTATTATAATCGCCGTTTATATAATCGCGGTTTTTAAGGAGTCTTAAAATCGCGGTTTGTAAGGAGTCTTATAATCCCTGTTCATAAGGCGTCTTATAATCGCCGTTTATAAGGCGTCTTAAAATCGCGGTTTATAAGGCGTCTTAAAATCGCGGGTTATAAGGAGTCTTACAATCGCGGTTTGTAAGGAGTCTTAGAATCCCTGTTCATAAGGCGTCTTATAAGCGCCGTTTATAAGGAGTCCAAGGAGTCTTGGAGTCTTATAATCCCTGTTCATAAGCAGTCTTATAAGCGCGGTTTGTAAGAAGTTTTTTAATCGCCGTTTATAAGGAGTCTTATATTCGCGGTTTGTAAGGAGTCTTATAATCGCCGTTTATATGGAGTCTTATAATCGCGGTTTGTAAGGAGTCTTACAATCCCTGTTCATAAGGCGTCTTATAACCGCCATTTGTAAAATGTCTTATAATCTCCGTTTATAAGGCGTCTTGTAATCGCCGTTTGTAATATGTCTTATAATCGCCGTTACATAAGGCGTCTTATAATCGCTGCTTATGAGAAGTCTTATAATCAAGGACTATTACAATTCACGTTTATAAGGAATGTTGGAAGCCGTTAACGTTCATAAGGTCTTTTTTCAGTTATGTATGTATATAGAGTCGTTTGTTGGCACTGAGTTATATACGGTGGTCATTTGTTATATCACTAGCCCTTTTTATATAAGGGTCTGTGCCCAGCTACTGATAATGATCCTTTTCGTGTCTAATCAATACGGGGTTTTAGGAAGACGGGGCACTAGTGTAGCTGAGAATGAAAGATTATCCGAGTATCTTTATTGTGTCAAAATATTTAGGGCCTGTTCACATGGCGGTGGGGGACCCCGGGAAGGTGAGGTACCCCATCTACCCGGGGTCAGAAAAAAACAGGCCTTCAAATGCAACCCCGGGGCGCTGGGGTGAGGTTTAAAAAGCTATTGCGTGGTCGCTAAGTACATATATCAACAAAGAATTCAGAGACAATTGCCCGGACGAACATCACCCCACCCCACCTCCAGCATTCACACGGAGAAAACTCACCCCAGCTAAGCGGGTTACCCGCCTCGGCTGACCGGGCAATATGGCTCGGTGAGGTACCCCACTTTTTGTGAACGCGACCAAGAAATAAAGAGAGATTGTATGGAGAGATTGGTAACCCCACCGAGGCGGGGTACCTCACCTTCCTGGGGTCCCCCACCTCCATGTGAACAGGCCCTTAGGGGGACCCCGGGAAGGTGAGGTACCCTGCCTCGGTGGGGTTACCAATCTCTCCATACAATCTCTCTTTATTTCTTGATTGCGTTCACATGTGAAGTAGGGTACCCCACCGAGGCGGGTTGCCCGGTCAGCCGAGGCGGGTAACCCGCTTAGCTGGGGTGAGTTTTCTCCATGTGAATGCTGGAGGTGGGGTGGGGTGATGTTCATCCGGGCAATTGTCTCTGAATTCTTTGTTGATATCTGTACTTAGCGACCCCGCGATAGCTTTTTAAACCTCACCCCAGCAACTCGGGGTTGCATGTGAAGGCCTGTTTTTTCTGACCTCGGGATAGGGTACCTCACCTTCCCGGGGTCCCCCACCGCCATGTGAGCAGGCCCTTACACTGACAACAAATGACAAAATCGAAGTAGCTACCTTTGATTGATTACCAGGAAAACCACAGAGAATAAGAAATGAATTCAAGTGTCGTTAAAACAAAAATAACTGAACGTTTTTGGGATGCTACGATCAGACTTCTATGCGAGTTAATCCTTTCCAGCTGTAATGGGGTACGGAGATTGGTAGAGAGCAGTGACTTAACGACATGGAAAATTTCAAGACTTTGGACCTGTAAATGGACAATGTTATGGTGGTTTACATTTATTTCGAGAAATTATTGCTGTCTTTTTTTTCCATGGAAATACTCAATTTTCTAAACTGCCATAAAATTTCACTCGTGAAAATCCGTAGGGTCAAAACTGACAGTCGTGCTCATTTCACTGTATAGCCTTTGAACAGACTCCTTAGTGGGGTGTAGAACGAGGAGAAACTATATCCCTTTTGGGAGGTTGTTTACCGGCTAATTTCACTGCGTTCTATTTATTTGTAACTTTACAGCTCATTTTAGAACGGTCGAATGATATCTTGCCGGACTTTTTAAAATCGTTGTTGTTACGTAGCTATTAATTTGATTAACCCTTTCACTGCCAAATTTCTTGGACCCTCTGGACAATTATCTCGAAGTAGATGACCAAAACGGATTTAGCTGTCCTATATGAAGATCTCCTTTGAAATGTTCGCTGTTCTGCAATAACGAGGACTCAAGTTTATTTGTGACGTTACCTATTTGAACCGTTGTTGTTACAAACACATTCTAATCGGTAAGTTGTCGGTTTATAAGTGTACTTTCGGGCCATTTTCCACTGCAGAAGCTCCCAGGCTGGCATCATAAAGCTGGAATGGAGAGTAGAGGCAATTCTCTGAAAGAATCCAGAGGTGAGAGATGATTTCATAGCGACTGGGACGCCAAAAGTGTTCGTATCGAGTCATGGTGGCTCACGAGTGAAGTTGTCTCTCTGGCCGTTCTGTGGGTGGATTCTCGGACCTACCTAGGCAATTTGGAGGAGATTTGACTTGCAAAGAAAACGATATGTGCGATATTTTGCCAGTAGGACCGGGTGGCTCGACACTACTGAATTAAGATGGCGGAACCTCCATTTCGTCGTTGTATCGAAATTACCCAGAATGCAGCTCGGGCGGCAAAGGGGAAATCATGGGCTTTGAAAAGTGGCTCGAATCAAATAGCTGATGTTCGAACAGCTGTACGCGTGAAGGGCAAAATTGGAGATAAATGCTTAGTCATGAGATTAAGGTTTGCTGCCATGAAGGAATTTTGGTTTTAAAATGAGAGTTTGAATTAAAAAATTGGAAGGAAAGATGTGTGTTTTTCAGCTTTGTCGATGCAGCAGAAAACGGGCATTTTTGGTTTTGCTTGAAAATAAATGTTGATATGGAACGGCAAACGGAAGATAAACTCAGTTTATTTGCTCTTAAAGCCTAAAACACTTACTAATTAACACTATTAGTAGACCATAATAACCAGATTTCTGGATTTTAGAACGTGGCCAATCTTGAAAGTGGTAGCCTCTAAAACAGCGACATTAGTCGCCTTTAGCGGTGAAAGGGTTAACAGACTGATTTTGAAGCTTAAGGAAGGTGTCTCATAATGCAGAGGTCTTTTTGCACAGTTTATCACCCGGTTACACGAGAAAAACAGATCTTAATTAGTAAGGGTTATAGAAATTCAAAAACAAAATAATTCTAAAACGCTTTAAAATGCAAAACAATGTATCGATTGCGCAATGGAATAAATGTGATGGAATTTTTTTTAAGACTGGTGATTAAATGAGGATGATGTATTATTCAGTAAGTAACACAGGCATACTCTGAAAAAAGTCCGAGTGCTCCTATCAGGAGTCGAACCTAAGACCTTCCAGTTGCTAGTTCGGATAATCTACCACTGAGCTACAGAAGACTCATGGGAGCTAAGGCCATTAAACTAGGTTCTTGGGGCAAACAACCTGCATACTGCTAGGATAGGGATGTCATGTGTGGCATACGCGCAATGGAATAAATGTGATGGAATAATGTATGCCGATTAATATTATGTTCCAAAAATGGAAGTTGAAATAACTTAGAAGAATTCGTGCTTAACCCCCCACCACCCCAAATTTATTATTTCAATACCCCCTTGTGATCTTTTTTTTTTTTTTTTACTTAGTCATGATCCACGCAAAACTACTTTCAATTACCTTCGTTAAAGTGCCTATGAAGTGGAAAATTTCTTGTTCTAATATGATAGTTTATTATTTTCTGATTCTTAATATCTAGGTTTTAGGCGGTAAAATATTCACAACGCAAAATAAATCGAACCGAAAGTCTCAAATTTGGTACCTAAAAGTGTCTCCATCTTGCGCGCGGCCAAAACGATGCATTACAAAGCTATGACGTAGTAAATACTTCAGAAGTGAAAAGTAAACAACTCTTCGAGCCATTTGCTACGTCATCAGCATTGTCTTGAGTCCACGGGACACGATTTAGTGAATTTTGAGGTTCTTCGGAGGGCGAAAAATGTCGGTTTTAGCCGCTTTTGACAAGTTTCTTTTGTCATTTCGTAATCAGAACATAACAAGCTTCAAAAATACGATAAAAAATTTACTTCAGAGGCACTTTAAGAAATCAGAGTTTCTCGGACAAGGTGCGCAGAACGTTTGCGCAGTAGAAAAAGGAGACACCGTCCTTAATTCAATGAATGCCCTTAGTAACCTACATTGATTGCTGTTCATTATTATCATTTGCCTTAAAACATTAAGTGTAAGACAATTCATTAATTTGTTTACCCACTGCCCCGTCCCCTAGGGTAAATTGCCTTTAGTGTAACTTTCGCGAAAACATGAGCATGCGATCTCATTGAGTTGCTCGTTAGTCGTTGTAACTCTCCAAAACTTTGCTTTGATAGCGTTGTTTGTTAATGGGGTGAGATAAATTAAATATCATCGGTATAAAGACTTAAAACGCTTTAGTCTGGTCCCAGTAACAAAACCTTCGTAAACAATCAAGTACCTCCAGGATTTTGAACGAAATAGGGAATCCACTGACGCTACGGCTACCGACGGGCCACAAAGCGCTTGCCGGGATAAAGCGCGGGGACCGGCTCTTAATTTGTTATAGACAGGGGCGTTTCTCTCGCGCGGCAAGGCATGTTTTATACTGTCGAATCTCCCTTTGCGACCACCTCTCCTTAGCGAGTAGTCTTCCAAAATACCAAACGTTTCCAAGTTAGTAGAAACTTCTCGTAGGCGAGCGCGACCACTTTTAGGGCAGAAAGTTTGAAGTTTTCTTTTGTTTCAACCTCTTTTGAGCGACCACTTGACAGATGATAATGTGTTGCTGTAAAATTATCGCATTCTGAACACAAACTTAAGTCAGACAACACAGAAGTAACAAATAAAGGATTAAAGTTGTAGCTATAGTGAGACTTATCCCATTTGTCGTATTAGGTAAGATTATCAGGAGCAACCCATTTAAAACGTTTTTGATCTTGAAATTCGAAGTTAAAATATTTTTGTTGCTAGTAAAAATTGTTATACGGGTTTGACTGAGAATTGGCACATGGGATAAGTCTCTGCAGAAGAGAACTTTTGACGACTTACATTTTTCGTGGCTGCTTACGGGAGGTTCGACTGTATTGGGCGAAGCTAGCGGAGGGGTAGGGGGGGGGCAGTTGCCCCCCCCCCCCCCCCCGCCCCCTAAAACAAATTAGAGATTTTTTTTAACCCTTTTCACTTTCTGGAGTGTTAAGTGTAAACTTTACTGTGATTAGTTTACCTTTCCAACTTTCACAACTGACTCGCTCGTCTTGATGAAACAGCAAACAAAAAGAAAGCACGGTTCAAAGATAAAAGACCATTTACAGCCCCCTATTTTCTCAGTCTGATTGTCAAGTTTTGGGAAAGGTTATGGTTCCAGATAGAGACAACTGCTCAGGCTGTGGGAACCACAGTCATAAAACCACGCACTGTTAACTCCAGCATCATCGTGCTAAACAAATGAATGGTGCAGCCCCGACCAGACTGCACATAATTATTAAAAAGGTAATGTTTTCTTTCTTTCTTTTTTTTTTTTTTCTTTTTCTTTTGTTGACCATGTAATAAAAGAAATTGACGCCACATTTTGACGATGTCAACAAGGTTTGGCGCTTGCAGACAGGCAAACAATGACAATGAGCATAGAGACCCGTGATAAAATTAAACACTAATAAGTTCCTCACCCTTGATCTGAAGAATCAAATACTACACCCGTATCAGCTGAAGTATCAGCTGTGAACGTTCAATTTCAGCTTTAAGGCGTCTCAAATATTTTTTCTCTGCTCTCAAAACTTTGTAAGTCTAAGGCTACAGGACTAGATAATATTGTTAAGGGAGTGCCCGGATTTAATTGCAGAGTCTCTCACTTATATATTTAACCGATCCCTGTTAACTGGTATTTTTCCTGATGAGTGGAAGTCTGCTAGGGTTACCCCATTGTTTAAAAATTCTACTTCTAATTCTAAACTATCGACCAATATCAGTAATCCCAGTCGTGGCTAAAATATTTGAACGGGTTGTGTATGACCAGTTATACCACTATCTCACTGAAAACTGTATTCTTTCTCGTTATCAATCCTGAATTCATGCTAGTTGCGTCGAGACAGAAGTTATCAACATTTCCTGAAATTCCTTCTTTCAGTATAAATGACCATCCAATGGAGCAAATGTCATCCACGAAATCTCTTAGTGTGCACATCGACCAAAACATGAACTGGGAATGTCATATACAGAACATTTGTAAAAAGATTGCTCCTGCTTTGGGCGCAATTAAGCGAATAAGACATCTTATCACCTTTTAACATATTAATTAATGTATATGACGCCCTAGTTCAGCCACATTTTAATTACTGTAGTGTTGTTTGGGACAACTGTGGCAGTGGTCTCTCTGAAAAGCTCCAGAAGCTCCAAAATCGTGCAGCCCGTATTTTAATGTGTGCCAATTATTACTCTAACATCGATGAATTGTTCCGGGCACTGGGTTGGCGTAAACTAAAATACCAAAGAGTGGAATCAGCTGCTATTATGATGTACAAATCTTTACATGGAATGACCCCTTAATATCTGAGGTCTAGATTTTGTTTCTCGAAACGACGTAACATCATATCGATTAAGGAATACTGAAAATAAATTGGCTCTTCCGCAGCCCCGCACCAATTATTTAAAGAAGAGTTTCTCTTATAGTGGAGCCGAATTGTGGAACAGCCTATCTAGTGACCTTCGTGCAGCAACATCTTTACATGATTTTAAATTTAATCTACGTCACCAAAGTTTTGAATGAGTTTTAAGAGCGGCTGCCTGTAAGAATCGAGAACTGCATTTCAGCGACCACTCGGTCGAATTTCTGATATTTCGCCTGAACATACCCTTGAATTAACTATTTTCGAAAATCATATTTTAAAGTTCCAAGGTATTTTATTTTTTGAGAAAATTGCGAGAGTTTGAAATGCGGCCTAGGTGCGGTCACGGGCCGATGAAAACCGCGAAAATTTAGGTCAAAGGACGAAGCACCGTTCACGGTGTAAAATAACCCAATGAACTTGAAACTTTACACAAACCTAGACCAACCATCTCACAAGAAAATTAATACAATAAACATTCCAAACTCGCTGGCTGCTTTCTAAAGCATGCAGATTTGTGTACGCTACTCAAAATGGCCTCGAAACTAATGCCTACTTTCATTAAAATAAAAGTGTTTCTGGTATGTCATTTTCTCTAAATTAAATCTCATATCTCGAAAGACGAAGAAAAGAACTTTATTTGTTCCAAGTTTCAAGCTCTGATTCAAACTCTTTCCCACTCAAGAAAGATCGAATATGCGTGCGATACTTGCGGCTCGCAATTCACGTCACGAATTATGAGAACAGAACCGATTCACAAACACTTGACATTTGGAGCCCGTGAATGTTTCCAAACATCACATATTAGGCCCTAAAACTAATCAGATTGACTTAAGACAGCCATTCAATGTTTTTGGATCCCAGATTTCTTTCCTATTCTGCTCTAAAATAATATAGTTATTCCGGTCAATTGGCATATGAAACATGTGCAACAAATTTGCATACCATTTCGATGTCGCAGGAAAAAGTAGTGCAAATCAAACTTTACAGCTCCTTTATCTTCTTAAATGAAGCAGTCGATCAGTAAAATGGAGGAAAACGTGTGACTTTGTTCCTTCCGTGTTGTTTTGAGTGTTCGTTTTTAGCAGCGACGGCTCAAATCAATCAGCTATTCACTTCGCTGATGTGGGTACTAACGTCCACGTGATCTTGGCCAGGCATTTTGGTATGGAATCCTGCGCGTACAGGGCGCTTTTAGGAACTGTAAATAGTGAAAATTACTGCTTGTGGGCCAAGCTACGACTACCCTGGTGATGAAAACCTTGTCAAGCTAAAAGACTGTACAAGAGATGCGAGACGCCCTAGCCCATCTTGCCAGCTTTAGTTGTTGCTATTGTTTTTTTGTTTTTTTTTTTGCAAAAAAAATTCAAGTATCAGTGTCATTTCGTTTTTTAACTTACAGTTATACAGACCCTGGAACGTCTATTTTTTCGTGAAAAAAAAAAAAAAAAAAACACCCATAACCACCTTCCTCACAATTAAAAATATAAAATCTGTATATTTGAGAGGATAGTAGTGAATTTCCCACCGACCTCCCCCTCCCCCCTAGCAATAAGCGTCAATGATGCTGTGGTTATTGTTTACTTTCCTAATGACCGTTTTTTCGCTGCTCCTGCCAGTTTTTTTCAACTCCGTGAAAAAAAATAATAACAGGAAATCTGAAATTGGAAAATGTATAGGCGAAATACGGCCCTCACCCGCAGGTGCTAGTGATAAGGTAGTTACGGCCCTCACCTGCTTGCGCTAATAAGTTAGTTTTCGTGGCCATCATCGGACAGACCAAGGCTGGCAAGATTCCTATCTTCTCGATAATTGAAAGAAACTGGCAGGAACAACGAGCAAACCGGTTTAGGAAAGTAAACAATAACCACAATTGACGCTTATCGCAAGGGGGGATGGGGACGGGGGTGGGGGAGGTCGGGTTGGTCGGTGGGGAATTCACTACTCTGATACCCTCAAAGTTAAAAATTTTATATTTTTATTTGTAGGGATGGTGGTTATGGATAGATTTTTTTTTGCGAAAAATCGACGTTCCAGGATCTGCATTACTGACACTAATACTTTAACGTCGATTTTTTTCGCGGAAAAAAACAAACCTGGAAAGGTGGGCTCTCAGATCTCTTGTACAGTCTTTAAGCTTGACAAGGTCATCATCACCAGGGTAGTCATAGCTTGGCCCTCAAGCAGTACTTTTCTGAAAGCGCCCTGAACGCGCAAAGTGCCTGGCCAGGATCACGTGCGCGTTAACCAAATCAACGAAGTGAATATCGAGTTACAGTTGTTCAGTGTCACACTGGCTTATTGATTTGAGCCGTCGCTGCTAAAAACGAACACTCAAAACAACACGGAAGGAACAAAGTCACACGTTTTTCTCCATTTTACTGATCGACTGCTTCATTTAAGAAGATAAAGGAGCTGTAAAGTTTGATTTGCACTACTTTTTCCTGCGACATCGAAATGGTATGCAAATTTGTTGCACATGTTTCGTAGGCTAATTGACGGGAATAACTGTATTATTTTAGAGCAGAATAGGCAAGAAATCTGGGATCCAAAAACATTGAATGGCTGTCTTAAGTCAATCTGATTAGTTTTAGGGCCTAATATGTGATGTTTGGAAACATTCACGGGCTCCAGATGTCAAGTGTTTGTGAATCGGTTCTGATCTCATAATTCGTGACGTAAATTGCGAGCCGCAAGTATCGCACGCATATTCGATCTTCCTTGAGTGGGAAAGAGTTTGAATCAGAGCTTGAAACTTGGAACAAATAAAGTTCTTTTCTTCGTCTTTCGAGATATGAGATTTAATTTAGAGAAAATGACATACCAGAAACACTTTTATTTTAATGAAAATAGACATTAGTTTCGAGGCCATTTTGAGTAGCGTACACAAATCTGCATGCTTTAGAAAGCAGCCAGCGAGTTTGGAATGTTTATTTATTAATTTTCTTGTGAGATGGTTGGTCTAGGTTTGTGTAAAGTTTCAAGTTCATTGGGTTATTTTACACTGTGAACGGTGCTTCGTCCTTTGACCTAAATTTTCGCGGTTTTCATCGGCCCGTGACTGCACCTAGGCCGCATTTCAAACTCTCGCAATTTTCTCAAAAAACAAAATACCTTGGAACTTTAAAATATGATTTTCGAAAATAGTTAATTCAAGGGTATGTTCAGGCGAAATATCAGAAATTCGACCAAGTGGTCGCTGAAATGCAGTTCTCGATTCTTACAGGCAGCCGCTCTTAACACATTAACACGGCATCCTTGAGCGAGACTAAGTACTGATTTTTTGATAAACAAACATGGCGGCGATTTTATGTGAAAGCGCGTCTTTGCGGATTCGCAAACGATTTGGCTATTCGACGTCCAAACATCACAGGAAGGTTTCGGTCGCTCTTTTACCTGAAGTTTGGTCATCAAGAGGGATCACGGATGCAAATTCTGCAGCGAAAAAAGAAAATACTGTAACCAACGACTAGCTGACCCACATAGTTCAGGAGTTCACAGGGCTGTAGAAATTAACACTCGCGAGAGGTAGTAAGACTTCCTCCATTCCACTTTATCGTTACCTTCCCTATTTTTTCATTTAAGTACACGGTAGAATTTCCTCCCTTTACAGCAAATACCCACTGGGAGTCAACAAACTGTGGAGGTTCTGGTGATCTAATTTTCTGTTTTGCTTTAGGCTTAAGTTAAAATGTTACTATCATACTCTCAACAACAGATTTTTCTTTTCCAATCTCTTCTAAATGGTGAAAAGTTGAGAGGTGATGTTGGCAGCACTTTGCTCCTCAACTTTGCCAAGTGAGCCACAAATATTGACTTTTGAATTCATTATGTATGCTTCTTTCCTTAAAATGATGAGATTTATTACCATGTAGTTCAAAAACTACACTGCAAAGTGCGCAGGTGAAGGTATCTTTCATTATTTAAGATTTTGTCTGTCATTCTTCTGGGGTGAGAACTGGAACATTAAAGAGGCAGGATGCTAAACAGCAATACTCCAGCCAGTCATTACACTGTGCAAGCGTGTGAAAATGTGCAGTAATTGCATAATTTACAATATGCTAATTACACTTGACTATGTTACACAATATGTTAACCAATTAAACAGTATTGCAATATGTTACAGTTCTGATGTATATTGTCATGTGCTGATGACATAATTATACTGCAGAGTGATGTGGTCAGCTGGGTTAATCCTCGAGTTGCTAGAAACAATTCAGTAATCAAGGGGTGATAATTTAGATTGTCTTCTTCGAATTGGCTGTTGCATACATAGAGAAACCATGGTTGATTTGCCATCCCAGGATCTATTTGGTACTGTATCTCCCTTGCAGTTGGGTTTTAGGGTGTATTCCCAGTAGCCCCATTTTGGCATCCACCAATGGGGGAAAACCACCATACCGATACAGGTGGTGATGGACATCTGTATTAAAGGGGGACAGGTAAGACAATAATATTTACATGTAACCTCCAAGGTTTCTGCACATGCATGTGGTTTCTACAGGATCTTAGTGTATCATTACATTGTTCACCCAGTGCTACTGAACTCAACTTCCCAATTTTTTGCACAAGAGAATAAGGACCTGAATGTCTTTTCACGTAAGTTAATCTCCCCGTACAGACGAGACAAACACCCTTGCAACCGCTCACACAAACCTGGTAGCTCTATTCACAATAATGTTGAGCAATCTTCTTCTGAGATCTTTATAAGCTATCCTTTCCAGTTGCAAAATTTTCTTATCTAAAAATTTCTTAAGGACTCAAGCCGTTTTCCTTGTGTATGCATTTAAACCATTTGTGCATTAAAATTAAACTTACAGGAATAACTTCTTTACGCGACATTTAAACAGAGGGAGAATTCCATAAAATAAACATGCTGTTTCATTCGTAACGACGCTTTCAACAGTTAATACGCATAAAATGTGGGACAAATACTTTTAATAAGCTTACATTAAAGTTCCAAGCCGATCTTGAGAAATAAGCTTACATCCTGGGCTTTCGCGATGACGGTCGTGAAACATTGCGTGGCTTCTAGTTTCTTCAGAACTGAACAAGCATCGAAATTGACATCTACTATCTTGTCGACGTACACTATCTTCCTGAGACGACAAAAAGCATAATCGTTCGCTACATTACAAATCATATTCCCCACTACATACACTTGCTGCTGGTAAGATCTCAGCTCAGCTGAGAACATGTCGCTCGCATTTCCAATGCTGACCGCTCTACCAACTTAAAACAAAGCTGGCACCTCATTCCAGCGGTCTTGATTAATCGTAGTGTTCAAACTTCCGCGTACTACCGCAAAAAAACATGCTAACAGTAAATAAACAATAACTTAATACGACTGCGTTTTCCACCGTCGAGTCGCCACAAAATAGCATGAATCGCATGAATCCTTCGCATTTCGCGCATGCTCGTTACGGTTTTCGAATGATTGACGGATTTCTTAACTGGGGCGATCATGTCCTTCCGAAAAGCGGCAAGATCGAAGGTAGCTGCCAGTCCTCCCTGTACCATACCATACCATCAAATTGTGTAACCGTCCCACAATGAATGAGAAACGATTAAGTGGCCTAGGGATGCTGCTCATTCAATTCGTAGGAAGAAGCACATCTACAGTGAACCTGAGGTCATTTATCATATATAACAAAACTGGCCTAAATGACGGAACCTTACGTTTCGTCTGAAATATATATTTTGTTGGCTACAAGACTAACTTGAAAATTTACGATGGATTGAAAAAGAATTTTTTGAACTAAAATCCCACTGAAGACATCTTTTACACACGAAACAGACTGATCCGGTCAGTTAGCAATACCTGTTTAGTGTACTAAGGCCGAGATATGTGTATCAACTTAACAAAACCTCGGAAATATTGCTGTAAGTTCTAAAAATACCTGTCATTTTACATTTGATCGAGATTGATCGAGATTGATTTTTTTGGACGATGATATCTCGTGGAGAATGCTGAAAATAGCATTTCCGAACGTCTAGATTCCAGGACCCCCCTCTCCTCCCCCGCCCCCCCCCCCCCCCCCCCAGAAGCTTGCGCTTCCGGCTCTCGCTTTATTGCATCCATGCAATAATGGCCCGCTTTCCATTCGACTGAAAATTCCGGAAGTTCCGAGCCAGGAATTGCAGGGACCAAAATTTCTCCAGAATAAATTTCGCAAATTTGGGTATACCTTACAAGGTTGCCTTGACGTCTAGGAAAATCGGAAGCACCGCAAAGTCCGGGCCAAGTAACCGCAGCGTGAGTTTATTGAGCTATTTTCGCCTTTGTTGTAAAGTCGGTTGCGGATAAATAGAAAATGTCGCTCCATTCAACATTTGAATTTTCTGAAAAATTCAAACCGAAACGTTTGGCGGAATGGAAAGCACCCATGGCTTACACCATTACATCGGGAATCATAAGTATTTTGAGGTCTATCGGAATCAAGAGACTAGCTTGCTTGGCAGGCGCTCGAAAGGAGAAAGGGAGGGGGCGAATAGGGCTTCCCGCTCTCTCCAAGCACTTCGCGTGCGCGTCTAATCGTCTCTTTGCAGTTACACGGGTTATACGCTATCGAGCGACAGGCCATTCGGATTTGAGAGTCATTTTAAAAATAAGACTTAACTTTGTATATATTTTAACTAAGGCCTTATAATTTTCAAAACTTAAGATTATTCTTTTTCTCTTATTTCACCATTGCAGACGTCGAGGGTCGTCTTTTCCAGGTGTTGACATTGTTGGCAGCAGGGCAAAGAATCAATATGCGCCCCCACTATCCAAACTCCTGTAAGAGCAATGGTCTAAGGACGTGGCTGATCTTCACAGCGAAAATATTACTCCAATATGTTAGCCTAGTTCCACTCCCCGATTTTTCTCCTCGCCCTATACTCAACTTGGAAGCCTGCTATTTTATGCATACCGATCACGACAATTCAAGAAATTTGTCGAAACAAATAGTGTTATTTGATTATTATTGGACCTGAACAACCATTTTACTTTGGAATTGTTTCGCTCAACGTTATACGTGTGACAATCTACGAACAGCATAAAACAATAGAACTTGTCCCATTTCCCGTGATTTTCTTTTCAATTTCCATTTTTTTTTTCATTTAAGCTCACTCACGCGACGCAAGGAAGCGTAAACATGCCAGTGCCCAAAGACTGAATCGAAAATGGCGTCGAACTGATAGGAGAGGCTGCAAGATTGCATCCAGCATGTTTTAAGCGGTGGATCTGGCTCGCGGAGGTATAAACAAAAGGATTTCGAAAGGAAGGAAGGAAAAGCTGAATTGGGATTTTACTGTAAACAATAATATCCAAAAGATCGGGCAGAAAGAAGCGAAAAGAATACCGCAAGGTTGGTTCTGGAAGACTGATTTTCAATTTGCTGTTCGATTAGACTTGCACATAAGAACAACTGTTGCCTCCTAACAACTGATAAAGTAATCCCCGGACTAAAATCTTGATCTACTTTTTTGATTCCGGTAAGTTGGGGTGAAACATTAGGAAATTGAGCCGATAGCGTCCTTGGATTCACTTTCGGTTTTGTAGCGATTTATCTTTGCGATATGAGGTTAGATAAAATAATTCATTTTTTGCTTCTCGTTCCTTCATCAGGAATCGACACACATTCCATTTGTTTTCCTTTTTTGCTGTAAAGATCATACACTGAATCCCACTCAAGATCAAGGGCCGTACAACTCTGACAAGTAAGTGAAAGACCTATAGAAACTCTCTTAAAGTAGCCAGGTGCTGCTACTGTGTTGAAGACCAAAATTTATGAATTTTGTCAGGCGTAAGAGCGTGTTTTGTGCGACAGTGTTAACTTCGTGCGGCAAACATCGTTACTGATGTTCGAGAAACTCCGTCGCATCATCAGACACTGAAGCGGTGGTGGATTCGTAACTTTTATGTGCTTAAACGAGTGCATAAATTAATCGTTATTTATTGTGAATAAATCGTGACAAGTCATGCATGCTCTTTAACCAAGAAAACAACTACAATGTTTAATCATCGGAAATCCTGTCTTTTTGCTTTTAACTTTTAGGCTGTACATTGTTCCATGTTGGTTCCATTCTGTTTTTTAAAAAAACCTAAGTAGAACCACGAGCCGCGACTGAGTGGTTTCAGTGCCAAGTTTTGATCATTTTATGGTCGAAAGAACACAGACTATTGCAAACGGCTGTCGATTTATTTTATACAATAACATGGAAAAATACGAGCGGAATTGGCTTTTTCTTCAACTGAGAAAAGCGCGGGTGACAGAGCGAAAGTAAAAGCTCTCTATCAACTACAAACTCTTGAACAGTAATGAATGGTTTAGGTTTCGACATCAACCAAATAGACATCTGTAAAATTTAAATCTTGTAAATTTGTAATTGGTTTTATTTTTCCCTATGGCAAAAAAATTGTTAACCCTTCTTTACCTTGCTTTACCACTGACGTAATTTTTGTTGTTGTTGTAAACTTGCCGCCCCATTTTCAATTTTAGATCTAAAGTAAAGAATTTTCATTGTGTCTAAAAAGCAGTACAAATATATTGACTGATATCGGTTTTTTGTTGTTAAAACAATACAATTAAGAGCCAATTAGTTAACCCTTTCCCTACCGAGACTAACTACAGTGGGTCCTCAGCTCATAACTTGGTCAGTATTTGCTCAATTACAGTGAACTAGTTTTGTCAGTAAATTGGTCTTGGAAAGATCTTTGCATTTCAAGGGGAAAAAATGGTACTCTCTGGTATCTATGACATGGTTTACCACCCCTGGGTTGAATGTTTTCATTTTATGTATTTACAGACTCGGACATATCTCAGAGTGTTCTATGCATTAAAAGCTACGAAATAAGCTACAGTTTTGAGGAACACCTATCACATGAGTCGATCAGTGAAATTTTTTAGTTTTAAATTTTGTTGTTTTAAAACAGTTTGTATCAAAAACCTGAATTTCTTCAGTTACCTTGATTTTAGAAATGAATTACACTCATCAACACTGACTGCTTTTGAGACGCCTTTCAATAACATACGATCTCTGAACTTCAACCCCAGCTAACGATTTGTGTGTTTTACTGCCGTCAATCATAATCGCGGCGACAATCGACTGACCACAAAAAATACAGAAACCGACAAAGTGGGTCGCAATCTGCCAATCACAGCGCACGAACATGACCTTTCGACCCCGTTGAGCCAAACGTCGTTGTTTTCTAAGAGGTCCGCTCTAGTAATTGACGGCAGTGAAAAGCGAAACGGTTGGTTGAATTTTGAACCTCAGAGTCTGCATGTTATTGAAAGGCGCAGTAAGACATTTAAGACTTTTAAAGGTAACTCTTGAATAGTGCAGGGACCACGTGTACAAACAGCAGCAAAGTGTAGCCGGATCTTTGTGTAGATCAGGATCAGCAATGTTGAATAAAACTTAAAATTAAATGCAAGGCTGATCGGACAGCTAAAATAATTTTATTGCCCAATATTTCGGTTAGACAATACTAACCTTCTTCAGGGGCGGCAAAAAGCTAATTAACAATTGGAAATAAACGGTTACAATATTTAAAGACGATACAAATGGAAAGTTGAGATGTGATTGGTTGATAAATAAAGAAAGCTGAAACGTGTACAGTAGACAGATTAAGTTTCATCGCGTCTGTTCATTCCATAGGGTTCAAAAGTCTTGCCCTTGGAAATTAGAAATGCTTCCCTAGCTTTCCGAATGCCGTCTCTGTTGGAATTAATGAGTTCTAGGGGAATGAGTTCTATGTTGTTGATTGAATGGCCAGGAAGAGTGAAGTGGTCTGAAACGGCGGTAGGTTGATCAATGTGACGTTGCTTAAGGGCTTTTTCGATCGGCGTCTGTGTTCACCAAATCTGTCGCTTAGATGTCGTTAAGTCTCTCCTATGTATTGTACCTTGCATCTGGAGCACGGTATCATGTAGATGAGATTTGAAGATGAGCACGTGATGTGATGTCGTATGGATCTGTGTTCGTTTGTTGAGAAAAAGGTGTAAAATGTGGTTCCCTCCGTAATAAAGGGACACGTTTTGCACCTATTTCTGTCACTTTTAAGAGCGGCTGCCTGTAAGAATCGAAAACTGCAGTTCAGCGGCCACTTGGTCGAATTTTTGATATTTCGTCAGAAGATACCCTTGGATTAACTATTTTCGAAAATCATATTTTGAATTTCGAAGGTATTTATTTTTAGAGAAAATTGCAAGAGTTTAAAATGCGATCTAGGTGCAGCCTCGGGCCGATGAAAACCGCGAAAATTTAGGTCAAAGGACGAAGCCCCCTTCACGGTGTAAAATAACCCAATGAACTTGAATTTTTACTCAAACCTAGGCCAACCATCCTGCAAGAAAATCAATACAATAAACATTGCAAACTCGGTGGCTGCTTTCCAAAGCATGCAGGTTTGTGTACGCTGCTCAAAATGGCCTGGAAACTAATGCTAATTTTCATAAAAATAAAAGTGTTTCTGGTATGTAATATTCTCTAAATTAAATCTTATATCTCAAAAGACGAAGAAAAGAACTTTATTTGTTCCGAGTTTCAAGCTCTAATTCAAACTCTTTCCCACTCAGGGAAGATCCTTGCGATACTTGCGGCTCACAATTTCACGTCACGAATTATGAGATCAAAACCGGTTCACAAACACTTGACATCTGGAGGCCATGAATGTTTCCAAACATCACATATTGGGCCCTTAAATTAATCAGACTGACTGAAGACACATTTCATACTCTTGCAATTTTCTCTAAAAATAAAATACCTTGGAACTTTAAAGTGTGATTTTCGAAAATAGTTAATCCAAGGGTATCTTCAGACGAAACATCAGAAATTCGACCAAGTGGTCGGTGAAATGCAGTTCTCGATCCTTACAGGCAGCCGTTCTTAAAATGGTAACATTGCAAGCTGGGTTTTTCTTTGTCGTGTTGGTAAAATGTGGGCCAAAAAACTTGGTAAAGAAATGGTTAACTCCATGCAGAGACTCATATTAGTCTCTTCATCCTGGTCTTATTCTGACAGTATCCCGATCCACCAACTTCTGGTACCCATCCCCACTGCTTATTCATATTCGTACCCAGATTCCTCACTACTGAGGGGCGCCTGGGACTCACGAGGAGCTTCCCATTTTTCTCAGATGGCGCCGATGTCGGTAGTGGCTAATGAGACTGGATCCAGTATGACTTTTAAAAGTGGCGGTGCTGCCTAAGGCAGAAGAAAGCCGTTTTGAGAGGTTTTTTCACAGCGCTTAGTCCACGCCAGTACTAAGTCACTTTGCAAGGTTGGAAAACTTGGAAGTCAAATTTGACCCGTCATTTGAGAAGACTACTTCAAACACCTCGCTAAAATTCACTTCAAACAACGTGTTTAATGGCTCGATCTTCACCACGCATGCTTGATAATGCGAACAATTTTATCCTAAGGTTTTATATTGTACTCTCCCCTTTCTTCACGTCCTGGGGCGTGAAGAGAAGAGAACCTGGGAACGAGGTTGGTTATGAAACATGTTTATATAAACAATGAAGAGGACTTCTATTTATATATACGTTACAAATTCAACTTTGGCATTTTATGCTAATACTTTTAAATTAATGTGTTCGACAATGTTTTGTGATTTTTACATTGTAGATAACCAATAGAAAAACAGCACCGTATTATGCAATAACACATATGTACCAGTCCTGGCGGAATATCGTCAACACTGATTTGAATATTTTACCATAACTTGTCAATAGTGAGTTTGCAACGTAAATTTTCCGTTGGTTTATTAATTGAACAATTATTTATCCTCAAGATGGCCACAGAGTAAACTGTGACACGTGTTTTTCGGCTAACCAAACGGTTTTTATGCGCGGGCGATGCGCGGAGGTAAATAAAACAACTCGGGCGTTTTTTAATGGAAAAACGGCAGGGAAAAGCTTCGTTCATCATAAAACTTTGCAGCGTGGCACTTGTTACGGATGCCGAGATACAGGATCGTTGTAACTCGCCCGCGGAGGCGAAGTAGAAATAAATCTGGAACTGGAACTGGAAAACCGGAACTCTTATCTTGTTTATTCGCAAACGTTCACATATACACTTCGGCCACTTGTGGTAACTTATTCTGGTAATTCATTCTGGTGCCTCATTCTTGTAATTCAAAGTTGTGCAACGTACGACCTTCTTTTATATGTTCAGAGAATATCAGTTAAGTTCGGTAAGCCTTTAAACTTAAGTGAGTTTTACAGTAGAACAAATAGCTAAACACGTCGTTTTAAAAAAAATATAGCCTTAAAAAGGATTTAAAACTGGAAATGAGACAGCTGATAACTCTAAGAGTTGGCTATGAGATATTGCGCTGGAACGCTGCAATTATTACAGCAGCAGCGATCGGATATTGCGCTTGAAGGGTGCAATTATTATTATTTCCTGGATGTTTACCGAAAGGTCGATTACAACGGAAAAATCTAAGAACCTGCATTCAAACAGCTTTCGTTCATAACGCAATAATGATCGGAACTTTTGCTCTACGCTAAAGAGTTGTGATCCATCTAATACTCCAAAACACCTTACGAGCACGGCTGACTAAACATTCATTTCGACGAGTAATTCACATGTAAAGATTATCAATTTCCTAAAACACTAAACTGAAAATATTTTTTTGGCTTTCTCAGAGAATGAATTCCTTTTTTAACAATACAGAGAAATAGTCCTTGTGACAAGCGAAACGGGACGCGTTGTTCGATGTCCGATTTTCCTTTCCTCGCGAAGACTGTTCTTGAAAATATCCACAGATATGAAGCGAGAGGATATTACACAAAGCTTGATGAAAGGAAAAATAGCGATACTCTAGAACATAAGCTCGATGAACTTGGATTGCTTTCGCTGTTTGGTTCTCGCTGGTGATTTTCTCATTTTCCGTCTGTGGGAAAATCAGCTCGACGTGCAATGCCTTTTGGAAGAACATGGGTCTTTAACAGAACTTTTACTCAAGACTATTTTAGCTTTTTCAAGATGCATTGGTTAATCAATTTGAAGTTAAACAGGTTTACTGTAATTAAACGTCATTGAATATCTTAACGTTTGAGAAGACGTTTTGAAAGACTTGATTAACCCAGCAGTCGAAAAGTGTAATGCACCATATATACGCCTGCTTGCTATAAACGTTTATCTGTTTCTTATCTCTTAAAAAAAATAATAATGTATGCTGGCTGTCTTACACTGTATTTTCCTTGATCATAGGGGACATTTTGAGGGACACCAAGCTAGAGAACCACATGCCACTCTTCAGGGCCACAAGTTTATTACTGTTAGGCACTATTATGTATTACCCCCGCTAAATAAAGACATATTACCACTACTACTACTACCACTACTACACTAAAGCAGTAAAGTTCCTGTTAGAGAGAGCGATGCTTGTCTCAGGCACACATTCATTCTTTTAACCATTTTTTGCTGAAGAGTATTTTCAGTCTCAATGGGCAGATGTACATGTATGGGTTTCATGATGTTGGATTTCATTTCATTCTTCAAACGTGTATACAGCACAGCACCTGTAGATCAGTAACATACTGTAGTTAGGCCGGGCATCTACCACTTCAATCAGTCTTGGCCGTTCATTTAAGAACAATTCTGCTTTCAATTATCAATTAAGGCTCAATAAAGATCTTTTTGATATTGCCGCAAATACTATAAATGATTTATTAAGTCTCCTCTGGCGCTTATTCCCTCCGTAGTTGCTTCCTCATTACATTTTCTTCAGGCCGGTAAATAAATAAGAGAGTGGGAACTTAACGGAGAGAGAGGGCCATAACAGAACTTATATGGTAACTGTATTGGTATTTAATGCTACATTCTAACATGTGCATAAATACTGTGGTACATGTACAGGTGCTAATAATGCCTGTTTTTTGGTCCATTATACTGTACATGTCAATGCTAATTTTGTGTACAACAACAACAACAACAAAACAAAGGTACTAAGGAGTACGTGAGGCCTTATGAGGCTGCATGTTTTTGTTTTGCAGATTTGTTTCAGGTCAGCATTGAAATAATGTTTCAAGAAGTGCCTGAACCAAAAGCCCATTCTTCTTCTGATGCAAAATTGAAAGTAACTCTTCTTGGTAGCGAGTAGACCTCATCAGCTGGTGGTTTGTCCACACTAAACAGAGAGCTTGGAATTCATTTGTCACAACATTCTAAAGTTGAAGTCTCTCTCATGGTCCCAGAGGGTGCCTGTAAAGATGAAGACAAAAGAGAGGCTAAAAGGTATGGAGTAACTGTTGTTGATGCCAAGAAACGCCCAGGCTATGAACCCTTAGATTGGTTAGGCGTCCCTCCTAAAGATCACAAAATGGACGTTGTTGTTGGCCATGGCGTGAAGCTTGGCCGGCAAGTACAATTCATAAGAGATTTTGCCCACTTTTCCAATTGCAAGTGGGTGCAAGTGGTGCATACTGCTCCAGAAGACCTCAGTACGTACAAAAGCTACTCTCATCCCATTTCAAAGGGTGAAAAGAAACATCAGGATGAAGTTGATCTCTGTGAAATGGCTGATCTGGTTGTGCCTGTTGGACCGAAGCTGGAAGATTCTTACTCTTCATATCTCCAAAAATGCAAGAAAAATCAGCATATTTTCACTGTCACGCCAGGTCTATTTGAGAGGGAATTTGGGGACTTAAAACAAGCTCCTAATGAGAGTGGTGAATTTAAAGTGTTGTTATGTGGTCGTGGTGATGATGAAGACTTTGAACTAAAGGGATTCAACATTGCCGTTGAAGCATTTACTCATCACTTGCTTAAAAGCAAGCCTTATCATCTGATATTTGTTGGTGCTTCTGAAGGAAAACAGGAAGAGGTAAGAGAAAAACTTCTCCAACGTGGTATCGCTGAAGAGCAACTGACTGTCAGAAAATTTGTGCAAAATAGAGAAAAGATGAAATACTTACTGAATGAGGTTGATCTTGCCATTATGCCGTCCAGATCAGAGGGATTTGGTCTCGTTGCGCTTGAAGCCCTGTCAGCTGGTTTACCCATTCTTGTTGGTAGCAAGTCTGGATTTGCTAGAGCATTAGAGAACATTCCTTATGGAAAATCATGGATAGTTAACTCAGATGAGCCCACAAAGTGGGCAAAGGCAATTGAAGGTGTCCGTATCAGACATGCAGTGCGGCTTGAAGAGATCAAGTTTCTGAGAGCTTCTTATGACAACAAGTACAGTTGGAAGGGACAATGTGAAGCCTTTGTGGAAATGATGTGCGGAATGTTTCATGGTATGAGTTCTTACTCGGTTTTCGTTGTTTTCGTTCAAATGCAACTGCAAATTCAGGGAGAGTAACAGACACCCTGTAGTTATAATTGTAAACACTGTTAACTCCAAAAGTAAAATTTATGGTCCTGTATTAGTTGGTTCTAACCTTTCAGTCTGCTAGTGAAATCCTATTGTGTGACTGTCAAAATAAAAATGATAGCTATTGACCAGTACAATTCTGAGAGAGTGGTTGTTTATCAAGATCGTAAGAATAGTAATAAAACTTTGGATATGTTTCAGTTTTTTATAGCATTCTTGTAAGTTAAATTTTCAAATACCATGCAAAGTCGGACTGATGTGTGATAAGGTGGTAGACTTGAGAACTGTGACAATCATTGATTTGAACTCTAGTCTTTGCAGCCTTAATACTGTCTATCATAAAGAGAATTTGCTCGCTCATTATTTTCAAGTGTTTTGTGATAGTGTTATTGCTGATAGTGTTATTGCCCAATTGTTAAGTTTGAAGTCTCATTCTTTCATGGCTCCATTAATTTTTTTTAGCCTTTAACCCTTTACATCAAAGAACGAATTCTCCTTTCTTGTCCCCATACTTTTGTTTTCAAAGTTCTGGGTAGCAGTTATTAAAACATCAAGAAAATTCACCTTGGGTGATCATATCCGTAATTCTTATGAACTCGGGGATTAAATAAGCATTGATATTAAATCAGCAATTTGATGCTGATCACTGTTAGGGAATAAAGGGTTTTAGAGATGAACCCAAAATATTGAATGATAGTGTCTATTTTTTACAGGCCCTTCCAGCACCACTGTTAAAACTGCAAGGGAAGAGTCCCCTGTTGAACCGACGTCAGTTGCAGTCACACCAGATAAAGGTCCTTCACAGGAACGACATCGTCTTGATGAAAAAGCGAAAGGAAAACCAAGCATTGCAAGAACCTCTTTTGACCCTATAGGTATGAAGCTTGATTTCTTTTAGATATAAATTTACCTATCATCCCTCCATGTATTAGCTTATAGGTTGGGTTTTAGTTGTATTTAAGTCTGCTCGTTGGACTACCTTTTCCCTGGACTGTTTCACGGAGTTACATAAACTACATGACTGTACATGAAACGATTTAGCGTGGTTTGAGCATGTTATCAGGAGAAAGACCAAAAGAAAAGAAGAAATAAAAAAGAAAGTGATTGATCTTTCTAGACAGCGAAATTTGGCAAATATGAACTATGATGGTGTTTCGATCACACGATTGCAAACTACGGAAAGTGATAGGACTTGGTCAGTCCTATGATCTGCGATCATATCATTGCGATCTGCGATAGCTTTGATTCAGGTTATGAGAGAGGCATTGCTGTTGTTTTTTTATTTTCTACATGGAAGTGGTTGTAGTCAAAGGTAGCATTTAACTTCCGTTTTGGATATATTCCTTTTCTTGGCCACAGAGTCCTCCATCTTTGTGTCATTATAAGTCATTCAAGCCGTGATTTTATGGCAACGCGACGGAGCCATCACCTTTTCACTGTATAGTGCATAAGAAAAATTTTGTAGAGACATGGTATGCTAATGATTTCATGTAACATTCCATATGAGAGAGAGGTTATGGTGTAGTGGTGAGAGCACTTGCCTTTCAACAGTGTGGCACAGGTTGGATTCCCGTAGTTCACGTAATATTTGGGTTTAGTTCGTTGTTGTGTCTCGTCCTTGCTTTGACAGTTTGTCTCCAAATTCTGTAGTTCTCCTCCCTCCACGAGAGGCAACTCATGTGAATTCCAAGTTGAGCAGGAATCTGAGGGCCAGTTGTTAGACTAGCTGATTAGTGTCACCCTCGTTAGATTATTTCAGATACTCTTATCAAGCTTTTTATCAGCACCCAAGGTCTAAATGAAGAACAACAAATGTCATATACATTGAACTAAGCTCATCCACCGTCACCTTTCACCCACATAACCAGTAAAGAGAAAATTTTGAAGAACTTTAAGCTGCACCAAAATAATCCTGAAACTAGCAGAACTCTTCACAACCTCCACTGATTTTATTCCAACGCAATGAAACCATACTAGGTAACTTTCTTTCTGGTCTTGACTTCATTCTAATCAAAAGTTATTAAGGCCAAACAACAATCCTGGCCAACTGCGTTAAGGCTTAGTTTTTAAAAGTTTTTGCTCTAAACTTTGCCTCAACAGCATCAACTGCTTCAAGAACAGTTTGGAAAGAACATGAACCATCCATTAGACAATCTCACAGAAAAAGAAGAAGCAGGTCAGGTTCCACTCTTGACTCAGGTACAGAACATCTTTTAGTCATGATGTACTTTGTTAATATTTGTCATTCCATGAAATCAAACGGTACCTTATACATTGGTCTGGATACACAAAAGGCACATGTAACAAAACATTGTTAGGCGGGGGTGGGTTGGTTTGGTGGTGTTTCCCTAGCGTTCATATAATTATAGATAACAGAAAATTGTGGTCAAATTGTAAGCTGTTTCTACAGCTATAGCTAACTCCACAGTCCTCAAACGACAAACTGTATCTATGGATAAACTGCTCTGAGACCATTTGTCACCGAATACTTGAAGGGTAACCCAGATTGAATAGGAAAAGCTTTACTCTCTACTTTATGGTAGTCCAAGGCAAAGATTCCGTCTCGAGGTTATGTTGTAGTGGTGAGAGCACTGGCCATTCAACAGTGTGGCACAGGTTGGATTCGCGTGGCTCACGTAATATTTGGGTTTAGTTTGTTGTTCTGTGTCGTCCTTGCTTTGACAGTTTGTCTCCAGATTCTGCAGTTCTCCTCCCTCTACAAGAGGCAACTCATGTGAATTCCAAGCTGAGCAGGAATCTGAGGGCCAGTTGTTAGACTAGCTGATTAGTGTCACCTTCGTTAGAATATTTCAGATACTCTTATCATGCTTTTTATCACCACCCAAGGTATAAATGAAGAACAACAAATGTCATATACATTGAACTAAGCTCATCCACCGTCACCTTTCACCCACATAACCAGTAAAAAGAAAATTCTGAAGAACTTCAAGCTGCTCCAAAATAATTTTGAAACTAGCAGAACTTTTCACAACCTCCATTGATTTCATTCCAACGCAATGAAAGCATACTAGGTAACTTTCTTTCTGGTCTCAACTTCATTCTAATCAAAATTTATTCAGGCCAAACTACAATCCTGGCCAACTAAGTTAAGGTTTAGTTTTTTAAAAGTTTTTGCTCTAAACTTTGCCTCAACAGCATCAACTGCTTCAAGAACAGTTTGGGAAGAACATGTACCATCCATTAGACAATCTCACAGAAAAAGAAGAAGCAGGTCAGGTTCCGCTCATGACGCAGGTACAGAACCTCTTTAGTCATAATGTACTATGTTAATTTTTGTCAGTCCATGAAATCAAAGGGTACCTTATACATTAGACAGAAGCAGTCTGCATACACAAAAGGCACATGTAACAAAACATTGTAAGGCGGGGGTAGGTTGGTTTGGTGGTGTTGCCCTTGCGTACATATATAGATAACAGAAAATTGTGGTCAAATTGTAAGCTGTTTCTACAGCTACAGCTAACTCCACAGTCCTCAAACGACAAACTGTATCTATGGATAAACTGTTCTAAGGCCAGTTGTCACCGAATACTTGAAGGGTAACCCAGATTCAGTAGGAAAAGCTTTACTCTCTACTTTATGGTAGTTCAAGGCAAAGTTTCCGTCTCGAATTGTGATTTACCAGTACCCATTTAACTTGTTAACAAGGACAAGCGATGACCAGACTCACTAGAACTCGAACCACCCAACTTCATAAAGAAAGTCTGACATGTTAGATGCTGTGTCACAACACTCTACAGATACATCCTTTGGTTACAGTTAAATGTGCTTGTTTTCCCACCTTCAGACTTCTACATGTAACTCTGAGATCATTTGTTAATGAAACGTGCCTGGGTAAGAAGAAGAATCCTCACTAAGTGAAGTTATATGTTCACTCCCCATCACGTTTTACTAAAAATGTAATTTTGCTTGCAACCAATTGCAATCTTTCAGTTCCCAGCTGTTAAGATATTTACGTTTTGGGAAGCATAGTGCTGTGAGAGTTTACTCGTTGCACGAGTCAAGTTCGAGCCCGAGTCAAGTTCGAGTCAGGTTCCTTTTCTTCTATTGTCTTTTTCCTTTTGCTTCCTTTCGTCTTGATCAAAGGCAAAAACGAAATCATACTGGTGTGCCAACTGATGTTCGAAGCATTATTGTCTATGTGATCGCGAGAAGTCATTGTTGGTAGCAAATTAACCACAGTCCTCATTCATTCTCGCCATCTATAATTTTCATGAAAGGGTTTGTCAAATATTGTTGGTGACTAAAGCTTCAATCGCTATGCCTTGTGAAACCCACTTGTTAGGAAAATTAAAAATTCCCATGGCTGTCTACCCGAAGGGTATATATTTTTTCGTTATCCTGGGTGTCTTGTGGACGCACCAAGATGGCGCTTGAGTCAGGCAGGTTAAATACTTCATCACATTCATTTTTCTCAGCCGTAGAAATGGGATCTCTGCTTCAGGTGTATGCAACTACAGGTCTTAATCTTCCTAGGAAATTTATGAACACTAACGGATGTCGTATGTCTTTCCACAGTAGCAGTGAATCACAGCGGCAATTGCTCTATAGCGATTGATAACGTGAAATTGGTGCAGATCTGTTTAAAAGACAGTAGCACTCTGGTTCGTCCAGACCAAACATATCTTGTTGTGATAAAAAAAAAAAAAAAAAGGTTTTAAACCAATGAAAGCGCACACTAACAAGTAACCAATCTCTCCAAATAGGGTCGATAAAGAGAAGCATTGGGCCAGGATCCACTTTGGACTTGAAAAGTATTCCACTTCATTTCTTTATTAAATTTTTGTCACAGATCAGTCTACAAACTTCCACAGTCTATAATCTCATTCCATGGTGTACATTAGTAGATATGTTCATAGGCAAAGTCGCAGTCAAACCACAGGTTAGTGGTCCACTAAAATGCAGCTTAACCCAGTTTCTGTACCAAAGAATAAAGAAGGGAAATATTGGAGTGATGCTGCTCAAACTTGCCACCAGTAACGGGGTAAAGATATTTTAGCCAAAATCTGGTACATGTAGCTTGTGGTTGGTAGTCTAGTGGTAATGTTCCCGCCTGGGAATCCGACGATCCAGCTTGGACTTTTTTTGCAGTCATCTCTTTTTCTTAATTTTAATTTAAAAAAGATATAGAAAAGTATCTAAGTATGATTAAGTGGACGTAAAAACAAAAATTCCCGGAGAGGGGAGGATTCTGTCTTAGGAGATTTGAACCTGAGTAACGTTTTCAGTATTAGACAAACGGCATGAAATTTTAGGACTTTTTCAGAAATTTATTTGGAAAAATTGGAATCTGATGTTACTATGGTAACTAATTTTTGACAGACAGTCTTTTTCAGAAAATGGGAAATCACCTTTTAAAATAAAGAAAAATTACTTTCTTCCATGATTTCAGCTCATATTAGTCTTACTTTTTTTTTTCGATTACTTTTTCTTCGATTTCGGCGTTTTCCTGGCCAAGATGGCTGCCCGATTTGGCAATCATGGCGTAATTACGACGTCATATGACGTCATCACTTCTTGTTGTGTACCTCAAAGAAAATATTTGGACGTACTATCTATCCTCCCAGTCTGTTATAGCTCATTACAAAGTTATGGTCCTCGGCCCCAGAAGACAAAAAAAGCCCGATCAAGATAGGCTTAAGCTGTGGTTGGTAACGTTCTGCACTGGTGGCATAATGGTTCAGTTTGAGCTACCGTAAGCTGTTGTTGTTGCAACATTTTAATATAACTACTCTTCTCGGTGAGTGCATTTGTCAGTCTATTTACCTGGGATTCTAAATTCGCATTTTCGTCTTGAATCGTTTTCGGCCGAGAAGGTATCGCACTTCTACTCACAGAAACGTGCTGGGAACACAAATAAGCGTAATCTCGTTAGCGGAAAGCAGTACCCTTCTTGTACATGAGTAGTATCAGCTCTTGATATACGGAAATCTTAGACGGGGACCAATATTTTGTTTTTGTTTTAACACTTGGGTGTTTGGAATACACTTCCACCACCTTTACAGAATAATCTCGAGTGAAACCAACATCTGGTAACTGACTTTTGTGTTCCCTTCTTCCTGTACTCCTGTGGGCGCTGCAAAAAAACCCGTTCTCAGTTAACGTTTTCGTTCATAAGAACTTTTGTGGCTGCCTTCGTACATCAAACTTATAACATCCGAAGGAGTTTCGACAAGCAAGACTGATTGTTATTCGTAAGATAAAACTTTTTACTTAAGATAACAACTCAGACGGCCTTCCACACATGTGAATGATGAAGGATTACACGGATAGAGACCAAATAAAATCACACTCATGATGAAAACGAAAACATGGCGGCTACGAGCCAGGATGAGCGGTCACCAAGCAAATTGGTGATATGCATCCGCTGACCTTACAAAACTATTACTGCAGTACCGCTGCGGTAACATGGCTCCTCAACTGCATCCGTGCAGTTACAAACAACAGTAAACTTAAAGGTTTAAACTTCAATAAACTAGTAGTTAAATGCTCCGCAAACAGTAGCATCTCGAAAATTCACATAACTGCTCCGCAGCAGTTACTGAAATGATCAACGAGTTAATAAATTTAACGTTCAACTGCAATGTTCACTGTCATAATCATGTTGCTCTTCAAGTGTTCTTCGTTGGCTCCTCGATGGGGACTTCCCTGGTCTCCCGGTGAAGGACATCCTCCTCGACCACTTCATCTGCAGTCAACAGTAGAACAAGCTTATGTATAGGTCTGTCTAGATATGACGGCGGGCTTTGGCGTTTGCCACGATCATCCAGATCTCCATCTGCCATCAGCAACCTGACCTTTCTGACGAAACCATCTTCACTAGGGTAAGTCTGCATTACTCTGCCGAGCGGCCACTTGTTACGGGTTCCCTCATTCTCTTTGAAAATTACTACGTCACCAACAGTAAGATTTCTCTTTGGCTGAACCCACTTCTGTCTGACTTGTAACGATTGAAGATACTCTTTGCGCCATCTCAGCCAAAATTCGTTCGCGAAATATTGCACCCTTCTCCAACGCCTGCGGCAATACACATCCGCTCGTTGAAATTCTCCTGGTGGTGGAAGCACTCGTTTCGGCTTCATAGTGAGGAGGTGGTTTGGTATTAACGGCTCTGGTGCATCTGCATTACATAGGTAGTCAACACTGAGAGGTCTTGAGTTGATAATGCACTCGACTTCCGTCATAAATGTGCGCAAAGTTTCATCATCGAGTTGGCTCCCGGCCTTCAACGTCAGTGGTTCCAATGCATTGCGTACACTGCGAATCAACCTTTCCCAGGTTCCTCCCATGTGGCTAGAGTGGGGCACGTTCATTTCGAATGAGATCCACTCGCATCCATTCCTTAGTAAGTACTCTTGCACGTGTTCTTGGTCCATCTCAGATAAAGCTGACTTCAATTCATTCCGTGCAGCAACGAAATTTGTCCCTTGGTCAGACCTCAGCTGCCTGACAGCGCCTCTCCGATTCATAAAACGACTCAGCGCGTTGATAGAGGAAGAACTGTCCAGTGAGTTGGCAGTCTCCAGATGAACACTTCTTGACCCCATACACGTGAACAATACTCCATAACGTTTAACGTCACTCCTTCTTTCTTTGACAATGAACGGTCCGAAGAAATCAACTGCACAATAGGAAAATGGAGGTGCTGGTTCGAGTCTGTCCACAGGAAGACAAGCCATCTTCTGCTGCTCTGTGGGTCTACGTAGCCGTCTACACGTTACACAGCTTGATATGAATCTTGACACTCCCGAAGATCCACTGATCAACCAATAGCCATTCTGGCGCAGCTCGTTATGCGTCATCCCGCGACCCATGTGGTTCACTTTCAAGTGGTGATGTTGAATCAACAGTTCAGTCAAATGACCTTTCGCGGAATAATGACTGGATGCTTCATATCAACCGGTAAACTTGCTCTTCTGATACGTCCTCCAACACGAATCAGACGATCTTGGTCCACAAAGGGATCCAGTTTGTACAGCGAACTGGACTTTCGCAATGCTTGATTTCCTCTTCTTCTAGCTTGACCTCTGTTTGTTTCTCCGTCAGTCACATTCAGGTTGCAGAGAATTTGAAGTTCTTCATGGCAAATGTTCGTACTGCAAACACAGGATGATGGCCTTCTCTGCTCTTTGAAGCTCTGACAGTGTAACCTTTTGCACTGATTTCTCAGCATCTGCCCCTGACCTTGTCACTGGTTTCCTGGGCTTCCTTACCTCTCTTCTTAGAAACTTGGACTTCAGTCGTAAACATAGCGCTATGACCTTCATAGCTTGGTACCAGCTGGATACACCATCCAGTCTACTCGTCTCGAAGTGATCAGGAAATGGAACAACGCTCTTGACTTCCGTAATCAATACGGACACTTTCTTCACCTCCGGGTCGGACTCTTGAAGGGGAGACACCTCCACATTTTCAGGTTTACAGGGTCTGCTCTTCCATAGAAATTCAGGACCGGTTAACCACCGTGAACCGTCTACCAGCTGCTTTGCTGTGAGTCCTCTTGACGCGTAGTCTGCTGGGTTGTTGCTTGTGTCAACATAGAACCATGAGTTAGGATCAGTTAGGTCACGGATCTGCTGCACCCTGTGAGCGACATAAACGTGAAATCTCTTAGCTTCATTGTTAATGTATCCGAGAACTACTCGGCTGTCTGTCCAGAAGAACTCTTTGATCTCTGGGTACTCCAACTCTCTTCTCACAAACTCACTTATTCTTGCTGAGGTGGTAGCAGCTGCTAACTCCAGCCTTGGGATGGTCTTGTGCTTTAGAGGTGTTACCCGTGCCTTTCCGACAACGAAAGAGCAATGGACTTGGTCATTTTCGTTAATCAGTCTAAGATAAGAGCACTGACCGTAGCCCTCCACTGAAGCATTTGAAAAGTAGTGCATCTCCACAGCTTTCACGGAGCCAAAGTTGTTTGGTTTGAAACATCGCTGTATCTCCAGCTTCTCCAACTCTACGACTTCTTGTCGCCACTTCTCCCACTGTGGGTGTAGATACTCAGGGACAGGCCTATCCCAGTCTACCTTATCTTTGCACATCTGCTGGAGTATCTGCTTTCCTTTGAGTGTCACAGGGGCTATGTAACCGTTAGGATCATAGATAGAACCAATAGTCGACAAGACACCTCGCCGAGTTAAAGGGCGATCACGAAGATCAATACGGAACCGAAAACTATCGTTTACAACACACCAAGTCACACCCAGGGCTCTCTCAATAGGCAAAGGATCTACGGCTAAGTTCAGTTCCTTGATTCCCTTTGCATGGTCATCAACCGGAATAGCCTCAAGAACTTCTTTCTTGTTAGACACTATCTTGTGTAATCTGAGCCCTGCTTTGTCGCAGATGGTTTGACTGGCTTTGATCAATTGGATGGCTTCAGGAACTGTTGAAACGGACTTCAACCCATCATCTACGTAGAAGTCCCTGCGTATAAACGCAGCTGCATCCGCACCAGACTCTTCTTCACCATCGTCAGCTGCTCGCCTAAGCCCGAAGTTCGCACAACCTGGAGAACTACTGGCTCCGAACAGGTGAACTTTCATACGGTACTCAACTACTTCATTTGACCCCATCCAGCCACCACAAGAAACGCAACAGGTCTCTGTGCTCTTCAGCAACTACGAACTGGTGGAACATGCTCTTGATGTCTGTCATAAATGCAACGCTTTCCTGGCGGAAACGACACAGGATTCCTAACAGATCTTTCATAAAGTCAGGGCCTTGAGGCAAGTTGTCGTTGAGGCTGACTCCGTTAAACTGGGCTGAACAATCAAACACCACTCTGATCTGTCCTGGTTTCTTTGGGTGGTAGACTCCTGTATGTGGGACATAATTGACTTTACCATCTTGTACTTCAAGACGATCTACAGGAACTCTTTCTGCACATTGAGAAATTAAGTCCTTCATAAAGATCTGGTAGTCTGCAAAGAACTTCGGATTCTTCTTGAATCTGGTATTCAGCTGGTTCCACCTCTTTACAGCAAGCTGGCGATTATTGGGTAGACACACATTGTTTGACTTCAATGGAAGGGGCATTTCATAATGTCCATCTGGTCGTTTCTTCACTCCGTTCTCTAGAATCCTTAGGAATCTCTCATCTTCTATGGAATAAGGTTTGTTCTTAGTACTTGTCTCAACAAAGTCAGTTTCTAGGACACGGAGAACCTTCTCCGGGTCAACAATCTCTTTGGCCTTCGTAGTGAACGCAAAGCGGCTATGGACCTCTGAAGCTGTAATTCTATTGCACACACCCCTGTCTCCGTCTTCCTCATCACGTGACTTGCAGACTCTTCCGATCACTCCCCAGCCAAGTACGGTTCTTTGGGCATACGGCTCATCATCTTCACCGGCAACTATTTCTCTTGGTCGGATAGCTCTCGGACAGTTGTTTTCAATCAGAATAGAAATCTCTGCGTCGTGCAAGGTACGGTGTCAACTTATCGGCAATGGGCTTCAAATGTTGCCATTCTCTGGCCACTTCAGGTTTGGGAATATGCGATCGATTGGCTGAAACAAGTTCTCGGGTGAAGGCCACTGGCATTTTTACAACACACTCCCTGTGATAATCCAAAACTTCTAGCCCAGTGATCTTGCTGGTTTGAACGTGTGCATTCTGCTCTTGTATTGTTGTCAACAGAAGCTCAGTTGACGGGCCTAGTAGATTTAACCGTTCACAAAGAGTTTGAGACACAAAACTGACATTTGAATGATCATCAAGAACTGCATACTGCAACACTTCCTTGTCTGGCTCTCCCACTGGCCTGACCCACACTGGTACAATCATGGTGTGATCAAATCCACTGCTTTGATCAGGAAGTAAACATACACTCATACAATTAGAGACGGAAACACTGTCTTGTGTTTGTTCCTTGTGAAGGCATGTGGGATGCATTCCTGAGCACGTTCTGCATTTCAATCTCTTTCGGCAGTTCGCTACCTGATGACTGTTACTGGCTGCACAGCCCATAGATAAACGTTCACGGAAGAAGAAGTCTCTCCTTTCACTGAAAGGTCTTCTGCAAAAATCACTGCAGTCATCTAACTTGTGCACTGCACCACAGAACAGACACTTATTCACGTTGGCTGGACCCGGGCGACTTGGTTTACTAGAACTACTAGAATCTGCTTCACGGTTGCCATGGCCCGAGACTGATGTGGCAAGGGAACTACCCCTGTTCCTATCTGGCTTCTGTCTGCTGTTACAACTTGGACTGCTAGATGTAGACAGGCTTTCTACCTTCGGAATGTTCGCCTTATCTGCTGCATCTCTGATGAAACCCGCAAACTTGAGAAAGGTAGGGTAACTAGCTTCACCATGGGTGTGTCTCCAATGATTACCTGCATCCCTCCACTTAGTCTCTAAGTAGTAGGGAAGTTTAGCACATAGCTTTACATTTTCTTTGGCATAATCCAGTACAGAAAGTGCTGGAATGTTTTCCTTGGCAGCTAAGACTTTATCAAGAAGGTCAGAATATTCTCTCAGAGCAACAGCGTCCTTAGGACCTATCTTGGGCCATTTATCCAACTTGTTGATGAAGGCTGAGCTAACAACATTGCAATTTCCATATCTTTCCTGCAGTACGGACTTGGCTTTCTGGTAAGCATCTTCTGTTCCGATCAGAAGATAGTGTTCCACAACTTGTTTTGGCTTTCCTGATACATACTGATTCAACATATTCAACTTGATGTCTGCCTCTAAAGGTCTCGAGTCGATTAGAGCATTGAAGGCACTTTTCCAAACTGGGTATCGAGGGGGTCACCGCTAAAAATTGAAATGGTAATCTTTGGAAGCTGTCCAGAGACAAACAATTGTTTGCTCACAGTACTTTGTTCTAAGTTTGCTACAGTTAACTTGTCCATACATTTTTCCAGTGATGATGCTACCTTTTCCCACCCTTCACTGAAGGAGTTTGCTTGACCTTGGGGATGAACAGACTGGTAGCTTGAAGGTGATGCAACAACTGCTGACATAATTGGTGATGGACCACTAAAAGGAATAGTTACAGGAGGATCACCTCTTGTTGGTGTGACAGTTTGAGAACTAGGCACTTCTCCTTGAGTGGGAAGGCTATGTCTATGTTCAAAATGACGAACAGTAAATACTGAGTTTGTTACAGCTGCTGGAGAGAACGATGGAGCTGATGCCCGCAAACTACATGTGGTTGACTTAGGTGTGGATGTTGTTGTTAAAACTGGCGCTAGAGAAACCTGGGCATAGGACTGAACTGACGTGGAGACCACATTAGCACTGGTAGGTACTGGAAGAGATTGTAAGAACCTTTTAACTCCTTCGCTCTTACTATCAGAAGGAAGAGTAGCTAAGTCTTCATCCTGAAGCGAGGGTGTTTGCTCCTTTTCAATCTCTTCGCATACACTTAACTTGGCTCTGCTTAGTTCAAGCTCCATCTTCAGTCTGAGCTCTTCTAGTTTTTGTTCCTGCATTAACTTCTCTAGTTTTAGAGTTTTTGTCTTGCTCCACAAAGGCTAACTTAACCTTCAAGGCCGCTTCTTCCTGTTGTAGCTTGTACTTATCTACCTTGGTTGAAAGTACAGTATCCACATTTGATTTGTTGGTTTTGGTTAATTTACTCTTCTTGGAACCCTTAGAACTGACAGAACCAGACTCCAGAACTGTTTGTTCCAAGTATCTAATTTCATCCTTCACATCCCTTTCAAAACTAGACCACTCACCACAAACCTGCTCCCAGATGTCCCTGACATTCGCTAACTCCTCGTCTTGAACAATTTCTCTGATTTCGTTGTACGCATCCGTGAATCTACTCCACAGAACTTGAGCTCTACTAAATTCCTGCTTCCAAGTTGATAATTCATTACACTGTCCTCGAAGCAACAACGTATTCCTTAGTGTTCCTGTAAACGTAGACCTTTTAGACTTGAACGATTTAACTTTAATTTCAGTTTGATAGTGCCGACCCTTTTCAGTTAGTTTCCTGCTGCGAACTTCAACCATTTGCTCACCATTTTCCTGTTCACTAAATGCCTCAACTTCGGCAGCCTTCGTTAACTCCGTAAGTTCAACAATTAAACGCGATGAATTCTCGCAAGCCTCTTCTTTAGCATCCATTACAAAGTTGTCGTTGCCAGCAACAAAGTCATTACGGTAGAATTAAACTCACTAAGAACCACAACTTGACTTGTTATTCAAACCGCATCCTCCGTGAGTTGTTATTGTGGCTGCCTTCGTACATCAAACTTATAACATCCGAAGGAGTTTCGACAAGCAAGACTGATTGTTATTCGTAAGATAAAACTTTTTACTTAAGATAACAACTCAAACGGCCTTCTACACATGTGGATGATGAAGGATTACACGGATAAAGACCAAATAAAATCACACTCGTGATGAAAACGAAAACATGGCGGCTACGAGCCAGGATGAGCGGTCACCAAGCAAATTGGTGGCATGCATCCGCTGACCTTGCAAAACTATTACTGCAGTACCGCTGCAGTAACAACTTTACTTAGCATACCCTTTTTGCAGCTCATGATCACATGGTAAAGTGTAATAGGTTATTCCTTTAGTGCGAAAATTATTTGTACACGTTGCGCTAGCCCACCTCCCTTGAAGTTTATGTTGTTGTTGTTGTTGTTTTTCGTCACCATCACGACGAAATACAGTATGGCAATGCGACCACCTCCCTCCAGCGAACACTCCAACTATTCCCAGTCCTCTATGGTATGAAATCAAGCAATTGTAACACAGAAAGCCGCAAGAGGTTATGGCAAAAGTTCATCTTACAATTCGGTAGTATTAATCCCCATGGAATCAATGAATGCTTTACATTCCACGTTTTTTGTTTTGTTTTGTTTTCTTATTTTCCATGTTATCATGCTTCCACCAATACCTTATCTCCACCGCACATTAGTAAAATATTGTGCGTTCGTACAATTTTTGCAGCTAATGGCTGTTAAGACGAGCAATCCAGTTGAGTACACTTAACGTGCATCATAATCTTGTTGAGAAACTCGACTTGTTTCGCCAGAAATATTTTTACTTCTACAAGCGAATTACTGCTATTTACAGCATAGAGATTTTAGCACAGCAAAAAAAAAAAAAAAGGTGAAACCTTTCTATATTCCGTAGATCCTTTTGTACACATTTTCTTTAACCAATTTACTTTTTGTCAAGTTGTTCATCGTACATTTCTACTGGCGATATTGTTAACAATTGGTGCACTTATTTTGTGGTGCGTATATCGAATTACGGTGTAGTTGAGAAGTTTGGAGATCTCTAAAAAAAAACTGGATCGAGGGTTACTCTCAGAGAACTCTTGTTAACGCTTTTATCGTGTTCTTCCTGCGTGTATCATAGCTCGATATACACATATACACTTGTTAGATCATGAACAAACAATCAATGAGTAAAAGAAGCTCATTTCCATGTTGTTTTGTTGATTTTCAGACACTTTAGTCAGGATTGTAATTGAAGCTCGTGGCCAAGATCTAAGTGATGAAAAGAAGGACTATCTCTATAGCATTTTAGGAACTGTAGGAGAGCAATATGTGAAATTTCACAATCTTACACCTGAACTAGAACGAATTGGAGCCTTTTATCAACATCTAGAGGACCATTACAATTTGGCCCTTGTGACTATCGGGAAAGGCTCTTTAGAAATTATTGTGCAATGCTCTACCTTAGAAAGTCTTGGACATCTGTGGAGTGACTATCTTTCTGGTCGTCTATGTGAAGTTGCTGAGAGGTATCTTGTTACTGATGAAATTAAGAAGAAACTCGACTTGGACACATTTAGATTGAAGACAACCATAGCGAAGGAAAATTACTTGATGTGCAGAAAGGCTTTGGTGGAAATGTCTGGTAAGTTTTGGTTATGATTTCTATCAACTTAAACCGTCTATTGTTCGTGTTAAATAGTAGACTTTTAAAGGTTGTCCCATGGGCTTTCTCCATAGAGTTTGTATGCAACTGTAGGCTTTGGATTCGGGTCATTGCGTGCTTGCATAATTAGTGGCTAAAGGACCGTGAAAAAGAGAGGTTATCCAAGAGTTTTAGTCTCCGATCTGATAGCCAAGAGTGCGTTGACCCCTGATAACGTAAGTAAAGATGGACGGTCATCAACATCAAACCTATAATCAACTTTTGTGATATAGAGTGTTTTCACATGACGTCACAACGGCCATGTCGGTGTCCCAAAACAAAGAAATGGCGGCCATGTTGGTGTGCCAAACTATTTCTCTGAGAATTGAACTCTATTTTTATGCAAATACTTTCTTTTGTTTCAGTAAACCAATATGGCCAGTAGTCACGTGAATGAAAACGCTCCATACATGTTGTGTTATGTGGATTTTGCGGATTGACCCTGATCCGAAAATATAAGTTCCCGCAGGAAAAAAAAAACCCGCAAAAATTAACTCCCTTCTTTCAAGGCTTGAAAACCCTTCCAGATCCATTGTTTCCTACAATGACGTCATTATTTTGGCTCTACTGATCTATTCACACCTATGACGTCACCCTGAGGGTTGATTGTTGATCCACCCTGATCCACAGATCCAGAGAAAGCAGAACGCTCATTCCGTATACTACTTTCATGCAAAAAGGTTTTACCGTGTAGAAAGAAAATTTTGTGGGTTTTAATTTTTGCGGATTTTGCAGATTGACCTCGATCCGCAAAAATAAGTTCCCGCAGAAAAAAAAAAACGCTAAAGAAAACGCCGCAAAAGTTATTTCCCTTCTGTCAAATTAAAGCCTCTGCTCCACTGGGACGAAACACATTGGACTCAAACAAGAACATTAAGATCGTTTTCCATTGGAAAAAGCAACCACGGAGCTTAGATACATTCGATAGTCTGTATCTAGTCTGTATTATTAAACCGTATTAATGAAACAGTTTTTTGTTGTGTTTGGTGGAGGAAGGCTTTTTGTCTAGTTTGTTTTGTTGATGTTCATTCTCTTTGTGCATAAGGTATTACAGTGTATTACAGTTTGTTGAGTGTCTGTAGCTCTTTGGTAGAACGTGATTCTTTGCCCATCGAAAATGCATCTTTGTTATTTCATTACTGAGCTTGAAATGTACCTTCTTTCTTCTTTGGTGTAGCTTTGGTTATTTGAAAGTCGGTGGCTTACTTTTGCTGTACAGCCATAGTGGCCATGGTCAATGGAATTGAATGCAATACAGATTTACCAATTGGACTATCTTATTTTGTACAATTAAACAGACTGGCAATTTATTGTTATTTAACCAGGGGAAGCAAGTAGCAGTGGCTTTCTACCTGAACGCACTGATCAGACAAGAAAGGACTCAAGACAGACTGATGAATTTCAGAAGGTACAACCTTTCACTTTTGCTGAACACCATGAGAAACCGATCGTACTGAATATATGCGTGTACAAGTGACCCTTTGGAAGAGGTGTTACACGAGGAATTGAAAACCACAGTCGTGTTAGCAGTAACCTGCTTAGTTGTATGGATGTGAACAGGTGTTTTGTTGTTGTTTTTTGTTTGTTTTGTTTTTGGCCGAATGATGTATTTGTTTATGTCACGTAAACTTCAAGAGAATTTAGCACGATGATGTTTCTTCCTTTTCTTTACCATGTTTGCAGGATGGGAAACAGGTTATGAACTGGATGATTAGAGCAGAAAGGGCCAAAGTAAGTGGAGAGTTAATAAAATTGTAATTTTGAACTTCTTTTTTATTTTTAATTTAATATTTATTGTAAGGCGCAGTTGAATATTTTTATAGAAACTGCGCGGTATAAATTTAAATTTATTAAATTTATTATTAAAATCACTCAATTACCAAGCCTTTGACAGTAATACTCTGATCAGTTTCCAACAACCCACATTTAATGATTTTCAGGCCAAACTGCTGAAGTTTATCATAAACTCGTTGTCTTTTAAGGGGCAGTGTCACCTATTTTGGTGTTTCTTTGAGTGGCCAAAAAACATGTCTGAATCGATGGAATCATTGAAATAAAGGTTCAGTATTGTTAACAATATCCCTACTAGTGCACAGAAACTAGTGTTTGTTATGTTTGGCTGCGGATGGCTAGGATAGAAGTGGACTGCAACTTGAAAAGATTGGCCAACTTTTTCAAGTTCTTCTTGTGTCTTTCAGAGAAGTCGCTAAGAACTGATTACAGTTCATTCTTCCTTGGAGAAATCCCTTAACATTTTCTTTCCGGTGTTCTAAAGCAATTTTATTGAAAGCAAAGAGACTTTTCGTCAAATATTTGATCAATTTTGATCAAAATACAGCAAAACCGCCTTGACGGTGCCGCTTTAAAGGGTATTATCATCACGTATTCCCTGAGTAATTGTTACTCGATGGGTTTTTATCAGCAGGCATCCAGAAGCGTTCTGCACAAAGCGTCGATCAGTGGACTTTCTGAAACTGTCAAAATGCTTCTTGATAATGGTGAAGATGTGGACCAAAGAGACCAGGTTTGAAATTTATTCCGTTTGTGGAGATTTACCCATTCAGTCGTATAAGTATTGTGTGGAAAACCTTCCTTTTACTGCATTGGATAATTCTAATGACGCATACAACTTAGGAAAAACCATTAGTATAGCAGCTCTCGTAAGCTTGTGATTGCTTTTATGATGTAGCAGCTGCTCTTGTTCTTACATTCTTAGGATTGGAGTATTTTTCTGTTTTTTGTTGTACTATTTCTAGAAGGGATGCAAGCCAATCACGCCTTTATACCATGGATTTAACCACTGACTGGTTGTACGATGTTTCGCAGTTTAATCTGTTATAAATCGGCTTTCGGGCCGCAATCAAATATAGCCAGTGTGAAACCCGATGTAATTAATTTTCTCTGTGTTGTCTTTTTTTTTTTTTTTTTTCAGTTTTCTCTGACGCCTGTTCACCTTGCCTGTTGGTATGGACAAGAATCTGTTGTCAGACTGTTGTTAGAACATGGGGCAAACGTGGACGCTGTAGACAGGGTGAGTTAGATAAAAAGGGAAATTATTACATAAGAAATAAAGTTGATCCTTGTCTCCGGAATATTCGTATACGTTGTGACAATTGTAGAGACAACTAGAAATTACAACTAAACACCGACTTGCAACTCTGTTGCAACACTGAATGTTTCACTGAACACCTGAACAGTGTCAACTCGTACATAGAATTTACCATACAGTTTAAACTGGACGTGCTACATCGCTTGGACGCGGTATAGGGTAACCTTAATTGAACAGAGCTGAAATCCTGGTCACTGAGAAAGAAGACCGAGAACGAGAACGCGAACATATTAGGGAGGCCCTCAGAGCCAATGGCTTGAGAGGTAGGCCTTTAAAACTCATTGTAAGGCTTGGAGAGACATCCAGACCTTTGAGAAAGGGACCAAAAAGAACATCGTACGCATTCACTTCCGCCGTCCGGAAGCATCTGGACAATACAGGGCGTGAAGTAAAATGGGAAAACACTGCCGACGAAGCTCCTTGTGATAAGAGGAAAAGCTTCAGCACGTGTTAAATTGTCATTTCTAGCCTCTGTAGAACTCAATTGTCACAGAAACGGCGACCAGGTTCTTGTCCAGATGTAAAGTAAAAGAGGATTATTAGCCACGACGTTTTCTGAAATAGTTCAGAAATAGTTGTTTTGCTTTTTCATACTTTAACTTTAGATCTGAAAGTGACACATTTGTATTGGTAATTATTGTCTTTACATTGCAATTATACACAATATGTATATTGACCTTGCAATCTTTCTTTCTTTCTTTCTTTCTTTCTTTTAGTTTCAACGCACAGCTCTTCAGAAAGCTGACCGCCAAAGTCACCGATCTATAGTGCAGTTGCTCCTTGAGAATAAAGCAACTCCAAGTTTTCAGCAACCGGTAAGATTCTAGGAGTCACTTTCTGTTTATTTCTCTGGAGCTACACCTGTCCCGCGGGAAAATTAAGGAGACGCACAGCATTTTTTCTGGACTTAGGGTGAGAGTTTTATTATTACAATTTTACATAGAAGATATTCTTAGACTCCACAAATAGCAGTAAAATGGACCCGGACAAACAAAATAAAACTTGCTCGGAGAAAGCGAATAACGACTGAAACTTGACCAAGATTCCGCCTTCTTTTATATCACCAGTTTCGGTTCTTGCCCGAATATCGTAAAGAATTCTTACTCTAACTGCTTGCAATTTAACAGAAAAATCTGTAGGGGTAATTTTTTAAGATATCTCGATTTATTCAAAATAGGAACTTTTTCGCTTATCTGCGCTTTATTTTAACTGTTTTTAAACATAAATATCTTAAAATCAGAGTCACCCATGAAGCTCAATATACCTTTAGAATGTTTTGCTATGAGGAAAGACTTTCTTACAGAAAAGAGAAGTCAATTTTTATTTTTCCAGAGATATTGATGAAAAATGCGGGAATAAACAAAACTGATCACTCCGTAAAAATTAATTCATTATTTACTTGCAAACGCTCTTAAAGATTTTTTTCTAATTTCGCCTGCTAGTTGTCCAGTTTGAGTAGTTTAAATCCCTAAAGTTTCGTCAAAAAGTGTCTGACTCGATTTCAAGATAATCGACAATGTTTAGAAAGAGGGGTTATGTGCTACCGTTGCTATGGTAATAGCTGTTGCTTGGAAACCGATGAAAAACTTAACTTTGATCATGTAATTATATTGAAAGGATGATTTAGTATAAAGGAGATCAAAGCTATCTTCTACGCGAGATAGTAATTCCAAAACTTCCTCCCTAAGTCCAGAAAATCTACTGCGAGCCTCCGTAACACGGTGATCAGCTTATTTATTTATATGTTTATTCACTTATTTAGGTGTTCATTTATTGGTGTCCATGACTGCAATGAATGGTTTTCGATAAACTATTTATCTATATCTTTATTCTCATGTGATTTTGACACAAAATGCGAAACCAATAAGAATGTCAATATGAAAAGAGCAACAAAAAGTAAAAGTCATCTTAAACGTTTTAAATTGCAGCTCAGTCTGAAGATACTAGCTCGCAAGGCTGTCCTAAGTGTGGACAGACGGTCGGGTTTGAACCTGCTGCAGGCAGCTGTCCTAGAAGGGGACTATAGCATCGTTTCCAAAGCGAGTGCCCTTCTTGATGACTTCGTGAAAGAGATGAATGTTGAAACAAAAGAAAACGGTGGTAACGTATTCCCCGGAAAATCTGCCGCTGAAATTCTGTCAAGTCTGGAAAGGAGACGGCCAGTTCATGATGACATTGATAGTCTTTATCAAGGGATGGTTGAGAAAGTCAAAACTCTACATGAGCTACACTGGTGTGCAAACATGGACGATGCTGAAAAGGTAGTAGAGCTTGTGTTGCATGACGGCATAGATATCAATATCCCAGCAGAAGGCAATTACACGCCCCTCTTATGGGCAAGTCAAACATCTTCAAGTACGTTGATCAAGACCCTCATTGATCTAGGTGCGGACATTAATGCTCAAAGAACCGAGGATAAAGCAGGGCCTTTGTTGTTGGCGGCTTATTCTAACAACTACATGGCCACTCGCCTGCTTTTGGAGCATGGAGCTGACGCGAACATTCAAGACCTTAATGGAGATGCACCACTTCATGTATGTTCTCGTGGAGGATTTTTCAACATTTCTCAATTACTAATTGAGTCAAGATGTAACATCAACTTAACGAACACAGAAGGCGAAACCCCACTTCACATTGCACTTGAGAAAAACGATGAACCTCTCGTCAAGCTCTTCCTTTAAAACAACGCGGATGTAAACATTAACGGCGGCTTTGAACTGTCAGAACAGCAAATGAACTAATTTTCTTTTATGCTGACCTCGTAACATACGTTAACATTTTACAATTAATAAGTTCTTTCTTCCTTTTGCTTTTTCATTTTTTTTTTCTTTTTTGCCTGCTATCTAGAACCTAAATTAGCCAGGGAGCTAACAAGATAACCAAATGGTTCATTTAGCTTCCTTGCTTTGCACATTATTCTAACTAATAATTAATTTAATACTATATATTACCACTAAAAGATTGTAAGAATCAACATGTAAATTAAAAAAAAGCACAAATAAAGATTACTAAGGATTATTATATTTGAAGCTACACCACTTCATATTGGAGTTAAGACAGAAGGCAAAACCCCACTTCACATTGCACTTGAGAAAAACGATGAAACTCTCGTGAAGCTGTTGCTCGAAAACAACGCGGATGTTAACATTTAAGACTGGGATGGAAATACACCACTTCATGTATCTGCTCGTGGAGGATTTTTCAACATTTCTAAGTTGCTAATTCAATCAGGATGCAATCTGTCGAACGTCTTTGCCAAAACCCCACTCGATCTTGCTATCAGAAAAAGTAATGAGACTCTCTTGAAGATGTTACTTGAAAACGACGCACGAGGGTCAACAAACCGATGAGATCCACTATTGCACAAACTTGCTGGGCCTTCGCGTCTTGGCGAGGTGGAGAGAGATACACTTGGAAAGATTACAATAGATCCACTATCGCACAAACATGTTGAGCCTTTGCGTCTTGGCGAAGTGTATAGAGAAGAACTGGAAACGTTTTTAATAGATCTACTATTGTGCAAACCTGCTGGGCCTGCGCCTCTCTCCTGCGAAGTGGAGAGATAGGAACCTGGAAAGGTGACTAAATATCCGATATTGCACAAACCTGCTGGTCCATCGAGTCTTGGCGAAGTGGAGAAAGAAGAACTTGCAAAGGTTACAAAAGATCCACTACTGCACAAACTTGGTGGGCCTTCGCTTCTTAGCAAGTTAGAGAAAGAGGAAGAAGAACGAATTACCAGAGGTACAGACACACAGAGCTAGAAATGCTAGAAATACCAGAAGCACTGGGGAGAGACAAGAAGCAACAGAGGTGGCGACAGTCGGCAGCAAGACTAAAAAACTACTTGTGACATATTATTAGACTTCATCAACCAGGTCCCGGTTCCTAGAAGGCCGATAACTGCTAGTCCACTAGTATATCACCCTACGCTAGGATTTAAATACCTTCTTCAATTACGTTCCTTTCACGATTAGCGCTAACAAGGAATAAAGAGTTCAATGTTACCCACCTAGCAAGGTCAGTTAACTCATTAATTGAGGCAGAATAACTTTGCGTTATAAAGTCTGCAGGAAGTAATTTATTTTAGTTATAGGGGAGTTTGTTTTGCTAAACGGAAAACTTCAAGGAAAAAAATTATTCTCGAGAAGTCGCCCAGATTACGATAGTTTTTGTACTTTTTAGCGATTACCCAAAAAAATATATTATTATATGTATGAGAAAACAAGTCTTTTATTCTATTTTGTTCCGCGCAGCATATCAATTTTTATTGCATTTCAATGGAATACATGTCTACTGGCAACTTATCTAAGTGGATTTCCACTTTAAAGGTATAAGTTTTTAAACAAGTGTCTGTCTATTTTGTATATTGCATTCCTACATTGAAGTACTCTTGATTGTGCATGGAATGAACGTAACAGTTTAGGAATGCTTTCTGGAACAAGATCTTGTCAACTACCCGCTGTACATGGTGTACATCCACCTCAATAAATTAGTTTCTTTTTCTCATTTATCAGCCTTGTTTCAATTTATGCAATAAAGAATTGAAAAAATGTCACTTGTGAAATGTTCGTGGCTAGTCTGACGCGGCGTTTCGTCTCAGCCAAGAGACTCTTCAGAGACCTTTAGAATTTGTAGGCAAACTTGTTGAGCATCGCGCTCAAAGTCCCGTTCGCAAATTCAAGATGTTAGCAGTCTGGCCCTCTATCGCAGAAGGATCATGTCCCAACCGCACGTACACGAGTTGAAATTTGTACAATAAGGAATTGAAAAAATGTCACTTGTGAAATGTTCGTGGCAGCGGTTTGCACTCTACGATCTGTCTGTTTACAGCCGATTCATAAGATGAATATCGGTCTGATTCAGAAGATCAGTTGTTATGTTACGGATTTTTTTTGTTAGGTCGGGCTGACACTCTCATAGAAACCGCCACGCCTATCAAAACTCAAAATCAATAAAGTCCCGAGGACAGATTTCCGAAGCGCTCCTAAGTTAAGTATGTTTCTGAACAATAGTCTGTTGTTATTCCAACAATAAGGGTTTGTCAAGAAAACAATACTCAGGATACATCATAACTTGGGAGGGCTTCGTGAATCTGACCCCGGTGTCTAAATACCCGTATATACGATTTGTGCTCTGATACAGTCGGGTCGGTAAATCATGGCGTGCAAACCGGCCTTAAAACGAACGCATGGAGGACAGCTTTTGTGGTCGTATGGAAGCGCAGCGTTTGCGATCCTTTGATAACGAGAGAGTAACTGTTTCTACTATCTGACGATGGTTTGTGCTGTTATGGAACGCAGACCTTCAGGGCGTGAAACGCATGACCTGTCGCTGGTTGTTTAACCGAGCTCCACTGAACACGCCGTCGAGTTGAGTAACAGAAAAATAAATCACAGTCTATTTAAACCCGAGGGTTAATTTGATTGTGTGGTTTGAATAGCAAAACAACCCTTGCAATTGATTAATCAAATAAATTACTGTAAGAACAGCAAATTAATATACCGAGGTGAAACAGCAAAACTGCCAATTCTGATCGGGGTGATATCAATTAACACAGAGGTGAAGAGATGGAAGTGACTCATATGAACTACATATATTTTGAACTGTCGCAGTTATGTACGCAACTCAGTTATGCAACTACGCAAACAAGGCCTGCAAAAAATTCAGGCTTGAACGGGATTCGAACCTATGACCTCTGCGATGCCGGTGCAGTGCTTTACCAACTGAGCTATCAAGCCAACTGGGAGCTGGTCATAATTCGTAATTCATTGTATACACTTAGAAGAGATGTAAGGGAATATAAAATACATATATTTGGACGGAGAGTGAGAGAATCAATAAATGAGAGAAAATCGCAATTATGTACGCAACTTCAGTCTCTAGAAAAAAAGAAAGCCTGAAAAAATTCAGGCAGTTTGGCGGTCGACGGCTCAGTTGATAGAGCCCTAGGGATTGGGGATTGGAATCCCGTTCAAGCCTTCTGAGGTCGCCTTCATGACTGCATTAGTCTCTCATTTATTGATTCTTTCATCTCCAATAAAATATAGGAATTTTCATATAGCAGCCTGTTAATCTCGTACCCAGATCCTACTGCAGGTTTGAAAATGTGAAGATCTCCCTTCCGCATAACCGTGGGATATGTGAGTACGAGATAAGTAGCTTGTGTTCAGCCGCCCCCTCCCCTCAAGAAAATTCGGGAGGGGAGGGGTGGCTGAACACAGGTTAATTTAACGTGCATGCATGACTTTTTAAAGATGAAATTTGGTGGCAGTAAAGCCAATGATAGTAAAAGAGTCGTGCGATCTGCTTCAGAAGCCAGAAGAAAAGTGTTTGCGAATGCTTGTAGATAAAGTAGCAATGGACCCTTTGCAGCTAAGGGTCAAATGGTACAAATTCCACCATGCTCTGACGCAAGCTACACACTGGGACATGCAAAATAAAGAAAATTCAAATTTGACTGGTTTTGCATGTCCCAGTGCATGGCTTGCGTCCCAGCATGGTGGATACCGTGACGTGACCGTTAGCTGCAAAGGGTCCATTGACAGTCAGTATCCACATATCTGCAAATGACGCGCGAAAGAAGCACTTTGAGAGGAAAAACAAGCTTAATGTTCTGATTGTTAAATACCGCTTGTTTATGAAACGAGTTGTGTTCTATTCGGTTTTGTGGACTTCGGGGAACTTAAATATGCGTGGTTCTTATCCCGCGCGTATGCCTGCGACCGGAACATTCAGCCACATCAACATACAAGATAATAAGCTTTGCCATCCGGATAGGTCGGGTAAACAGCTTTTACCCACGAAGATCTTTTAAGGAAACCCACTGATCCAAGTGTTTTTATTCCATTTGAAGCCATGTCCACTAAAGTCTGAATCAGCTCAAATTTGTCAAACCTTGGGTTCCGCTCAGATCAGGAGATTCATGATGGTCTTCTATCTATGGACAGTGGTGATGGAAGAAGGAGAGTGGTGGTTGTTTATCGACATGTCTAAAAATGGTAACTGCTGCTCTAACAACTTTGCACAGACTAATTTTAGGGCCGGGAGAACACACCTTTAAAGGGGTGGGGTTGGGGGGAGGTGAATGGCTTGGATCTAAACGTCGTCGATATTTGGCGATACCAGAAGCAGTAGGCAACATTAACAGGGGACAACAATGCTGCAGGTCTATGTTTTGTCAGATTGTTGATCTTGTTGAATAAATTTGGCTATTAGTGGGTAAAAACGTTCTAAACATTTGTTAAGTATTTTACAGATTTCAGGCAACCCCAATCTCATGCCCAGGGCTCTTCACTTAAAAATTGTGTTGAGTGCCCCTCCCAATATTTAAGGGAAAGCTCTGAGAACGAGGTTGAGGTTTCAGGCAAAAATGATGGTAAGAAAACAGTTCTGAATACTCTGTGTATGTCTATATATCTTTTTCTGTAGTATATTTTCAAGCAGTCTCGTGCATTTTACTTTGTCCGAACTTTTCTTTCAGTTCTGAAACAAGTTAAGTAAAAACGTTCTCTCTAACTTTCAGCCCGGTTTGTTCTTCATAAGTTCGTGAAATTTTGGTTCACTTTTCTTATTAAAAGAAAAAGGATGAATGTATAATCCCAATAGAATTCCAGCTGCAAGCGTTTTCTTGTTTTTACCTGGTAAATACTACACGAAAATTTGAACCCTCCTCTAACTCAACAGCAATCATTTCCTCGATTGTTTAAGATTTTAATACACCCGGTTGTGCTACGCACGTAATCCCAATGCATATTACCTCTATTACCGTAGTCTCAGCGCACCTCTACAATTAATTCCGAGCCGACCGTGCCGTACCCAGCCCCCCACTACCACAGCCAGACGGACCGCAGATAGTCTCCTACGCAGCCGTTCTTAGTGTCGTCACGCGTCACGCGTCCAGACCGCAGACGGCACACCAGACGCTTTTTACGTATTCGTACCCAGATCTCTCACTGCTGAGAGGCCCCTGGGATTCCAAGGAAGTTTTCGATTTGTTTCAAGATGGCGCCGAACTGGGTAGTGTCTGATAATACTGGATCCGGTCTGATTTAAGTGACGAAGCTGTCCAGAGCTAGAGGACAGAGAAACACAGACAGGAAGTCCAACCGAAAGAAGAGATTAGTTTAACCGGTAGTACACCGTTTGAGAAGACACCAAAAGATTGAAAAGGATATCACACTGCAGCAGTTGGTTATGGAAGCGTTTTAAAGAAGTTTGCTGATCGATTGACCGTGCACATGAGGAGAACTGTTGTCCAGTAACAAGTGAAAAAAGACAGCCGGACAAAGATTAAGAGCTGCAAATCTTTGCTTTGCTTAATGTTAGTAAGTTCAATTAAATGTTTTTGCAATTTTAGATTTGGCATTCGATCCTTCGATTCACTTGGACCGGTTTAGCAGACTAAGGATTTCTCGACTTTGAGATCATACAAGATGTAAAAAGAAACTAACACTTGACGTTTCGCCCCTTTACTAGGAAAGGTACTCCGCCTCCGAGGAGAAGAAAAAGATTCGACGGAAAAGATTTTATCAGACTCTGAAGCACATTTCAAGATCAAGGACTGTATAACCCTGGCAACATACATGTAGTAAGTTGAAGATTAGATCGAATTCTAGCTCTCAATTCTTTAGCATGAATTAAGCTAAATTGTATTTTTCACTTGCATACCCCCTGGTATGAGTGATGTAGTTAGAGTCCTAAGTACAGCTGAGATCATCAACAGAAAACTACACATTAAAAGTAAACTCAGCACAGCTTATTGCTTTGTACATGTATTAACATCAACAAACGTTTTTATTAAGCGACCTATCAGTGACCAAATTATACTGTAAGGGGTAATAACTGACAATCAATCAAGCAACTTTTATAACCGATCAAGTATTATTTTGCTTGATTGCAGTTGATACCAATTTATGCTCAATTTAATCTTGAAACCTGTGACATTCTGATTTTGTTATTTAAAAATCATTTATCAAACATTTGTGCTTGCCAGTGATGGCAGGGGTATTTTGAGGACGCCAAACGCCGAATGCTGAATGCCAAATCCATAGAAGTCCTTTTATCCAATGGCTGCTATAGCAACAACTTAAAGCTAACCATCTGTATAATCAGTGATTAGCCCTAAACAGTATAGAGAAGTACTTAGACCTAAATAACTTCATCAGTTGCTTAATGCTAAACTGTTATAGGTGGTGTAAAATGCGACATTCAGCATTCTGCATAATACCCCTGCCGGAAAAACAACGAACAATATTATTTAGGTCTAAGCACTTTTCTATACTATTAAGGGTTAAGCACTGATTATACAGACGGTTAGCTTTTACTTGTTGTTATGGCAGACATCCGACATTATAGGACTACTATGGATTCGGCATTTGGCGTTCAGCATTCCGGATCCAGTGTTCTGCAAAATACCCTTGCTGTGCCAAGGACAACACACCCAACTACTCTCCCCAATTAGAAAGTATCAGATACTGTTATGTGTCCTGTACGGCCCCATGTGCACTTTCATTGGAAAATTATTGAATAAATTCCCATATCAAGGCTGTATGGTTTAATGCAAGCAGAGCTGGAAAAAAAGCAATGTGATTTGCATGTATAATGTAACTTATCTACAATCCTGGACTTGGTTTGAAGAGCTTATAACTCTATCCAGCCGATAAATTGCTATCCAGCGGATAAATAATTTATTGTACTCCAAACAATGAATTTTATCCACTGAATAGCATCTTATCTGCTGGATAAAGTTATCTGCACTTTGAACAACTGGGCTCTAGGCAAAAATGATAGGATGATTTCCAAAACTTAACATGAATGACCCCCCCTGCCCCCATGCTATGTTGTCATGTTGCTGTGTTTACAAAAATTGTATACATGTACAGTCTGAATGATTGCAGTGGCTATCAACATTGCTTGGGGGTGGGGGGGGGGGGGGGGGTCCAAAAATATTGTACATAATGACAGCACCACTAAGCCTAATAATGGCAACTGGTCATAGATATCTGGAGAACATAAATGTGTACACTGCAAATGCCATTTTTGTATCTGTCTCAGAAAAATATTGGGTTTGACAAGTTTGACCTTGTATTTGATGATGAGAACAACTGTTGCTTAGAAATAAGTAATAGAAAACTGCCACATAAAGATCTAGATCTGCAAGACTTTGCATTGGACTTCAGTTAGTTAAATTGAATTTTTTAGGAAGTTTAAAAGGTCAAGTTGCACCGCTGGCATTCTTCAATTCACTTTTAGTTTGGAAGGGGTTCTCTTTGCAAGCAGGCAGGTTAATTCTTTGTTTAAGGAGAAGGTAATAATTTCACATTTTGATTGTTCCTTCACCAGTAAAGTTACTCGGCCCTTGAGGTGAGAGAATTGCTCAGCCCTATTGAATTTCTGACTGAAGCTCATTTCCAGACATAAAAAAGGGCCATACAAACCTGACAGGTAAGTGATTTCTACCTCATATTTCAATAATTTGACTCAAATTTAAACTTACTTACTTGGGTCTATTGTTAGTAAAATGTCTATTGTGTGTCTGTTTCGTTGTTGTTGTCAAAAAGTCATTTGTATGGTGCAGGTAGTTGTAGGCAACGGTGGAGTGGCCACTCAACCGTTGACTACAACTACCTGTGCCATACAAACAACTTATTGACAACAACGTAACAGACACACAATAGACGTACTTATGACACAACATATATAGCTCAGTGCTGGGCTTGAACATGTATTTTTAAACTTAGCTTTATACCACTTTATTAACATACTGTAACAACAATGGCTGTTTACAATTGAGTGTCAGAACTAAAACCAAATCAATTACTCTGGCCATTCACAGCAGACATAAACAGCACAATAACCAATCTGAATTAAAAAAAAACAAAAACAAAAAACAAAAAAAACATACATGTACAGCACCAAGTGCAGGAAAATATATGCAGCTGTTATATTAGGCACAATTGATTTTTGTTTGTTTGTGATTTGGTTGAGAATGTAGTAGGAGTTTTGCTAAGCAATCTCAGAATATCAAAGTATGCTGTACACGAATTACTTTTGACACTTAACTGAAAATCCCTTTAAGTGACAATTTTATGATCAGTTAGAGAGAAGGTGGAGAATCAATTGTCATAGATTAAGATAAAAAAAAATAATTCTAGTTCCAGTGTCTTACATAATTAGCATAATAATTTTTAATTGCTACATTGTACTTAAAGTTGAATAGTTGGGATGATTTAAATTTGGTTACTGGATAATTTGTCTGTCTGGTTTCAAACTGAATATTGTAATTATGCACATTATACATGTTCTTGCTAACAGGTCCCTGTTCAGTCATGCCATTTATTTAGCAGATAAAATTTTCTGTGTAGAAGTTGTAAATCAGAGTGATAAAGATTGACAGTTCTGCTGGAGGTTAAAAGATTGAATAGCAAAAGAAAGAATTAATGTCGAGAAAAAGGTTGTTCTTGTTCATCTTGGTGGATACAATAATAATAAGTGTATTATTAGTTTCATGATATATAGTAACTTTGAGTTGTAAATCGCAATGTTTTGACTGCTTACTGCTAGTCTTCATCAGGAGATGAGGTCCACTACTTCTTGCTGGAACAATGAAGATTGAAATGCACCAATCACAGCCGACCATCATGATATAAATGGTGCCGCATAACCAGTCGACCTCATTGCCCGACGAAGACTAGTAGTATATAAGCAGTCAAAACGTCGCCATTTACAACTCAAAGTGACTACATCGTGAGACACTAATGATAATACACTTATTATTAGCAAAAGAATTAGTTCCCAAGAGATCAAGAACAGGCTAGTCTAAATAGTCAATAGTCAGGCTAGTCAGAATAGTCAATATTAATGTCAGTACCTGATAACTGCAGTGTATTGTTGCTAAAGTTCAGTTAGTATTAATATATGTAATTACCAGTATCAAGTCATAAATGGTTTTGTAATTCAAGGGCTGAGTCAATGCAAGGGTCAAGAGGCAAAGCCATTAGCTGCAAGTAGTGTGGGTGCCGGAAGACCTCCTGGCACCCACAGTGCTACTCCACACTTTGCTGCCTGTGTGCGCAACTCATGACTTATGGTTTTGCTGCTTGCCCTTAGGATATCATCCTCTTCCAGTTTTTCGAGTAAGTGCTGAGAACATAATTAAACTTTCTCATGTCAAATTTTTCTTAAAGTTTTTCTTTCACTGAAAAGTGCCTGGATTTATTCATGTGGCCTAGCAGTGAATCAGTTAGGACGCAGGGTGTGTTTTTTCTCTTTTCACTGTTTTTCTGCTTTTTTTTTTCTTTTTAGCTGACTCAGTATTTTGGCCTTTGTTAATCTGACAACAAAGCATAAACTAGGTGGGGGGAGATTGTGAAAAGCCTCTGGAATGGAAAATCCTGGGGGCTGGGGGATCTTAATGAAAAAAATTCCCTTTGAGGTATGGATATTATTTTATGGAACCAACAACCATATGTAAGGTTTCTCTCCAATAAGCTTACAGACCAATGTTTGTCCTGACATGTCCCAACCCTTTAATGTAAATAACCAGAGTTTTTAATTTGCTGGCCATTGCTATGGCAGTGCACCCACTCTAGTAATAATCCTTTATTTGAGTCCATCACTGTAGCCCTAGGCTGAATTAATGTACCATTTTCACTCAGTCAAACTAATAATCAAGGTATACCTGCACTTTCCACTTGTGTACGTAGCTCTCCCATCATCTCAGTGACTCAGTATATTATTTGGTTTTTATATCATGTCATATTGTTACATTCAGATCAGAAGCTGCTACTACTTTCTAGTAATAGAAGCTGTTGTTTTAAGATGAAACTTACAGTGTACTCTGCATGTAACGGTTGTGTGAGTTATTGAATCATGAAGTCATGTCATGTATTGATGGATTTTGGAACAGTTAGGGCAAAACGTCTTTAAGCATACATTGTATATATATGTTATTGAACTAGCGTGAGGTCCGTATTGGGAAAATATTGGTCGAGTTCCTTTTTTTGCAAGTTTATGGACCGAGCCGAAGGCGAGGTCCATAAACTTATAAAAAAAGGACGAGACCAATATTTTCCCAATACGGACCGAACAAGCTAGTTCAATAAGGTTTTTATTATATAGGCTTTCCCGCTTGTTGCTTTCTAGTCCGCGTGAAACTTGTTTATGATCAAGTTGTGCGAGAAAAAGTGCAAGAAAGCCTTCTCAATGCTGACGCGTACTCACAAACAAAAACCACGTGGAATAATTCTGATTGGCTCGCGCACGAAAAGGCGACTTTTTATTGGTCAAGGTTTGACACGAAAGTTTGACATGTCTCGTCAATCGAAGTGAAAAAGTTCGAAAAATGAAAATTTAGCTCATTTGAGATTCCGAAGAAAATGCATTTCTTAAACGTGTTGAATGTTTAAAAGTGTCAACTTTTGAGAAAGACTTACTATGGAATGAATGAAAATAGATGAAATTGAAGCTTTTGTAGTCAAAATTGCATTTCAATCGTCTTCATCGTCACTTAAAATGGCTCGGCGCTTGCGAAGCGGTGGCTGATCATGATTCGTAATCTGGATGTTAAACGAGCAGTTTTGGAAATTTGCTCCTTGAAAAATAGCCGATCCGGCTTCTTTTGTGGTCGTCATACTGGTACTTTCCACTGTAGTTGTTGCCTGTGTATTGCCAACTGCTTGGAGCTCGCTTGTGGTTGTTGATGAGCGACTGAGGGCTAACGACATTCTTCGTTGATGCTGAATGGAAGCCGATTTGTATGAATCCAAGCTTTTCAGATTTCGATGTCCACTCAGTTGGGCCACGTAATTTTCAGGAACATCTGAATCCAGCAATCGTGAAATGCAGGTCTTTCGAACCGAGTGATTGGTAACGCGTCCTTGCAAACCAGCATTTTGGGCAGCTTTGGTGAGTAGCTTCCCGATTTCATTCTTGCCAAGCGGACTTTTCTTGTACCACACTGCATCAGTAGCCTTTCTTTGATGTTTTACGGCCAAGTAGAATGGTGCCTCTGGTTGATTCATCTCGATGGGCCTGTGACTTCTGAACAGCTTATAGTACTTGACTGGACATCGCTCGTTATCAGTAGCTTGAGCAGTAGGATAAAATGCTCGGTGACCGCTTGCTTTGTCCTGCCCCTGGCGCGTCTTCGAGCCTCTCTCAGCTTTCCAGACCAGCATTTCATTGCCTGTGTCCGGGTCAGTTTCAAGGCTGACGTCGCCCCACTGAAGCCTTCTACTTTCATCTCTTGCTCTAAAGCCAAAATGTAAAGCCAGGAGCCACCAAACGGTGCGCTGTAGAGCAACCGGGTTGTGCTCGCCAAATTCTCCTTCGGCAAAGAGCTTGTCTTCTTCAACAGCGGTGACTTCTCGGCTTGCTTGTGGACGATTGCCTTTCCCTCTCTCCACGACAAGCTGTTTTCTTTTTGCACTGAGGACTTCTCGGGATAGCTTGAATTCGTCACCTTGAATGAGATTGGCTTGTGACCCGTGGGTATTAAGATAACGCTGGATGCTTCGTTGCAGGCAAGTCAAAGTTCCAGGTTCGTATTCGTCGCCATTTTTCTTTCTTACATCTTTAAAAAACGCGCAGAGCAGCAGATTAAGTTCCACCCAGGGTATTGCCTCTATATTCCTGAACTCGTTCCGTTGGTGGCAAAATTTTCCCCATATTTTAAGGTCAGATTTGGTTTTCTCTGTAGTGCTTCTGGCCTGCTGTTGCTCAATGAAGTCGCGGTACTCTGAGGCCTTGTCAACGGAATCTTCTTTGGTTTTTTCGTCGAGTTTGTTGTTTTCAGAGCTTGTTTTCGTTCCTTCGTCAGTGCTCTTGGAGTTAAACTCCGACATCACGATTTAAACCGGCAGTTCCTACTATATTAAGTTAATTGGAAACAGTTTTTACGTTGCGTTGTCAAAACTGAAACAGTAACCACAAAACACTTGACGCTAGCGGTCCATCTTAGCGGTCCGTATAGGAAACTTCGGACCGCTCAGGGAGCCAATTAAAATGCTCCTTTTCATCGCGGACCAGTTCAGCTATATAATAAATACATGTAGTGTCTTCAATTGACAGTACTAATATTGCATCAATATAGTTTTTTTTTTTTGAATTTTTTTATTTTTTTTTTTGCAGCTTGCTGCTAGTAATTTACAAGACTGCATCATAGTTATAGTTATGCAACACAACATATAAGTTCCTTAGTGCAAACTACTGCTCCTGACAATAAATTGATATCAATCAATAACAATTAATCAACTAATAGTCATATTTATCACAAAAATATGCATATGTTATCATATGTAAGTCGTGCTAAATGCACACTGTATGCAGGGAAATTTAGTGTTGTCTGCATAATTGTCTGTTAACAGGTTTGTATAATGCATTAATTAATTTGGGATGGGGTACAATGGTAACCCCCAGCTGGGTCTATAAATCCCAACTGTTTCTTAAATTTATCCCTGTTGAACAGCTCTTTCACATAAGGTGCGGTTACACTGGCCATTTTTCCCTGGGGTAAGTGGCTGTTGCCCACGGGGAAGCAACTTTTTGTGTCCGATTTTCCCAGGGTGAAATTGCCTTCAGGAATTTTCCATAGATACGTCAAAAAGAACAAAAGAATTACCATGACAGTTCCTGAGATAACTTCTATGGTTAATAAGAACCCAAAATGGCTTAACCAATCAATCAATCATGAGTGAGTGAAATGTTCCAAATATTAAAACTTGCGTGTTGTCTACGTGCTGTGTTCATCGTAAAGTCAAATCGTACCTGCTACTGCATTTCAAGCTCGACAACAATCACAACATGGCTCACTCTTTCCACCAGTGGCCCAGAACCCTACGTTCAGGGGTCGTGGAAACCAAAATTCTTTTGTCGTCCCGTAAAAACCCAAGTTCATCCATGATGGTGAACAATGATTCAACATTTTTAATGTAAAATGAAAAACTGCAAGCTCTGGAAAAAGTGTATTTGTTGTCGTCGGTGATGTTCTTTTCTTGAAATAAAGTCATCCTGTTTGAGGTGGAGGTTGTAATAAAAGCAACAGAATTACCAAAAACCAAAACCAAAACTGAACACAACCCAAGCTATATTACCAAGGGGAGCTTTGGAGAAGTGGTCTAGTGTAACCGCACCTATACTCTATCTTTTTCAGCACCTGTCAAAAAAAAATTGAATATTTAATTAGTACGGTTGTAACTTCACGAAGTCCTCAATATTCGAAATATTCAAATACATACATTAATTTATTATGTCTCCCAGCTAGTACATGTGGTGTGATTGGTCAATTTTGTGGGCCGTATTTCACTGTACGGCCTGCTAAACTTCAACTAGTTTCCTTTCCCACACGCCCAATTAAAGTCAGAGATTTCATAAATATCTTACTTATCTCGTTTTCTTGGTCCGTACTGTAAGTTACTGATTGTTGTTTTTCCTGGTGATTTATGGACCACGTGGTTCGTGGTTGGGTCATAAATCAACGGCAAAAAAACTTGGTCCGTAACTTACAGTATGGACCTTGAACTTCGTTAGTGAGAGGTATATACAATTACATTTAACACTGAATACTTGTTATATAATTACAGTCGACTCGCGATAACTCGAACCCTCGCTAACTCGAACCTCGCACTAACTCGAACCAATTTCCCTTTCCCTTCAGGCCATTTTCTATATAATTTTACCGTCAATAACTCGAACTCCCGATAACTCGAACCTTTTTCAATTTCCCTTGAAGGTTCAAGTTATTGGGAGTCGACTGTATAAAGAAATGCCTAGCAGTTAGACACCAACAACATACATCATAAGCCTGCTTGCTGTAAAGGTTCAAGTTATCTGCTTCTTATCTGCTAGAAGCACGAGCAAAATTTAATGCTTGAACTAGTGTCCTCTTGCTGTCTTTATACTCTCCATTCCAATTGTAGTCAGTACATTGCATTTTCCTTGAGGGACATTTTGAAGGACACTAACATATAGAACCACATGTCACATGTAACTCTTAAAGGCTACATGTTTATGAGCGTTAGGCACCATTACAGCTGTATGTATCACCCCCACTAAATACAGACCCTACTGTTACTGCCGCTACTACACTAAAGCAGTAAAGTCCCTGCCAGGGAAAGCGATTCTTGTCTCAGGCACACATTCATTCTTTCAACCATTTTGTGCTGAAAAGTATTTTCAGTCTCAGTGTACATGTATGTGTATCATGATGTTGGATTTCATTCTTCATACATGTACAAGTATGCAGCGCAGCACCTGTAGATCAGTAACATACTGTAGCTAGACCGAGCGTCTAGCACTTCAACCAGTCTTGCCCATTCATTTAAGAACAATTGTGCTTTCAATTATCAATTAAGGCTCAATAAAGATATTTTTGATATGCCCGCAAATACTGCAAATGCTTTATTAAGTCCCCTCTGGGGCTTATTCACTCCATACTTGCTTCCTCATTTGTATTTTCTTAGTCCAGTAACTAAATAAGAGAGTGGGAACTTAACGGAGAAAGAGGACCATAACAGAACTTATATGGTAACTGTATTGGTATTTAACGCTACATTCTAACATGTGCATAAACACTGTGGTACTGTACATTATATTGTACATGTCAATGCTAATTTTAAGTCAAACAAAACAAAAAAAAAAACAAAAAACAAAGGTACTGAGGAGTACGTGAAGCCTTATGAGGCTGCATGTTTTTGTTTTGTAGATTTGTTTCGAGGTCAGCATTGAAATAATGTTTCAAGAAGTGTCTGAACTTAAAGCCCATTCTTCTTCGGATGCAAAGTTGAAAGTAACTCTACTTGGTAGCGAGTGGACCTCATCAGCTGGTGGTTTGTCCACACTAAACAGAGAGCTTGCAATTCATTTGTCACGACACCCGGAAGTCGAAGTCTCTCTTTTGGTGCCAGAGGGTGTTTGTAAAGATGAAGACAAAAGGGAGGCTAAGAGTTATGGAGTAACTGTTGTTGATGCCAAGAAACGCCCAGGCTATGAACCTCTAGATTGGTTAGGCGTCCCTCCTAAAGACCACACAATGGACATTGTTGTTGGCCATGGTGTGAAGCTTGGCCGGCAAGTACAATTCATAAAAGGATCTGCCTACTTTTCCAATTGCAAATGGGTTCAAGTGGTGCATACTGCTCCTGAAGACCTCAGTAGGTACAAAGGCTACCTTGATCCCATTTCAAAGGGTGAAAAGAAACACCAGGATGAAGTTGATCTCTGTGAAATGGCTGATTTGGTTGTGCCTGTTGGACCGAGGCTGGAAGATTCTTACTCTTCATATCTCCGACGATGCAAGGAGAATCAGGATATTTTCACTGTTACGCCAGGTCTTTTTAACAGGGAATTTGGGGACTTAAAACAAGCTCCTAATGAGAGTGGTGAATTTAAAGTGTTGTTATGTGGTCGTGGTGACGATGAAGACTTTGAACTAAAGGGATACAACATTGCCGTTGAAGCATTTACTCATCACCTGCTTAAAAGCAAGCCTTATCATCTGATCTTTGTTGGTGCTTCTGAAGGAAAACAGGAAGAGGTAAGGGAAAAACTTCTCCAACGTGGTATCGCTAAAGAGCAACTGACTGTCAGAAAGTTTGTGCAAAATAGAGAAAAGATGAAAGACTTACTGAATGAGGTTGATCTTGCCATTATGCCGTCCAGATCAGAGGGATTTGGCCTAGTTGCCCTTGAAGCACTGTCAGCTGGTTTACCCATTCTTGTTGGTAGCAAGTCTGGATTTGCTAGATCATTAGAGAACATTCCTTATGGAAAATCATGGATAGTTAACTCAGATGATCCTCCAAAGTGGGCAGAGGCAATTGAAGGTGTCCGTGCCAGTCATGCAGTGCGGCTTGAAGAGATCAAGTTTCTGAGAGCTTCTTATGACAACAAGTACAGTTGGAAGGAACAATGTAAAGCCTTTGTGGAAATGATGTGCAGAATGGTTCAAGGTATGAGTTGTTACTTGGTTTCCATCGTTTCCATTCCAAAAACAACTGCAAATTCAGGCAGAGTAACAGACACCCTGTGGTTATAATTATAAACACTGGTAACTCCAAGAGGAAAATTTATTGTCCTGCATCAGTTGGTTTTAACCTTTCAGTCTGTTACAGAAATCCCATTGTGTGACTGTTAAAATGAAAATGAAAGCTATTAACCAGTACAATTCTGAAAGACTGGTTGTTTATCAAGATCGTAATAATAGTAATAGAACGTTGGATATGTTTCAGTTTCTTATAGCATTCTTGGGAGTTAAAGTTTCAAAAACCTTGCAAAGTCGGAATGTGTGATAAGTTGGTAGACTTGAGAAATGTGACCATCATTGATTTGAACTCTAGTCTTTGCAGCCTTAATACTGTCTATCTTTAAGAGAATTTGCTCGTTCATTATTTTCATGTGTTCAAAAAAAAGGCACCATCTATATCTATTTCTTGCTGATAGTGTTTTTGCCCAATTGTTAAGTTTGAATCTGATTCTTTCATGGCTCAATTAATTTTTTAAGCCTTTTGCCCCTTATATCAAAGAACGTATTCTCCTATCTTGTCCCCATACTTTTCTTCTCGAAGTACTGGGTAGAAGTTATTAAAATATCAAGAAAATTCACCTTGGATGATCATATCCGTAATTCTTATGAACTCGGGGGTTAAATAAACATTGATATTAGATGAGCAATTTGATGCTGATCACTGTTAGGGAATAAAGGGTTTTAGAGATGAACCCAAAGTATTGAATGATAGTGTCAATTTTTTACAGGCCCTTCCAGCACCACGGTTAAAACTGCAAGGGAAGAGTCCCCTCCTGAACCAACGGCAGCTGCAGTCACACCAGATAAAGGTCCTCCACAGGAACGACATTGTCTTGATGAAGAAGCGAAAGGAAAACCAAGCGTTGCAGGAACTGCTTTTGACCCTATAGGTATGGAGCTTGATTTCTTTTAGATATAAATTTAGTTATCATTGCTTCATGTATTAGCTTATAGGTTGGGTTTTAGTTGTATTTAAGTCTGCTCCTTGGACTACCTTTTCCCTGGGCTGGTCCATGGAGTTACATAAACTACAAGTAACGATTGGGCGTGGTTTGAGCATGTTTTAAGGAGAAAGACCAAAAGAAAGAAAAAGTGATTTTATGGCAACAGTTGGAGCCGTCACCTTTTCACTGTATAGCACATAAGAAAATTTTGATAGAAACATGGCATGCTAATGATTACATGTAACTTTCCATGTGAGAGAGAGGTTATGGTGTAGTGGTGAGAGCACTGGCCATTCAAAAGTGTGGCACGGGTTGGATTCCCGTAGTTCACGTAATATTTGGGTTTAGTTTGTTGTTGTGTCTCGTCCTTGCTTTGACGATGAGTTTGTCTCCAGATTCTGCATTTCTCCTCCTTCCACAAGAGGCAAATATGTGAATTCCAAGCTGAGTAGGAATCTGAGGGCCAGTTGTTAGCATAGCTGATTATTGACACCCTGGTCAAATTATTTCAAATACTCTCATCAGCACCCAAGGTCTAAGTGAAGAACAACAACAGATGTCATATACATTGAACTAAGCTCATCCACCATCACCGTTCACCCACATAACCAGTAAAAAGAAAATTTTGAGGAACTTCAAGCTGCTCCAAAATAATCCTGAAACTAGCAGAACTTTTCACAGCCTCCACTGATTTCATTCCAACGCAATGAAAACATACTACAGTGTCGGTAACTTTCTTTCTGGGCTTAACTTCATTTTAATCAAAGGTAATTCAGGCCAAACTACAATCCTGGCCAACTGAGTTAGGGACACTTGGCTCAGTTTTCCTCTAAACTTTGCCTCAACAGAATCAACATTTTTGCTGCATGTCGCTTATTGATGTAATCCCCCCCTGCCCCATATTCTGATTCAATGTTGAGCATTAACACATGTGGATATAACACGGATAGACTCGTCTCCGTTCATCGCAGAGGCTTCTGTCTCAAATATTTGGTCAGGATTGTAACTCTCAAATAAGGCTTATTTCTTATTTTCTTATTTCTTTCTATTGCTTCAGAATCTGTTCTTTCCGTATATCGACTACCTTTTTTCGTCCTCTTCAGACAAAGTTGTGATCTCAAATTAATTGTCCTTGCTGACAAACTTATCAATGCACAGAAGTCACAGTGCTGTGAGGTGAAAATCACGAGACTGTCAAATACCCCTGGTTGACAGCAAAAATTCATCTGCCAAATCAACGCTGTCAGCTTCCACGGAATCAAGGAATGTTTTCCATTCAACTAATTTATTCATATTTCTTACATTGCCACGTTCCTACCAACAGGGTAGACCCATAGACAACTGTATAAACCACATACAACCCACAATTCCTTCATTCGCTCTGCCGAAGGGCTGTCATTCAAAACGCGAGCTCTCTTTACATTAGCCAAATTACCATGATATCAACTCGTTGATAAAACCAAATAGTTGTTTCCACTTCCCCACCGACGCAGCACCGCACGTCCTTTCCAAACTAATTAACCCCCGTTATCTATTTCTTGAAGCAGTCTTCACAAAATTTAGGAGATGACCTGTGACGAGATTGAGGAAGAGGAAGTTCTTAGTTGCATTGGTAAATGCTACCAGTTCTCGTGGCTACTGTAGTTGACCTATCTTGAGTTTAGAATCTAATTTGGTTTTTACAGACCCCTCCGACGCAGTCACAGAAGATACAGTTGGTACACCCCTTTCACACAAGCAACCTTCTCTTGATGAAGAAAAGAATGCTTCTGGAACAGTTTGGGAAGATGAGTCATCGACTAGGCAATCTCACAGAAAAAGAAGAAGCAGTTCAGGTTCCACCCTTGACTCAGGTACAGAACCTCATTTCTGTCATAATGTAGGTTGAGGTTTGTCATTCCCTGTCATAAAAGGGTACCTTATACATTGGGCAGAAGCAGTCTGGAGGATACATAAAAGGATAACAAAACATTGTAAAATTGGGGGAGGTTGGTTTGGTGGTATTTCCCTGGCGTACATATATGGATGACAGAAAATGGAGTTTGTCCTAAGACTTTGATCACAGTTGTACCAGGCTCTTCGATTTGGATTGTAAGCTGTTTCTACAGCTACAGTTAACTCCACAGTCCACAAACCACAAACTGTATTTAACGATAAACTGCTCTCAGGCCTGTTGTCACTGAATACTTGAAGGGTAACCCAGATTCAGTAGGAAAAGCTTTACTCTCTACTTTATGGTAGTCCAAAGTTTCCGTATGGACTTGTGATTTACCAGTGCCCATTTAACTTGTCAACGAGGACAAGCGATGACCAGACTCACTAGAACTCAAACCACCCAACCTCATATGGAAAGTCTGACATGTTAGATGCTGTGTCACAACACTCTACAGATACATCCTTTGGCTAGATCCCAATTTCGCACCCTCAGATTTCTACATGTAACTCTGAGATCACTTGCTAGTCAAACGTGCCTGGGTAAGAAGAAGAATCTTCACCAAGCGGAAATATACCTACACTTCCCATGACGTTTTACTAAAAATGTAATTTTGTTTGCAACCAATTGCAATCTTTCAGTTCCCAGCTATTAAGATATTTGCGTTCTGAGAAGCATAGTGCAGTGATTAACATGTGAGATTGTGTGAAGGCACAAATTAGGAATAGTTGCACTGCTAGTGTGTTTGGAAATGGTCAGATAGATACCTAATATGCCTGTTTAAAAGACAGTAGGACTCTGGTTCTTTCAGACCAAAGATATCTGGTTGTGATAAAGAAAAACTAATGAAAAAAGCAAACCAACAAATAAACAATTTCTCCAAATAGGGTCAATAAAGAGAAGCATTGGGCCAGGATCCACTTTTGACGTGAAAGGTATTCCACTTTATTTCTTTTGTCAAAATATAAATTTTTGTCACACGTCAGTCCACAAACTTCTTCAGTGTATAATTTCATTCCATGGTGTACATTAGTAGATATGTTCATAGGCAAAGTCGCAATCAAATACAGGTTAGTGGTCCACTCAAATGCAGCTTAACCCAGTTAATTAGAGTAATGCTGCTCAAACATGCCACCAGTAATGGGGTAAGGATATTTAGCCAAAATCTGGTAGCTAAGTGGTCGGTAGTCTAGTGGCAATGTTCCCGCCTGGAAATCCGACGACCCAGGTTCGACTTTTCTTGTGGTCACCTTCTCTTCTAAATAAAAAAGATATAATAAAGTAGCTAAGTATGATTAAGTAGGCGTAAAAAATTCCTGGGGAGGGGGGGGGTTCTGTCTTCAGAGATTTGAACCTGAGTAACGTTTTCAGTATTAGACAAACGGTATGAAATTTGAGGACTTTTTTCAGAAATTTAAATTGGACGTGGTCGGTTACTGTTCATTGACATTAATGTTACTATGGCAACCATTGTTTGACAGGCAGTCTTTTTCAGAAAATGGAAAATCACCTTTTAAAATGAAGAAAAATTACTTTCCCTCTCGTTTCTTTCATGATTTTAGCTCATATAAGTTTTACTTTTTTGGTTTCGATTACTTGTCCTTCGATTTCGGCGTTTTCCTGGCCAAGATGGCCGCATGATTTGGCAGTCATGGCGTTATTACGACGTCATATGACGTCATCACGTCTTGTTGTGTACCTCAAAGAAAATATTTTTGAACGTACTATCTATCCTCCCAGTCTCATTGTTATAGCTCATTACAGAGTTATTATCCTCGACCCCAGAAGACAAAAAACAAAAAGAGCCCGGTTCAGTTTGAGCTACCGTAAGCTGCTGTTCGACAAAATTTTGATGTAACTAGTCCCCTCAGTGAGTGCATTTGTCAGTCTATTGACCTAGGATTCTAAACTGGCATTTTCTTCTTGAATTTTCTTTGGTGAAATGCGTCGTTTTCGGCCAGGAAGGTATTGCACTTTTAGTCACAGGAACGTCCTGGAACACAAATAAACGTATTCTCGTTAGCGGAAAGCAGCAGCCTTCTTGTACATGAGAAGTATTAGTTCTTGATATACGGAAACCTTAGAGGGGGACCAATATTTTTTTGTTTTGTTTTTGTTTCAACACTTGCGTTTTTGGAATACACTTCCGCCACTTTTACGGCATAATCTCGGGTGAAAACAACATCTGGTAACTGACTTTTGTATTCCCTTCTTCCTGTACTCCAGTGAGCGCTGCCAAACACCCGTTCTCAATTAACGTTTTCGTTTATAAGAACTTTACTTAGCATACTCTTTTTGCAGCTCAGGATTAGATGATAAAGTATAATAGGTTATTCCTTTACTGCGGAAATTATTTGTACGCGTTGCGCTAGCCCACCTCCTTTCAAGTTTGATGTTGTTGTTTTTTGTCGCCATCACGAAGAAATACAATATGGCAACGCAACCACCTCCCTCCAGCGAATACTCCAACTGTTCCCAGTCCTCTACGGTATGAAATCAAGCAATTGTAACACAGAAAGCTGCAAAAGGTTAGGGCAAAAGTTCATCTTCCAAATCGGTACTCTTACTTCTCATGGAATCAATGAATGCTTTTCATTCGACGGTTTTTTTTTCTTATTTTCCATGTTATCATGCTTCTACCAATACCTTAGCTCCACCGCACAGTAAAATATTGTGCGTTCCTTCAGTTGTGTCTAGACGATTTTTGAAATTGAGTACACTTAACGTCCATCATAATCTTGTTGAGAAACCCCACCTGTTTCGCCAGGAATATTTTTCTTCAACAAGCGAATTACTGCTATTTACAGCATAGAGATTTTAGCACAGCAAAAAAGCTGAAACCTTTCTAAATTCGGTAGATCCTTTTGTACACATTTTCTTTAACCAATTTACTTTTTTTTTTGCCAAGTTGTTTATCGTACATTGCTACTGGCAATATTGTTAATAATTGGTGCATGCATTTTGTCGTGCGTATATCGAATTACGATGTAGTTGGGAAGTTTGGAGAGATCTAAAAAAAAAACTGGATTGAGAGTTACTCTCAGAGAACCCTTTTTAATGCTTCTATCGTGTTCTTCCTGCATGCATCATAGCTCGATATACACATATACACACGCTAAATCATTTACAAACACTCAATAGGTACACCTTTTGCCCTTCATTTTCAGGAAATAAATTTTCATTAGCGCGAAAACATTGGTCAATAAAATTAATGTATAATCAGTTTAACTAGGAGATGAAACATTTCAATTTGTGGCAGAGTCATTAAGGAGTTTTGCATCGAAAAGAAGATTAGAATAGCGTTTTATCGAAAACAACATTCTTAAGTGCGACTGAAGATTCATTAACCTGGGGTTAACGTTCCATTGCGCGAATAAAATTTCAAGTACAAAAGATTTTTAGTTACGTGGTTTCTGATTAATTTCCCAATGGATTTATATGGATGCTTAAATTTAAAAACGATGCTGTGCATGTGCACACTGGTTTCGCAGTAATGGAGCGCAGAGTTCGTCGAGACCGTATCCCAATTGAGCATCGTGAAAGGATAGTTAGGGAGTTTGAAGATCCCCGCGAGAAGAGGAGAAACGTGAACACGATAATTTCCAGAAATTGTGCAGCGTGGTTTAGGTTTATGCAGACTTACATATACCACGATGTTTGAATGGGGAGTTGATTAAAGGATAGAGCTAAGACTTGCTTGATTGTTACGCTGACTGTACCTCTGTTGTAATGAATTTTTTTCCTCGTTAAAGAACATTAAGAAGCGTCTACTGTTTGTTCATTCTCTTTAAAGTTTGTTGTTTCCATTAAATTGAACTGATATTCGCATTAATGACCGTTCTTCTCTATGTAAAACGCCTCATTGACGACACCGAAAATTAAAACGTTTGTCTATTTTCATACAATGATTACACATTCGCTTTAATGATTTAATTTTTAACACTAATGAAAATGTATTTCCTGATAATGAAGGGCAAAAGTTGTAAAAGAAGCTCATTTCCATGACGTTTTGTTGATTTTCAGACACTTTTGTCAGGATTCTAATTGAAGTTAGTGGCCAAGATCTAAGTGATGAAAAGAAGGACTATCTCTATAGCCTTTTAGGAACTGTAGGAGAACAATATGTGAAATCCCACAATCTTACACCTGAACTAGAACGAGTTGGAGCCTTTTTTCAACATCTAGAGGACCATTACAATTTGGGCCTTGTGACTATCGGGAAGGGCTCTTTAGAAATTATTGTGCGTTGCCCTACCTTGGAAAGTCTTGAGCATCTGTGGAGTGACTATCTCTCTGGTCATCTAAGTGAAGTAGCTGAGAGGTATCTTGTTACTGATGCAATTAAGGGGAAACTCGACTTGGATACAGTTAGATTGAAGACAACCATAACGAAGGAAAATTACTTGATGTGCAGAAAGGCTTTGGTGGAAACGTCTGGTAAGTGTTGGTTATGATTTCTATCAACTTAAGCCGTCTATTGTTTTTGCTAAATAGTAGACTTTTAAAGGTTGTCCCATGGGCTTTTTCTGTAGAGTTTGTATGCAACTGTACGCTTTGGATTCGGCTCACTCCATGCTTGCATAATTAGTGCCTAATGGACCGATTTGATAGCCAAGAGCGCGTTGACCCCTGATAACGTAAGTAAAGGGGGACAGTCATCGACATCAAACCTATAATCAACTTTATTGTGATATAGAGTGTTTTCACATGACGTCACAACGGCCATGCTGGTGTCCCAAAACAAAGAAATGGCGGCCATGTTGGTGTCCCAAACTAAACCTCTGGGAATTGAACTCTATTTTTATGCAAATACTTTCTTTTGTTTAAGTAATCGAATATGGCCAGTAGTCACGTGAATGAAAACGCTCTGTACATATTGTGAAATCTCTGTGTGTTTAATTACTTTGTGCGCTCCATTATCAACATCCACAATTTAACAGCAAGGAATCAATGAACCGGAAAGAGTTTTCTATTGTCTGAGCGATTCCATCAATATCTCCGTCAAAAACCTGTCAGTGTGCATCTACCCTAACAGTCTGGGTAAGTTTGGGCAAGCCTTCCAGATCCATTGTTTCCTACAATGACGTCACTATTTTGGCTCTACTGAAATATTCATACCTATGACGTCTTTTTGAGGGTTGATCGTTGATCCACCCTGATCTACAGATCCAGAGAACGTAGAACGCTCATTCCGTATACTACTTTCATGCAAAAGGTTTTACAGAGGAGAAAAAAAAATTGCGAGTTTTAATTTTCAATCCGCGAAAATAAGTTCCCGCAAAATAAAACGCCGCAAAAATTAACCTTCATTCCCTTCATTCAAATTAAAACCTCCGCTCCACAGGGATGAAATACATTGCACTTAAACGAGAACATTAAGATGATTTTCCATTCGAAAAAGCAACCGCGTAACTTAGTATCTAGTCTGTATTATTAAACCGCATTAATGAAACAGTGTTTCGTTGTGCATGGTAGGGCTAGGCTTTTTGTTTTGTTTAGTTGTCGTTCATTCTCTTTGTGCATAAGGTCTTACAGTGTAATATGTAAGTAGAGTGAGCTGTGACTCAACACACCGTACAATAAAATTTGAAAGTATTAAAATTTCTTTCACTCAAATGTTTTGCTGCTTGAACAGAGAATCACAACAATTAGTTCCCAGCAGAGATTTGAGTCATCTCAAACCACAAAAACTTGTTCCCGCAAACCACAAAAAATCGCCAATCCGCGAAATTTGAAAACTCCCGCAAAAGTTTAGTGCTACACGGTATATGGCTCTTTGGCCAAAAATTAACAAAGGTTCCAAATTTGGCCAGATGCGATCGAGTACATTTTCTTGTCTTACGTAACACATAAACTAGGATACATTTTTGTCCATAACTACAGTTTGTCAAAAACGTAGCTTACTTTGTGAATTAAAATTTAACTTCTAAGTTACATTTGATTTTCATGTACTATGTTACTGAAGCTTAAAGTCACGACACAACATCTAGATGCAGAGCAACAGGAGATATTTAGTGTGCATTTAAAAAAGCACATAGATCTGTACATGAAATACAGTACAATACATTTTGTCCAAGCAATCAGCCATACGAAGGAGTGGGTGGGTTCTTAATTAAGCAGTTAGAAGACATTTATGATGGAATTGTAAGGGCATTCAAACTTGGCTGTTTGGAAATTACTGTTCAAAGCCCTGTTCTTGAAAACGTTGAGAGTTTGTTGAGTGTCTGTAGCTCTTTGGTAGAACGTGGTTCTTTGCCCATCGAAAATCGTCTTTGTTATTTCATTACTGAGCTTGAAATGTACCTTCTTTCTTCTTTGGTGAAGCTTTGGTTGTTTGAACGTCGGTGACTTACTTTTGCTGTATAGTCATAGTGGCCATGGTCAATGGGATTGAATGCAATACAGAATTCGCCAATTCTCATATTGTACAATTAAACAGACTGGTAATTTATTGTTATTTAACCAGGGGAAGCAAGAAGCAGTGGCTTTCTACCTGAACACATTGATCCAGCAGGAAAGGACTCTAGACAGACTGATGAATTTCAGAAGGTACAACCTTTTCACTTTTGTTGAACGCTATGAGAAAGCGATCGTACTGAATATATGCGTGTACAGGTGACCCTTTGGCAGAGGTGTTACACGAGGAATTGAAAACCACAGTCGTGTTAGCAGTAACCTGCTTAGTTGTATGGATGTGAAGAGGTGTTTTGTTGTTGTTGCTGTTGTTTGATTGTTTTGTTTTAGGGCAAATGATGTATTTGTTTATGTCGCGTAAACTTTAAGAGAATTTAGCACGATGA
>NW_028145675.1:1432500-1522500 GCF_977016875.1 Pavona decussata
GTTCTTGTACATGCCGTTAAAATCTCTGCGGCTACGATAATAAACACATTCATGACGTAGACCGCTCCTACAATCAAACACACGAGCGCTGAATCGTGGAAGAGAACTCGAAATATTATGGGATGCGTTTCGATCGCGGATCGCAAAACTTTGGTTTCCATATGATCGTACAATCGCAATTGATCGCAGATGATCGCAGACGATCGCAGGAGATAGAACATGGTTCTATCTTCTGCGATGGTCTGCGATCGTGATCGCAAGATCGCAGACGATCGCAGACGATCGCAGAACTTATTGCGATCTGCGATCTGCGACCCGCGATCATATGGAAACCAGCCTTTAGAGAGAAATATGCTAACCAGTTACATGGATGTTAACTTCAATAAATATTCAAACGTTTCTTTTTCGTATGCACAGTATTTATATCCAGTAAAAACCATATACAGGTGTTAAACAGATCTTCCAAAGCGGGGGCAGCTCTAGTGAAAACTATTACTAGTTTAATTTAAAAATTCAATTGGTGTAGCGTCGGCAAGAACTTTGAATAAACAAGACGCTTTTTAAAGCGTTTACCTGCCATGCGTTGATGTATGTTTATCACTAGTGGCCTTATTTATTGTAGGCCTCACCGATTTTTTAACCTATCCTCCTTTCGCGATTGAGCCACCTGAATAGTTCTAGTCAGAAAGATTGCGTGATATTGCGTTGCGCTACTTAAAATTTTGCCGCCAAAAAATATTTCCCGCCAGAAAATGTCTTCAGCTGAAAGAAGCACTCTTAACTGAAAAGTTCACTGCTAATCATAACTTTTTGCATACGTGAAAACTCGCCATCAAGTAGATTAGTTTGCCAAAAAACAAATTAGTTTGGCTTTCAGTTTTCACGCGAAAGCGGAAAGTGCCATGTCACGCATCAGTGACGTCGTAAACAAAATTATGCAAATTTATGTTGAAATGAACATTTTTAGATCTTGTCAGCTTTCATAGAGGTTTCAAAGGGTAAAATGTTTCATTTTCGAAATTTACATCTGGTAATTTATGGGAAAGCAAAAGGACACGTCGATAAATTTTCATCAAGTGTTTAACGCATAACATGTAGAATTTATTGAAATGTATGTGAACCATGAACGCAACTCAAAAACTTTCTTACCGGAGTATAAAGTAGTATTAAAGTGAGGGAATAAGTTTACAATCATATTTATAGTACAAGAATAGTTATTTCTCTTTACATAATCGGGCAAAGATATAATTTCTTTTAGCTTTCAAGGAAGTGTCCGTAGCCGTCTTAATTTCAATTACTGATGTGTCATCTGCATTCACCAGTTGGCTCAGAGGAGCCTTTGGTGGACATTTAGTGTCATATAGTTGGGTTGCTGCTATTGGGCAGGAGTAGAGGTTCACCTTTGTGAAATAATGGGCAACCATACGACATTACGAATTCCACCATATTTGCGCCCAGGAAAATTAAGGGCAGAAATGATGCTGGTAAAATCCTGTTATGTTTGTTAATTAATATATGGTTTTGAGGTTTTCGAACTCTGCATGAAAGACATCGAATACGATATTCTCAACACTTTAAGGTCAATTTATTTCAAGTCGAAGGTTTCTAAAGCTCTTCACATGACAATTTACTGCCCTGGTTACTTTAAAATATGGAAAACATGGGATAGCAAAGGCTATGGCCTTTGCTTCTGCATTGAATAAGAAAAGGAAGAACTCAAAACAAAAAGTCACAGTAACCATCATAAAAGGCCTCTTGCCCATTAAACGCTACCAAGGCAATTGACCCATTGCCACAACCCGGAAGCTTAAATACTAACAAAATGACTCAATTAACAAGCCCTCGACAGTAATACGCTGATCAGTTTCCAACAACCCACATTTAATGATTTTCAGGCCAAACTGCTAAATTTGTCATAAACACGCTGTCTTAAAGCGGCAGGTCACCTATTTTAGTGTTTCTTTCAGTGGCCGAAGAACATTTTCGAATTGGTGGAATCACTGAAATAATGGTTCAGTATTGTTAACAATATCCTCACTAGCGCATGGCTAGGATAGCTAAAATTGAACTGCAACTTGAAAAGATTGGCCAACTTTTGCAAGTTCTTCTTGTGTCTTACAGAGAAATCACTAAGAACTAATTATAGTTCGTTCTCCCTTGGAGAAATCCCTTAATATTTTCTTCCCTGTGTTCTAAAGCAATTTCATGTCAGCAATAAGGTTTTTCGACAAATATTTGATCAGTTTTGACCAAAATACAGCAAAGTCGCCGTGACAGTGCCGCTTTAAAGGGTATTATCATCACTTATCCCCTGAGTAATTGTCACTCAAAGGACGATGGGTTTTTATCAACAGGCATCCAGAAGTGCTCTGCACAAAGCTTCGATCATTGGGCAATCTGAAACTGTCAAAATGCTTCTTGATAGTGGTGAAGATGTGGACCAAAGAGACCAGGTTTTAAATTTATTCTATTTGTGGAGATTAACGTGTACCCATTTGTATTAGTTGTATTGCTTGGCATCGCGTTGTGTTGGGTTGAATTGTATCGTGTAGCATTGTATTGTATAGTGTACAAGCTGTTTTGTGTTTTAATGTATTGTTTGTGTGGCAAACCTGCCTTTTAATGCAATGGATAATTCTAATGACGCATAAAACGTAGGAAAAAAACAGTAGTATACAGGTAGCGGCTCTCGTAACCTTGTAATTGTTTTATTGTGTAGCAGCTGCTCTTGTTCTAAGGATTGGAGAATTGTTCTGTTTTTTGTTGTACTATTTTCTGGAAGAGTTGCAAGCCAATCACGCCTTTATACCATAGATTTAACCACTGGCTGGTTATAGTACGACGTTTCACAGTTTAATCTGTTGTAAATCTGCTTTCTGGTTGCAATCAAATATAGCCAGTGTGAAACCCCATTTAATTTTCTCTGTGCTTTCTTTATTTTTTGCCAGTTTTCTCTGACGCCTCTTCACCTTGCCTGTTGGTATGGACAGGAATCTGTTTTCAAACTGTTGTTAAAAAATGGTGCAAATGTCAATGCTCTAGATAGGGTGAGTTAGATAAAAAGGTAAATTATTGCATAAGAAATAAAGTTAATTAATGTCTCCAGAGACTATAAATTACAACTAAACACTGAGTTGCACTGTAATAACACTGAATACTTCACTGAACACCTGAACAGCATCAATCCACACATACAATTCACCATAGAAATGGAAGAGGAGGGGGTCTTGGTTTTCGAGGATACCCAGATCCATGTGAAAGATGACTTGAGCATCAAGACCACTGTCCACAGGACAGTGTTCTTTTTTACTTGACCACGTGACCTAAATACACGTGATGAACTCATGCATAACTAACGGCAATAGAATGAAAACTAGTCATAGAAAAAGAAACACTTAATAAAGGCTTTGTAACTGACTTTCCGACTACCTGTAATTAACATTCTTAATCAACAAAACAACGAGACTCAGCTGAAAAGCTTTTTAGAAAAACAGATCCTTAAATTTCTCTTTGTTACCAATGAACTGAGTACAAAACTAATGGAATGTTCTCAACAAAAACACTTCGTTAAACGTCATTTCCATGGGGGTCTACTTGACAAAATTCTCATGTTCATAGTCTGAGAATCTAACAGGGGTCTTGATTTGCCTTTGTGATCTCCTTCAAGGAGTGTTTTTCCTGGGAGTCGGAGTTTGGCTGCACCACTGGCGTCTTGTCAACAATTGTGGGAATCTCTACGCCTTTTTTCTTTTTACCACTGTCCTGCACAAAATGTTTAAGGACAAGTTTAAAGTTTGACGAATTTCTGGTGACAGTCTCTGACCTATTACTTACTGTGATCATTGATTCTTTCGTCTCCTCCACGATAAAAGGCTTTGGGTTGTTTGGTGTACTCAATTTGTTCTGTTTAGGTTGTTTCATGAGAACGGTCTCTCCTACTATGATCTTTCTCTCTTGACCATTCTCCCTTTGGTCAGCATAAACCTTCATCTTCTGCTTGTGTATAGCATCTCTCTGGGCGAGGCTAGTTGACGCATCGTGAAACATAAAGTTTGTTGCTTGCATCAAGTGGTTGGTGGTTCAGGTAACAGAGTCTTGAGTTTTCTGTTGTTTAGAGCTTCACAGGGCCGTTGTGGAATGAAGAGTTGCGCGATACTGGCGCAGAAATCTGTATAACTCTTGTCTCCAATTCTTCCTTTCTAATATAATAATAAGCTTTATTCATCCCTCTTAAAAAATAAATATACAATGGATTTACATAATTGGATCTAAAGTTGAAGTGCCCATGAAAATAAAAATAATTGTTTTTCGTATTTTTGAATCCTGTTGTGTCCTGATTACGAAATGACAAAAGAAATTTGACAAAATCAAAACCGACATTTTTCATCCTCCAAAGAACCTCAAAATTCACTAAATCGTTCTCCGCGGAGAGGGAACGAGTCTTTGCTTGAGACAATGCTGATGAAGCAGCAAATGCCTCGAAGAGTTGTTTACTTCTCACTTCTGAAGTATTTCCTAAGTTACAGCTTTGTAATACATCGTTCTGGCCGCGCGCAAGATGGAGACACTTTTAGGCGCCAAATTGAAGACTTTCGGTTCGATTTATTTCGCGTTGTGAATGTTTTACCGCCTAAAACCTACATATTAAGAATCAGAAAATAACAACAAACATATTAAAACAAGAATTTTTTTTACTTTTACAATCATAAACAAAGAAGCTTTGCTGCCCGCGCCATAAAAGTGTTTGCATGTCTTTTTGTTCTTGACCTTGGTATTGCTACTGGTCCTGGTGTAGATCTCAGGTTATAGCTGTAGCTAGTATTTGGCTTTGTAGTGAAAATTTGATTTGGGTGGTTTTTATTATACACAATTCGTTCCCATTAACGCTTTGTCGCTACTTTTCGTCTTTACTGCAACGTCGGGAGGAATGCTCTCAGTATCCCAATGATGCTCAAACACCTGCAAACTAATCTGCAGGGTTTTTCGGCGGACCGCCCTAAACTGAGGATGCATTTTCGAGGAGTGAACGTATCTTAGTACAATATACTGTGATGCCGATCTCTGTCGGTAAATGTGCGTTTCTGCATTCGCACAAGTGAAAGAAGTAATTTTCTATGTGAGCAATCCTGATGTTTTACTCAAGAGTTCTTTACTAAACGTTCAGCTTCACCTTTTCCATTTGGGCCGTTGTCACTCTCCAAAATATCTGTTACTCCTTGTCTTGCTTGTCTAGTTTAAGTATAACGGCTTTGGCAGATGTTGAGGTCAGTAATTCCACTTCAGGAAAACGGCTTTATTACAACAACAACGACAACAATATTTTTATTATTTGCCAATAAATCCTTAATCCCCTGGCTCCGCAGATATCAGTGCTAATGGAGCCGGACCAGGATAATCAATAAAAGAAGAGGAAAGTACACACAGTAAAAACTACAGATAAGTAAATAGGTAGGTAAATACGAAAACAGATTAAGTCTACAGAAACAACTATGTAGTTAATTCAAGTTGGCAACGCATTATGTTGTGAAAGGTCATTCATCTATAACCACCATTATGGAATCTCTACTTGGAAAAGGTCCTGCGAAATCAACTGCAACTTCTTTTCAAGGTGCACTGGGAAGTTTGGTCATACGAAGAGATTCTGGTGGTGGTGATTTCGCTGTCGCTGCCTGACATGGAAGACAGTTTCGTATTGTCTCTTCTGTCATCTTGTCTATTGCTGGGAACCACACTTTGTCTCTGATGAGTTGCTTTGTCTTAACTGTTCCCTGGTGACCAAGATGTGCCAGGTCAACTGCTTTGTTTCTGAGGGTGACTGGTATGACAATCCTGTTTCTTCTCAACACTAGTCCATTGTTTACTGAAAATTCATCTTTCAGTCTCTTATATCCTTGAACTTCTGGACTGCTCCACTGATCAGTTTTTATTGCTTTGACTAAGACTCTTATTTGGTTTGCTGTTTGATTTCTTCAAGTGTCATGGCCTTTGGTACTGCATTAGAGCATACATAATGAACATATTTTTCACCCAAGGTTGGTAGTTCTGGATCTGAAGGACTGGGATGTCGGCTTATGAAATCGGCAGGATTTTCTGCATCTTTTCCAGGTCGGTAAATCAGTTTACAGTCAAGGCATGACTCGAAGTTTCCACCTTTCAATTCTAGCTGAAGCTTGTTTCTGATTAATGAAAATACAAATGAGGGGCTTGTGATCAGTGATAATGGAAAACTGAGCTCCATAACCTGTTCTCCATAAAATGTTCTGCAGCCCTCACTAGAGCAAGCATCTCTCGCTCGGCTTGGGATTAGCGACTTTGAACATCACTTAACGCCCGACTTACACAACTGAAAACTTCTTGTACCAATAAACCACCAAGAAAAACGGGGCTTGCATCAACAATGATTTCGGTTGGCTTTTGTGGCTCAAAACTATGACGTGACTTCGTCTCCGGCCAGGGCCTCTTTCAATTCTTAAAATGGTTTCTGTTCTTCCAGCTCCCATTTCCAAGGTGTATCCTGTCTCGTTAGAAAGCACAATGGAGTTGTGATTGTGGCATAGTTTGGAATGAAACTTTATATCACTGGCATTCTGCGGAGAGCTTTGTGGATCGCTTCAACCTTCTTTGGGGTCAGGTTTGATACCACTGGAGTTGAAGATGTAGCCATAGAAACTGACTTCGGACTTGGGAAACTCACATTTGGCCTTATTGAGGTGGAGGTTGATGTCCTGAAGTCTCTGTAAAACACCACAAACGTTCCTGTCGTGTTCATCTTTTCCTTTTCCAAGTACTATGATGTCACCTGAAATGTTCTTACATCCTGGTAGGCCTGTGAGAAGTTCCCTCATCGATTCCTGGAAGATTTCAGATGCTGCATTAATGCCAAATGGTAGGCGCTTGTACCGTCTCAGGCCAACATGGGTTCTGAATGTGGTGATAAAACGACTTTCTGGTGCCAATTTGAGCAGATGATATCCTGAGGATTTGTTGTTTCGCTTGTTGAAGTGTTGACGATTGCACGACTGAGATCTCCTGTCACGTTGGTGAGAGGAATTTTTTCGTTTCGCTGACGTAGACGACTGGGACGATCACTGGTTTTAGTTTTATTTACACTGACCTCTGATTTGGCTTTCTCCATTTGACTTGGTTACTGTTCGCTGAATTCCAAGGCTCTTCCAAGTTTTAAAAGGGCATCCAGCGTAAGATTCTCACGTAACGCTCGTGGCGTATACTCCTCCCAATACGGGTTTTGTAAAGGGCATTCAACTCCGCATGCTATACTGGACATTGTCAATGCTATCCAAACCAACATGAATCAAGGTCTATACTCATGTGGAATTTTCATAGACCTCAAAAAAGCCTTCGACACCGTGGATCACGATATCATGGTTAATAAGCTCCACCACTATGGCTTTCGCGGCATCATTCATGACTGGTTCGCTTCATATCTAAAAAATCGCTTGCAAACCACACAAATAGGTCAACATGTATCAAGTAAAGCCATGATTATCTGCGGTGTCCCGCAAGGGTCTGTTATAGGCCCATTGCTTTTCCTATTATACATCAATGATATACATCAGTGCCTAAGTAAGTTCAGGTTTTTCCTTTTTCCCGATGTTACCAATCCCCTCTATATTGATAAAAATTTGAAGACTTTAGAAAAAGCTGTCAATGTCAAATTACGAAATTTTTTCGACTGGTTAACTTCTAATAAGCTAACTCTCAATGACAAAAAAAATCCAACTTTGTATCGTTTCATCCGTACCAAAACAGGGTTCCTATTACCCCAATATTAGAATATTTGATAGTTAGAAAAATGGACAAGTTAGTCTTGAGTCCAAAGATTATATTAAATATCTTGGCGTCATAATTTATAAAAATCTTTCATGGAAATTCCACATTGATGTTGTCCCTAACAAAATCAGTAAAATCGTTGGCTTAATTGCTAAATAACGCCATGTCAAACCACGATGTATACTGTTTAAACATTTATCAGTTGCTTATGCATCCCCATCTAATTTACGGACTCACTTGTTGGGGCCAGGTATTCAAGACTTGCCTTAATAAAATTCTTATTCTTCAGAAAAGAGCACTTCGCATGATTTATTTTACCGATAGACGTGAACGTGCTGTTCCCTTGTTTGCCAATGCGAATACGTTACGTTTGACGTTTCTATACTACGAGTCTGTTTCCAACTTAATGCACGACATTTATGATAGTAACACGCTTATATACATCCTGAAACGTTTTCGAAAAACATCCAATGTCCATGCATATAACACTCGATCATCCACCTCTGGAAACTTTTACGTACAAAATTCTAGACTAGAAATACATCAACATACTTTTTCGCGATTTGGGCTAAGACTGTGGAATGAGATACCGCGTCGTATAAGAGATTTACCTAAGAAAGAATTCAAAGGAGAAGTTCGCTGGCTTCTCCTCAAAATTGTGGTAAATGAAAATGGCTATATTGAAACGCCTATCATAGTACAGAAAATAGGTCTCGCCAATTAGTTGCAACACGTTAAGTTTTGTTTTCGTTAATTTTTCGACTTTTTTTCCTTCTTTTTTTGTGTATGTGCGTGTGTTACTCGTGATTTCTCTACATCCGCTAAATTCCATTTGTTCTGTCTTTGATTGTAATAACTGTAATAATATTAATTTTGAAACATAAGCAAGCGAAAATTAAAGTTAATAGCCGACGTTTTAGCGTCATCATGACTTCATTCTCACCATTCTCCTTAAACGGTTGTAAGTCTGGCCCGCCTAGATTAGCTCTCGGTACCTGCAGGCCAGTCTCTCATTTTTGCTAAATTTTTGAATTTTTGAATAAACTTGAATTAGAACTGCAGGTTTAGATAATATTTTCTTTATCAAAGTCACTAAATTCACATGTTTTGGCGAGTTTTCAAAGTCGAGTGTGATAGCTATCCAACGATTCTCCTTTTTCCTTTTTTCACCGCGGTTCGCGGTAAACTCGGATCTAAACTCTCTATTAAGTCGTTCGACCGCCGTGTCATAATCATTGGCATCTCCATTATTGGGCAAAGTGTCAAATATTTCGTCGACCTCTGCACCAGCATAATGAAATAACAGCGCTCTTTTCCGTTTAGGAATTTCAATGTTCATTCTAATGAACAGTCACTCTAACCTTCCAAGCAATTTTTTCCACTGTGGTCCCGCATTGCCGTCTGCATGTACATCGAAGGATGGAAAATCTGGTAAAGAAACTGCCATAAGGTTTGATTGTGTCGCTGTCTGCACTTCGTGTTGAATTTTCCAAGAAAACGCTTTAAGCTTTCCACGAAAACTTAAGGAGACTCCTAAAATACAACCATTGTTGTTTAAACTGAAAGAAAGGATTGGTCCTCGTCGCCAGATGCACTATCGGCCCGTAAGAATTATCTTCGGGAGTAAATCACAACGCCATGCTTCTGGATAAAGAGCAACTGACAGCGTTCTTTTTTACTTGACCATGTGACCAAAATACACGTGATGAACTCATGCATAACTAACGACATTACAACCAGTATCTTAACTTCCGCTCCAATCATCACATACAACACAAAAGGTCTGTTTTCCAAATTTAATTGAACAAAGCCGAAATCCTGGTCACTGAGAAAGAAGACAGAGAACAGGATCGCGAACATTTTAGGGAGGCCCTTGGAGCCATTGGCTACGAGAGGTGTGCCTTTCAAACTCCGTCAAAAAAGATCCCGCGGGAGAAGAAGAAAGGCAGAGCGGGGGGCAACAAATTCACAAAACACATTAAAAAAAATGTGGTCACGGTTAAAAAATCGATTTCGCTCATACTTTGTCAGTTTGAAGGCCTCGGTAAGTATCAGTAAAGGATATAAGGATAGTTTTTTTAAATAAACCATGAAAAACGGTTACCCTAATGGAAGATTGGATTTCACCACGAGAGAACTCTACAGAGAGAGAGAACTTACACTTTTCAGCTTCTCGCTGGACAGACATTTACACAGCTATGAATCTTTCTTTAGTATAATTTAATACATTGATTCTTCCTCAGTCAAAACATAGTAATTATTTTCATCTGTGCTCGTTTGTGAGCGAACTGGGCTCGGATGAAGTAGACACCCTTTCCTCTATCACGCAAAAGTCTAAAATAATCCAAATTCAGCGAAAAAAAAAAGCTGACCGGTAGTTTATCAAATCCTCTGATACTTTGGCAAGACAGTTCAGTCATCGAAAATTGATCCATTTCTTTTCGGTATTTTTTAACGCCACATTATTTAAGATGTTCAAAAAAAGGTGAATTGCTATAGATTTGATCGATATATGCTCACCCCACACTAAAATAGCTGGCCGAAAAACACGAATCTGTCGGCCATTACTGTTTTCACAAATCCAACCCCACGTTTCTACTGGTCTGCGGTGTAACGCATGACTTGACTTGTGACGTCCGGGACTCAACGAAACAACGCATGAGAGCGATTAGGCGCTATTCTCGACTACGTTTAGGCACGTCTTCGCCGGCAATTTCTTCCTCAAGTTCGTCAGAAAGCGATACAGAGTCTAGTTTTGACGTGAAATGTGAAATGTGAAGTGAAATGTTCCGTGTATTGAGCGCATTTTTCTAGCACGTTGGGCTCCGAAGAAAATCTTGAGTCCGCGTTGAAAATCGCGATTCCATCTTAGCATCGATCGAACTATTTTATCTATAAACTATCGAAAATTACAGCAGATTAAAGCAGTGAGCCGTAAAAAAAATTTTTTGGAATGTGCATGTGGTGTGGAGATGGTAAATGTGAGATAACGTGTCGAGAAATCGGTGCAGATGTTTTTTTTTCCAAATGGTTGGAATAGCTCCTGGCTTCAAACATCTAGCGAGACCTTTCATGGGGTATGCACGCGTGCAACAATCGTTTGTAAAATGGTCAGAGCAGACAGGGAATTTTCCCACAGGTCCAGGATTGAAGTTCTTCCGGTGAGGGTAGACGAAGTTCTTCCGTTTTAATCAGACACTGCCGCTTCTAGGCGAATTATGGATCGAAATTCCAGCTTCATCGTTGTGTCCTTGATCACAGTCTTGGACTTGACAGCGCCAACCAGGCATACTGTAGATAAAACCAGAGAAAAGGACTTTTTCCAAGGCACACACTCATCCGCTCTGCGCTGCATACAAGATTAGCTACGTTTGTTTTCATGCGTTGAGTCCCTGACGTCACTTCCTCGTCGTGACAACTCGACCCGACTCGGCCCAACTCGCCCAACTCTCAAAGTTCTGTGCCGGTCATTTTTGAATCGGGTAATGGCGGAAAGCAAAATCGGCTCGAATACGAAATTCAAGGTTAAAAAAATGGGACTTCCCGTAGGAATTTTGACTTGAAACTTGGCATGGTAAGTAATAAGTACTTTTACTTTCGAAATATGAAGAGAGTAGAATAACCATATTTTTTATCATAGTGGCACTTTAAATCATACTATAGAAAGCGGTCAGTGTAAAATGCAGACTGCAGACTGAGGGTAAAATGCAGACTCGGGGTAAAATGCAGACTGAACACTGCAGACCAGGGGTAAAATGCAGACTAAATTAAATTAAATTTTGTTCGGTTGGGCAAGTTGTATCCAAAAGAAGCCTTTGAGAAAACTTCCATGACGGCGATGACGTCACTTGCAAACCGAATGCTTTGAAGTGAACTTGATTTTCCAACCGAAAAGACAGGGTCCAGAAGAGTTATTTTCTAGTTCAATTCGATCGTAGACCGCTGAGTTTATATTGCGTTACGATTGCATTACCCAAAATATTTACCGCCGGCCCAATTACTGTGGGCTCGGAAGTTGCGCCTGGGAGCCGGTGATTGCGGTTTGTGAAGTGAAAAAACAACATGGCGAACGAACACTAAAAACCGACTTGTGAAGTCGCGACCCAGTCCTTGAGTGTTTGGACTTTAAGAAGATAGTCTTTATAATTTAGTCTGCATTTTACCCCCAGTCTGCCGTCTGCAGTCTGCATTTTACACTGAAAAATTCATAGCTGTGTAAATGTCTGTGCAGCGAGAAGCTGAAAAGTATAAAATTTCCCTGAGTGCAGATCTGAAAAAGTCACATATATGTGGGTAAATATTTTGTTAGTATTGCAATTATAAACGGTATCTGTATTGACCCTGCAATCCATCTGTGTTTTTAGTTTCAATGCACAGCTCTTCAGAAAGCTGAACGCCAAAATCACCGATCTATAGTGCAGTTGCTACGAGAGAATAACGCAACTCCAAGTTTTCATCAACCGGTAAGAGGCATACCGGTCACTTTCGGTCGATTTTCTTGAGCTACCTCGGGAAAATTAAGACAATGACCGGCTTATAAATTAATATGTTTATTCACTTATTTATTTAGGTGTTTATTCGTGTCAATCTTGATTAATTGTGTAATTCAATAAACGATTTATGTTTGTTTATTTTCATCTGATTTCGACAAAATACATAGTTATAAAGAGCGCAACCAATGCGTTAAATAGTAAAATTTATCTTAAAACATTTTTAATTGCAGTCCAGTCTGAAGATACTTGCACGAAAAGCTATCGTAAGTGTGGACGGACGGACGGGTTTTAACCTCTTACAGGCGGCTGTCGTAGAAGGGGACTATAGCATCGTTTTCAAAGCAAGTGCCCTTCTCGAAGACTTCGTGGAAGAGATGAGTGTTGAAACAACTGGAGACTGCGCTATCTTATTTCCCGGTAAATCTGCTGATGAAATTTTGTCAAGTCTGGAAAGGAGACGGCCAGGTCATAGTGATATCGAAAAACTTTACCAAGGGATGGTAGAAGAAGTCAAAGCGCTAAGTGAGCTACATTGGTGTGCAAGCAGCGATGATGCGGAAAAGGCTGTAGAGCTTGTGTTGCATCACGGTATAGATATCAATGTCCCAGCAGAAAGCAATTGCACGCCCCTTTTGTGGGCAAGTCAATCATCTTCAAGTACGTTGATCAAGACCCTCATTGATTTAGGTGCCGACTTTAATGCTCAAAGAACCGATGATAAAGCAGTATCTTTGTTGTTGGCGGCTCATTATAACAACTACATGGCCGCTCGCCTGCTTTTGGAGTATGGAGCTGACGCGAATATCAAAGAGACTGACGGGCCTACACTATTGCAGTGGTCTGTTGATCGAGGCCTCTTTAACATTTCTCAGTTGATAATAAAGTCAGGATGCAACATCAACCTGAGGGACGATTATAACAAAACCGCGCTTCATCTTGCAGTCGAGAAAAATGATGAAAGTCTCGTCAAGCTGTTGCTTCAAAACAACGCAGATGTGAACATTCAAGACAGGAAGGGAAATACTCCACTTCATGTATCTGCTCGTGAAGGATTTTTCAACATTTCTCAATTACTAATTGACTCGAGATGTAGCATCAACTTAAGGAACACAGATGGCAAAACCCCACTTCGTCTTGCAGTGGAGAAAAATGATGAAACTCTCGCCAAGCTGTTGCTTAAAAACAACGCGGATGTGAACATTCAAGACTATAAGGTAGATACACCACTTCATGAAGCTGTCCGTAGAGGGTTTTTCAACTTTTCTCAGTTGCTAATTGAATCAGGATGTAACATCAACGTGAAGAACCTCTATGACAAAACCCCACTTCACATTGCAGTTGAGAAAAATGATGAAACACTCGTCAAGCTGTTGCTTAAAAACGACGCGGATGTGAACATTAAAGACTGGAATGGAGAAACACCACTTCATGTATGCGCCCGTGGAGAATTTATCAACATTTCTAAGTTGCTCATTCAATCAGGATGCAACATTAACCTCTCGAACTTCTTTGGCCACACCCCACTCGATCTTGCTATCAGAGAAAGTAATGAGACTCTCGTGAAGATGTTACTTGAAATCGACGCTCGAGGGTCAAAATACCAAGGAGATCCACTATTGCACAAACCTGCTGGGCCTTCGCATCTTGGCGAAATGGAGAGAGATACACTTGAAAAGGTTGCAATAGATCCACTTTTGCACAAAATTGCTGGACTTTCACTCCTTTTGGAGGTAGAGAAAGAAAAACTTGAAAAGGTTTCTAAAGATCCACTATGGCACAAACCTGGTAGGCCTTCGCGTCGTGGCGAGGTGGAGAGAGAAAAACATGGAAGGGTTGCCAAAGATCCACTTTTGCACAAACCTGATACGCCTTCGCGTCGTGGCGAGGTGGAGAAAGAAAAACTTGAAAAGGTTGCAAAAGATCCACTATTGCACAAAGCTGCCACGTCTTCGCTTCTTAGTGATTTTGAGACAGAGGAAAACGAAGTACGAATTACCATTGGTACAGACACAGAGATGGAAATGCTAGAAATACCAGAAGAGAAATTAGAAACACCAGAATCACTGGGGAAAGACGAGAAGCCATAAGAGAGTGCAGTAGTCGGAAGCAAGACCTGGGACGTATGTTGTGAATGAGACTTCGCAAAGTGATGGCGATGCGCGGACGTTCAATCTTTACAGCTCAGGTGCTGTTGAGCGGGGAAAAGCTTCGGAGAGGATTAAACTCACTGTGGGGTACTCGTTGCACTACATGTATGCCAGGGTACAGGGTCGTTGTAACTCATCCGCGGAGGCGAAGCAGAAATAATTTTTCAACAAATATGGATCTCTGACATGCCGTTAACTCCTTATGGTACTTCAGTGTAGCGCCGTGCGGACGTTCGGGGTAATTCTGGTAATTCAGCTTGCCTTTATATACTCGAAATATGCTCAGAGGATTCGGCAATTCTGTCAACTTAAATTAGGTTTACAGCAGAGCACAATAGACAAATTAGTCGTTATTTAAAATCTAGCCTTAGAAAGGACATTGAAACTGAAAATAGGACAACTGATAACGCTACGAGTTGGTTCTAGGATATTGGGCCGGACTTGAGAAAATATTACTACTTCCTGGATGAAATACCATGTTTATCGAAAGTCGATTAGAACGGGACAACCCTCCTTCTTGGAGCCCAAAAACCGTGTTACGCTGTCGTTTCGCGAAAAGTGCTCAAGGCCTCATTGGCCACCTTTTTCAAAATTCGGGTAGAAATATAATACAAGCTAAAATTTCTATGGCACCCTAAGGCAAAGGAAGTATGGACGGAATTGTTTGGCGTCAGAACATGCAATTTTCTATTGGCGGTGGTACATCGATAAGAGGCCGACTCTGCGTGGCTCTTTACGCAGTAGTCATCTATCTTAAAATTCCAAAACGTTTTTCTAAACGTTGAATAGCGAGACGAGTTTGTTTTACCAAATTTAAAACTTCCAGCTAGAAAATAACTCTGGAAAAGTCGTCCAAAAGTTCTCAAATGGAACTTTCAAACGGAAAATGGACGAGGCCGTTTAATTATTTTGGCCCGTTTCATTCTTGTTTCAGGTTGTCCAAAGTACACTTACATATTTCCAATTATAATTTCACATGGAGGCTTCCCGTATCGTTAAAAATGAACAACAGTGTAGATATGTGGTAGTCCCACTTCACTGCAATGAGTTTCATCCAGAAACGCACAGACTGAGCGGGAAAGTTTGTAAAAAGGAAATAAAAACAAACAAACTATCGTAATCCCCAAGCAATGTTGACATAACGGACTGTTTTACTGTTGTTGTTGTTGTTGTTTTTTATCAATTTGTAAAAAAGATTATCCTATTTTTTTCACGTAGCATGTCGATTTTTATTGTATTTTAATTGCATACATGTCTATCGGCAACTTTTCTAGGTGAATTTCCACTTGAAAGGTATAAGTATTTAAACAATTGTCTGTCTATTTTGTATATTGTATTACAACATTAGAAAACTTTTGATTGTACATTACTAGGGGATGAAACGAACTTTATATTTTAATAATGCTTTCTAGATCTTGATCTATTAGCGTGAACTACCCGCTGTTCGTGGTGTACATCCACTTCAATAAATTATTTTTTCTCAGTTTGTATTAGCCTTAATTGTATTTGATCGCAAATGGTACAAAAGGATTGATTGATTGATTGATTGATTGATTGATTGATTGATTGATTGATTGATTGATTGTTTTTTTGTTTTTTTTTTGACAAATGCCTCACTGTACAGCCAAAAACAGTTGATGTCTTCTTTCTGGGCAAACCTTCATCCTTCATCCGAGTGCAAGCTAATTCGGGCCAAACGTAATCTCAGATAAGTCTTATTTCACAGCATTGCTCTAATGACCGTTCGTTCTGTGGATCTACCAACTCATTTTTGTTCTCCTTAGACATACTTACATGTAATACTTAACAAATAGATTCCATTTTGCCGTGCGTCTGTACTCTGATAACGCACGGATGACGTCAAAACGTGGTGAGTGCAAAGAAGGACCCTACGAGCCGCAGGCGAGTAGTGTGACTGATGTTCTTACCACGTTTTGACGTCATCTGTGCGTTGTCAGAGTTTAATATGTCATCAGAGGCTAATACGTCCTCTTTGCGTTATCAGAGTCCAGACCCACGGAAAATGGAATCTATTTGTTTTATACAATAACTTTCCAGCAGACTCAGTTTTAGACTACTACACACATGCAATTGTGATCTTCTAAATAAGAGTATAATCCGGAAGAATTTCGCTAACAGTATTTTCAAAACTAACCTTTATTCCAGAAGGAAATCCTGACGCCAAAATGTTACAGTCGCTTTACTGCGATTTGTAATCGATTACTCGCCATTACCGGATTTCTATCGGCGCCATATTTCGACAAATATTTGATATGATATGATATGATATGATATGATATGATATGATATGATATGATAATCTTTATTTATCCACGGTGTAAAATTCGTCAGCTTTAAAAATGCCTAATACTAATATAATAAAAATATTTAAATATAAAAGCTGCTTTCCACGAATGCCGCGCCTTACAGTTCTTTGAGTAATCGTTTAAATTGCCCAAGGGACTCTGCTTCCCTTAAGTTACAAGGAAGACTTCCAGAGAATGGCGCCACTATAGCTGAAGCTGTTTTTGTAACAGTTTGTGCGCGGTAATGGAACGTTGAGTTTATTTTCAGAGTCCCTTAGGTTATATGCGACTTCTCGCCTTTCAAATTTAGAACTAAGATAGTTTGGAGCCAACCCGTGCAGAGACCTGTAAACCATCGTAGCTCTTTGAAATTGTTGCTGGCAAGCTAGGTTTTTCCACCCTAGAAGTTTGAAAAGGTGACCAGCATCTACGTCATAGCTTGAGTAGGTCAAAACACGGGCTGCTCTGTTTTGTAGCTTGTGAACCTTATTCCGTAAGGTTATCCCACAGTTTCCCCAAACAATGTTGCAATAATCAAAATGTGGCTGTATTAAAGCTTGATATATTAGTTGTAAGGTCCCCTGAGGTACAAGGTGCCTTATTTGTTTTATGGCCCCAATACCAGAAGCGACTTTCTTTGTTACTTTCTCGATAATTTGGCCACTCCAATCAAGTCTGTCATCGATGGTCACTCTAAGTGATTTTGCAGTAGTGACCTGGCTAACTTGAAAATCATTAATTGCAAATGTCGGGGACTCTGTGAGAGTACTTAGCCTCTGACTAGATCCGATAAGCATAAACTCGGTTTTAGTCATATTTAGAGTATGTTTATTTGCTCCCAGCCAATTGTGAACATTTTCTAAATCTTGATTTAGATGCAACTGAATATTGTCTGCATTATCACCTGCGTATGTAAGGTGGGTGTCATCAGCGTACATCCTCGGCTCACAATTTGAAACACAGTTTGTTGGAAGATCGTTGATGTATAACAGAAATAGTAATGGACCTAAAATCGTCCCCTGGGGAACACCACAACTTAATAAACAGCTTTGAGAGAGCGATCCGTTAATGGAGCACATTTGAGTACGATTCTCTAAATATGACTTAAACCATTGGTGCGCGTTACCATATATGCCGTAATTGCTTAATTTTGATAAAAGGATCTCATGGTCAACTGTGTCGAAGGCCTTTTTGAGATCTAAGAAAACAACGGCATTGATTTTACCGCGGTCAATATTGTACGCCCAAGTGTCCGTGGCCTCAAGGAGAGCCGTGACAGTTGAGTGAATAGCACAAAAGCCTGATTGATATTTACAGATTATATTGTGCTCTTCTAGGTAGGCATATAATTGATCATAGACGATTCTTTCAAAGACCTTGGCCATAACTGAGATCACCGAAATTGGACCATAATTATTTAAGTCGTCCCGATCGCCCTGTTTAAAAAGTGGGGTGACCTTTGCGCATTTCCAGTCATCCGGAAATATGCCTTGACTTATTGACTGGTTAAAAATATCACGGATAGGAATGCAAATGAGATCTGCACATTCCCCCCCGGGACATTCCCGAATGAGCCTAGCAGATATCTTGTCAAGGCCAGCTGCCTTTGACTTATTTAGACGATTCAAAAGTGAGAGAACTTTATTTGTACTGGTCGGATGGAGCTGAAACCGTTTATCTGTGCCAGTGAGGTACTTTTGATAACCAGCACTATTTGAGGAATCAATATTGCTAGCAAGTTCTGGACCGATAGTAGCAAAGTGATTATTAAATTGGTTCGACAGCACAGTTGGATTTGTTATTGATACTCCATTTACTTTCAGAGATGTCACTGATTTTTTCCCAGATTTTCGCGAAGTAAGTTCATTGATAGTCTGCCAGGTCTTTTTAGAATCGCCCGTATACTAACAAAGTTCTAGTTTTCCTTTCCTGGTTGAGGTCACTCACAACGGTCTTTGTCCAATTTTTTATCGGGCAGTTTTCCTTTCCTGCCAAAATTTTCCTATGTTTGACCGCTACTCTGAGCTACTCGCAAAATAACAGTTTCCAAAACTTGATCACGTGCGCCGGTCACACCACTCGATGACGTCATTCGTGCGTCTATACACTAATCACAAACTCCGCTACACCAATCAAAACGCGAGATTTGCACTGTTTATTGTATAAAAAGGTACCGTCTTTGTCGATTAATTTATCCTTGAAAAGTAGTGACAAAGAGATCTCGAGAAATCAGTATTGTGTGATCCCGATGCGATCGAAACTTGCTACAATATTTCATACTCGTCCAGTTCTGTTGCCTAAGGGCGGCAGGGGGCGGTTTACAAGGTACGATCCGTCACATCAACATTTTGAAACCCGATTTACGGCCGATCGCGGTATAAGACGAAAATTGGTCTGATTCAAAAAATCAGTTGTAATGCCACGGATTGTTTTTGTAAGGTCGCGCCTACACTCTCATAGAAACCGCCACACCTATCAAAACTCAAAATTAATTAAGTGCTGAGGACAGATTCTTGAAGAGCTCCTAAGTTAAGTACGTATGTTTCTGAACAATAATCTGTTGTTATTCCAACAATAAGGGTTTGTTAAGGGAAAATGCTAAGGATACATCATAACTTGGGAGGGCTTCGTGAATCTGACCCCCGGTGTCTAAATACCCGTATATACGATTTGTGCTCTGATACAGTCGGGCCGGTAAATCATGGGGTGCAAACCGGCCTTAAAACGAACGAATGGTGGACAGCTTTTGTGGTCGTATGAAACACAGCGCTTTGTGATCGTTTGGTAACGAGAGAGTAAATTTCTACTATCTGACGATGGTTTTCGATGTTATGGAACACAGGCTTTCGGGGCGTGAAACGCATGACCTGTCGCTGGTTGTTTCAAACGAGCTCCACAGAATACGCCCTTGAATTTGTAACAAAAAATTAATTCAGGTCCTATTCAAACCTGAGGGTTAACTTGATTGTGTGGTTTGAATTGAAACGCAACCTTTGCAACTGATCAACCAAATAAATTACTGTAAGAAATTGAAATTAATATACCGAGTTGAAAGAGCAAAACTGTCAATTTAATCGCGATGATATCATTAATAAACACAGAGGTGAAGAAATGGAACTGACTCGTATGAAATACATATATTTTGAACTGTCGCAGTTATGTACGTAACTTATTATGCAACTGCGCAAATAAAGTCTACAAAAAATTCAGGCTTGAACGGGATTCTAACCCATGACCTCTGCGATGCCGGTGCAGTGCTCTACCAACTGAGCTATCAAGCCAACTGGAAGCTGGTCATAATTCGTAATACATTATAAGCACTTAGAAGAGATGGAAGGGAATATAAAATACATATATTTGGACGAAGGGTGAGAGAATCAACAAATGAGAGAAAATCGTAGTTATCTACAAAAAAAAAAAAAGCCTGAAAAAATTCAGTCAGTTGGCAGTCGACGACTCAGTTGATAGAGCCCTAGAGATTGGGGATTGGAATCCCGTTCAAGCCTACTCAGGTCGCCTCCGTGACTGCATTGGTCTCATTTATTGATTCTTCCATCCCCGATAAAATATAGGAATTTTCACATAGCTCATTTCCATTGAAGAAACAACTAACAATAACCATCGTGAGAAAACAAACGTGTACGAGAAAAATGCAAATAGAAAGAGAGGATATATGTGTAACATGTATATGCGCTGCGGATGAAAGATTAAAAAGAGGAAAAGGTTCTCGCAGTTATTTACGCAACCAGACTGTTGCGAAAAACCTGAAAAAAATTCAGGCTTGAACGAGCTATATAACTGCCTGAATTTTTTCTGGTTGCGTTTAAAACTGCGAGAACCTTTTCCTCTATTAAATCTTTCATCCGCAGTGCATATACATGTTACACATATATTCATATTCATTTATTCTTCACGGGTATATATTATGATCTCAGAGCATGACCAGCTCCCAGTTGCCTTGATCAGATAGCTCAGTGGGTAGAGCAATGCACCGGCATCGCAGAGGTCATGGGTTCAAATCCTGCTCAAGCCTGGTATTTCTCATTTAACGAAGCCTGTTAATCTCGTACCCATATCTCACTCGGCAGGTTTGAAAATGTGAGATCTCCCTTCCGCATAACCGTGGGAGATCTGGGTACAAGATTAGTAGCCTGTGTACAACCGCCCCCTCTCTCAGGGAGGCGAGGGGGTGGTTGTACATAGGCTGATTTAATGTGCATGCATGACCTTTTAAATATGAAATTTGGCGGCAGTAAAGCCAATGAAAATAAAAGAGGTGTGCGACCTGCTTCAGAAGCCAGAAGACAAGTGTTTACGAACGCTTGTAGATAAGAAGCAATGGACCCTTTGTAGCTAACGGTCAAATGGTAAAAAATCCACCATGCTGAGACCCAAGCTACGCACTGGGACATCCAATACAAAAAAATTCAAGTTTGACTGGATGAAGTCGCTTTATTTTGCATGTCCCAGTGCGTAGCTTGCGTCCTAGCATGTGTGGATTTTGTACCACGTGACCGTTAGCTAATGAATACAATAAAATCTGCAATTCCACAGCGACAAACCAATGAGTGGTGCCGGATCACTTGTAGACCTGGATCAGCAAATTATCTCAAATAGAAAATATTAACGGCAGACTGATCCCAACGGCGGAGGTGACAAGCTTGAGAGAGCAAACAACAAAAGCTAGAATAACTGAAATATATTTGTTTTTTAAAAAAACAAATTTTTTTGCCCGATATTTCGGTTTGCAATACAAACCTTCCTCGGGGGCTGAACAAAAAAGAAAAGTGAGAAACATAAAATCGATCCTTTTATGTTTCTCACTTTTCTTTTTCGTTCAGCCCCCGAGGAAGGTTTGTATTGCAAACCGAAATATCGGGCAAAAAAATTTGTTTTTTTAAAAAACAAATATATTTCAGTTATTCTAGCTTTTGTTGTTTGCTCTCTCAAGCTTGTCACCTCCGCCGTTGGGATCAGTCTGCCGTTGATATTTACCGTTAGCTACAAAGAGTCCATTGGCAGTCAGTATCTACAAATCTGCACATGACACGCGAAAGGAGCACTTTGAGATGAAAATAAGCTTAATGTTCGGATTGTTAAATACCGCTTATTTGTGAAACTAGTTGTGTTATATTCGGTTTTGTGGACTTAGGAGGCCACTTAAGGACGGTGCCTACTTTTGTCACTGCGCATACGTTCTGCGCATCTCGAGATATTCGGATTTCCTATAAGTGGTGCCTACTACAAAACTTTTGAATGCAGAGGTCCACACAACGCTGGATTAACAGGAAAAACGAACGCTGAATCTTGATTATACGCTTCTATATTTTTGTTATCTCATATTTACAAGTACGCGGTCTTCATGTCATGTATTAGCCAATCATTTTTTTCCATGTATTTTTTCAAACTTTAATTTTAGGAGCCGTTACTATATTTTTGTTATCTCGTATTTACAAGTACGCGGCCTTCATATCACGTATTAGCCAATCATTTTTTTCCATTAATTTAAGGAGCCGTTACTATATTTTCCTTCAGTATAGCTCTGGCCCTGAGGAAGACTAATTCTATTGGTCGAAATATTGGCCACTTATAAATCTGCCCTTTGCCCTAGTGCCAGCCTTGCATTCAGTTTTGTATTTTGGTGCCTACTCATACAGGGATATTTTTGCGCGGTTTAAAATTATGCGGAGAAAGCAGAACCTAGCTAGTGCTCGTGGTATCCAAAAGAAAATTGGGGGTAACCGTGCATTTTTCAGAGATAAAAAAGCTTCAATTTTGAACAAAACGCCATACATTTTTTGTCTTTTACTGTTTTTTAGAATAATTAGAATAATTGTTGCTTAATTATCTCTAAAAAAAATGTGTGGTTGCGCCCAAATTTCCTTTTGGATTTCAATAGCCCTTGCTAAGATCTACTTTCCCTGCATAGTCATAAACCACACAAAAATACTATTTTATTAGTAGGCACCGTCCTTAAATATGCGTGGTTTTTATCCCGCGCGTTTGCCTGCGTGCCACCGGAGCATTCAGCCTCATCAACACACAAGATAATAACCTTAGCCATCAGGATAGGTCGGGTAAACAGCTTTTACCCACGAAGATGTTTTGAGCAAACCCATTGATCCAAGCGTCTTTATTCCATTTGAAGCCATGTGCACCAAAGTCTGAATCAGATCAAATTTGTCAAACCTTGGGTTCCGCTAATCAGGAGATCATTGAAGGTCTTCTATCCATGGACAGTGGTGATGGAAGAAGGTGAGTGATGGTTGTTTATCGACATGTCTAGAAATGGTAACTGCTGCTCCAATAACTTTGCAGAGACTTATTTTAGGGCCTGAAGAACACACCTTTAAGGGGGTGGGGTTGGTGGGGGATAGGTGGCTTGGATCTAAACGTCGTCGATATTTGGCGATACCAGAAGGAGTAGGCAACATTAACAGGGGACAACAATGCTGCAGGTCTACATTTGGTCAGATTGTTGATCTGGTCGAATAAATTTGGCTATTAGTGGCTAAAAACGTTCTTAACATTTGTTAAGGATTTTACAGATTTCAGGCAACCCCAATCTCACGCTCAGGGCTTTTCACTTAAAAATTAGGTGGGCTGCCCCTCCCAATATTTGAGGGAAAGCTCTGAGAACGAGGTTGAGATTTCAGGCAAAAATGATGATAAGAAAATTGTTCTGAATACTCTGTGTATGTCTATATATTATTTCATGTAGTATATTTTCAAGCAATCTCGTGCATTTTACTTTGTCCGAACTTTTCTTTCATCTTCTGAAACAAGTTAGGTAAAAACTTTCTCTCTAAATTTCAGCCAGGTATGTTCTTCATACGTTCCTGAAATTTTGGTTCACTTTTCTTATTAAAAAAAGGATGAATGTTTAATCCCAATAGAAATCCAGCTGCAAGCGTTTTTACCTGGTAAATACTATACGTAAATCGGAACCTTCCTCTAACTCAACAGCAATTATTTCCTCGATGTTTAAGATTTTAATAAACCCAGTTGTGCTATGCACGTAATCCCAATACATATTACCTCTATTACTGTAGTCTCAGCGCACCTCTTCAATTAATTCCGAGCCGACCGTGCCGCACCCCCACCGTCACCCAGCCCCCCACTACCACAGCCAGACGGAACACCAGACGATTTAAACGTATTCGTACCCAGATCTCTGCTGAGAGGCCCCTGGGATTCTCGATTTGTTTCAAGATGGCGCCGAACTGGGTAGTGTCTGATAATACTGGATCCGGTGTGATTTAAGTGGCGAAGCTGCCTTGAGGAGAGAGAAACACAGACAGGAAGTCCAACCGAAAGAAGAGATTAGTTTAATTGGGAGTACACCTTTTAAGAAGATACCAAAAGATTGAAAAGGATATCACACTGCAGCTGTTGGTTATGGAAGCGTTTTAAAGAAATTTGCTCATCGATTGACCGTGCACATGAGGAGAACTGTTGTCCAGTAACAAGTGAAAAAGGACAGCCGGACAAAGATTAAGAGCTGCAAATCTTTGCTTTGCTTAATTTTAGTAAGTTCAATTAAAGTGTATATGACACTAAATCTTTTATTAGCTTATTAGGAAGAGCTTTCAAAATGATAAAGAATGGCATTTATTTTATTGCAATAGCATTCTTGGTTGCCGAGTTATTCAAGATTTAGGTTTATGCAAATTAGACAACTTGTGACGTCACAAGACTGACACAAAATAAAGGGAAATCACAAAATTTGGAATATCTACGCAAATACTACATCTACAGGGTTGAAATTTTGCAGGGTTGATGTGTTGACAGAACTACACATTGTGACAGTGGCTATGATGTCACCATAGCAACGTACTCGTTACCAGACCTCTACCTTCCCAAAATGACAAATGCCTTATTTATTGCTCCACAGTCAAACAGAATTTCTTATACTTGTGCTGCGTAATGTCCATATCCCCTCACACCCACTGAATAAACATCAAGACCAAGAGCGCTTCTTGGGAAGGGAAACTCTGATTTTATTCTTTGGATGGTGAGGGCCTGGAGCCCATTGTGTTGCCATGGAAATGTCATAGTGGATCATATCATGAAACTTTGTTATGAGTATAACAACTCCACAAAGTTTCAGTTCTATACAGAAAAAGGCTTAAGAGATCTTCTATTTTTTGTGATTTCCCTTCATTTTGTGTCAGTCTTGTGACGTCACAAGTTGTCTAATTTGCATAAGCCTAAATCTTGAATAACTCGGCAACCAAGAATGCTATCGCAATAAAATAAATGCCATTCTTCATCATTTTGAAAGCTCTTCCTAATAAGCTAATAAAAGATTTTGTGTCATATACACTTTAAATGTTTTTGCAATTTTAGATTTGGCATTCGATCCTTCGATCCACTTCCGGTTTAGCAGACTAAGGATTTCTCGACTTTGAGATCATACAAGATGGAAAAAGAAACTAATCATTTGACGTTTCGTCCCTTTACTAGGAAAGTTACTCCGCCACCGAGGAGAAGAGAAAGATTCGACAGAAAAGATTTTATCTGACTACATTTCAAGATCAAGGACTGTAAAACCCTGACAACAAGGCAAGTTGAAGATTACATCGAATTCTTAAGCTCTCAATTCTTTAGCATGAATTAAGCTAAATTGTATTTTTCACTTGCATGCCTCCTGGTATGAGTGATGTAGTTAGAGTCCTAAGTACAGCTTAGATCATCAATAGAAATCTACACATTAAAAGTAAACTCAGCGCAACGTAATAAGTGACCAATCAGTCACCAAATTATACTGTAAGGGGTAATAACTTACAATCAATCAAGCAACTTTTATAACCGATCAAGTATTATTTTGCTTGATTGCAGTTGATACCAATTTATGCCCAATTTAATCTTGAAACCTGCGACATTTATGATTTTGTTATTTAAAAATCATTTCTCAACCATTTGTGTTGCCGGTGATGGCAGGGGTATTTTGCAGAACGCTGAATGCCGAATGCTGAATGCCAAATCCATAGAAGTCCTTTTATCCAATGGCTGCTATAACAACAACTTAAAGCTAACCGTCTGTATAATCGGTGATTAGCCCTAAACAGTATAGAGAAGTGCTTAGACCTAAATAACTTCATCTGTTGCTTAATGCTAATCTGTTATAGGTGGTGTAAAATGCGACATTCAGCATTATGCATAATACCCCTGCCGGAAAAGCAACGAACAATATTATTTAGGTCTTAAAGCACTTTTCTATACTATTAAGGGTTAAACACTGATTATACAGACGGTTAGCTTTTACTTGTTGTTATGGCAGACATCCGACATTATAGGACTACTATGGATTTGGCATTTGACGTTCAGCATTCCGGATCCAGTGTTCTGCAAAATACCCTTGCTGTGCCAGTGATTAACCAAAATGCATCACAAAACACACACCCAACTACTCTCCCCAATTAGAAAGTATCAGATACTGTTATGTGTCCTGTACGGCCCCATGTGCACTTTCATTGGAAAATTATTGAATAAATTCCCATCTCAAGGTCGTATGGTTTAGTGCAAGCACAGCCGAAAAAAAAAGCAGTGTGATTTGCATGTACAATGTAACTTATCTACAATCCTGGACTTGGTTGTTCGAAGAGCTTATAACTCTATCCAGTGGCTGGAACTTGGCGTGGACAACCTACGACGATTCCAGATTAAAGAAAATTTAATTGTACTCCAACCAATGAATTTTATCCACTGAATAGCACCTTATCTGCTGGATAAAGTTATCTGCTCTTTGAACAACTGGGCTCTGGGCAAAAATGATAGGATGATTTCCAAAACTCAACATGAATGAGCCCCCTGCCCCCATGCTATGTTGTCATGTTGCTGTGTTTACAAAACTTGTATACATGTACAGTCTGAATGATTGCAGTGGCTATCAACATTTCTTGTGGGTGTGGGGGGGGGGGGTCCAAAAATATTGTACATAATGACAGCACCACTAAGCTTATGGCAACTGGTCATAGATATCTGGAGAATATAAATGTACATGTATACTGCAAATGCCATTTTTGTATCTGTCTCAGAAAAATATTGGGTTTGACAAGTTTGACCTTGTATTTGATCATGAGGACAACTGTTGCTTAGCAATAAGTAATAGAAAACTGCCAGATAAAGATCTAGATCTGCAAGACTTTGCATTGGACTTCAGTAAGTTAAATTGAATTTTTTAGGAAGTATAAAAGGCCAAGTTGCACCGCTGGCATTCTTTAATTTACTTTTAATTTGGAAGGGGTTCTCTTTGCAAGCAGGCAGGTTAATTCTTTGTTTAAGAAGAAGCTAATTATTTCATATTTTGTCCCTTCACCAGTAAATTTACTCGGCCCTTGAGGAGAGAGAATTGCTCTGCCCTATTGAATTTCTTATTGAAGCTCATTTCCAGACATACAAAGGGCCATACAAATCTGACAGGTAAGTGATTTCTACCTCATATTTTAATGATTTGGCTCAAATTTAAACTTACTTACCAGTATACCATTACTAAAAAACTCCAGTTAAGGAAATTTTTAGTGACACAGTTTAATAGAGTCTTGTATATGTTGGGGTTCAAAATTTTTCTTGGTTTAAACCAGTTTAATTTTATTTTCCTTTGTACAGTGTTCATTACCACAATCTGCAGAGACAAAGGGAAAGGAAAATCAAACTGATTTGAAAATTTTTAATTCAACCAAAACAAATGTAAACCACAACATGTATAGCTCAGTACTGGGCTTGAACATATACTTTTAAACATAGCTTCATACCACTTTATTAACATACTGTAACAACAAATATGGCTGTTTCCAATTGAGTGTCATAAAACTAAAACCAAATCAATTACTTTGGCTGTTCACAGCAGACATAAACAGCGCAATAAACCAATCTGAATTAAAAAAAAAAACATACATGTATCCAGCACCAAGTAAAGGAAGATATATGCGGCTATAATATTAGGCACAATTGATTTTGGTTTTGCTTCTGATTGGTCTAGAATGTAGTAGGAGTTTTGCTACATGTAAGCAATCTCAGAATATCAAAGTATACTGTACATGAATTATTTTCAAGACACTCAACTGAAAATCCCTTTAAATTTTTTATGATCAGTGACAAAAAGGGCAATCAATAAGTAACCAATAATCAGTAATTAGCTGTTGACATGTATATAACCCATCATGTAGTATTGCTTGCCAGCAATAATTATTATTCAGAATGGATCACACATTGTCACATTAATTACATGTATACCAAAACTAAAAGTGGGACATATCCTCTGGATTGAACAATCAATGAAATCAATCTTCGGAAAGAATGTCTACAGTGTACCTGCCAGTCAGTCACTGACTATTAAGATACTTGTTAGTTAATATTGGCATTGATAATTTGGGGGTGACCAACAATTGTTGATAATCATACAAAAGTGGTGGGGAATCATGATCAGTTGTCATATATCAAGATCAAGAAAATAATTCTAGTTCCAGTGAAATGTTAGAAGCCCTGCATGGACAAGAACGAAAAAAAAAAAAGAAACAACTGAACGAGCATGATATCCCAGGGTCAAGTAGTGGCAAAGCCATTAGCTGCAAGTAGTGCGGGTGCCGGTAGACCTCCCAACACCCATAGTGCTACTCTACACTTTGCTGCTTGCTCTCATAACTCATGGCTCCGGGTTTGCCAGTTGCTCCTAGGATATCATCCTCTCCCAGGTTTTGCATTTCTTCACCACGGATTTTCAAGCAAAATAGAGACTACTTCAGTCTAAGGGCTGAAAACATAATAACTTTCCCATGTCAAATTTTTGTTAAAGTTTTTGTTTCACTGAAAAGTGCCTAGATTTTTTCATGTGACCTACAGCATAGCAATGAATCAGTTAGGACATCAGTTCTGTGTTTTTTTCTCTTTTCACTGTTTTTCTGCTTTGTTTTGTTTTTTTTGCTGACTCAATATTTTGGCCTTGGTTTATCTGAAAACTAAGCATAAACTTGGTGGGGGGGGGGGGGGGGGTGATATGGTGAAAAGCCTCTGGAATGGAAAATCCTGGAGGCTGGGGGATCCCAAAGAAAAAAATTTCTTTTGTAGTTTGAGGTATGAATATTTTATGGAACCACACAACTATATGTAAAGTTTATCTTAAATTCTTAACTTGAGCTTACAGACCAATACAAGTCAGGACATGTCCCAACCCTTTATGTAAATTTACAGGTGTAATTATATAGCTGGCCATTGCTATGGTAGTGCACCCACTCTAGTATTAATCCTTTATTTTCAAGAGTCCATCATCGTTGCTTGGGTACATAGCTCTCCCATCATCTCAGTGACTCAGTACATTATTTGGTTATCATGCCATATTTAATACCTTCAGAGAAGCTGCTGCTACTTTCTAGTAATAGTACATGTAGCTGTTGTTGTAAGATGAAACTTACTCTGCATTTAACGGTCGTGTGAGTTATTGTATCATGAAGTCCATGTCATGTATGGATGGATTTTGGAACAGTTAAGGCAAAACTTGTTAGCGTACATTATTGTATGTACATGTAGTGTCTTCACTTTACAGTACTAATATTGCATCATATAGTTATGCTACACACCCCATACGTTCATTAGTGCAAACTACTGCTACTGACAATTGAAATCAATCAATAACAATTAATCAACAGTAGTTGTATTATCGCAAAAATATGCATCATCAATTTTATTGATTTAACATGCCAGTTTCTATGTGCTGGTATAAGTTATCGTCAGATCTGTAAGTCATGCTAAATGCAAACTGTACGCAGGCAAAGTGTTATCTGCAGTGTCTGTTAACCGTGTTTGCATATAATGCAATGATTAATTTGGGATGGGGTACAATGGTAACCCCCAGCTGGGTCTGTAAATCCCAACTGTTTCTTAAATTTATCCCTGTTGAACAGCTCTTTCACATGAGGTGCAGTTACACTGGCCATTTTTCCCTGGGGTAAGTGGCTGCTGCCCACGGGGAAGCAACTTTTTGTGTCCAATTTTCCCAGGGTGAAATTGCCTTAGGGAATTTTCCATGGATACGTCAAAAAGAACAAAAGAATTCCCATGATAGTTCCTGAGGTAACTTCTATGGGTAATAAGAACCCAAAGTGGCTTAACCAATCAATCAATCATGAGTGAGTGAAATGTTCCAAATGTTAAAACTTGGGTGTTGTTTACGTGCTGTGTTCATCGTAAAGTCAAATGGTACCTGCTACTGCATTTCAAGCTCGACAACAATCACAACTTGGCTCACTCTTTCCACCAGTGGCCCAGAACCCTACGTTCAGGAGTCGTGGAAACCAAAATTCTTTTGTGGTCGCGTAAATACCCAAGTTCATCCATGATGGTGAACAATGAGTCAGCATTTTTAATGTAAAATGAAAAACTGCAAGCTCTGGAAAAAGTGTATTTGTTGTCGTCGGTGATGTTCTCTTCTTGAAATAAAGTCATCCTGTTTGAGGTGGAGGTTGTAATAAAAGCAGCAGAATTGTAAATGGTTTGAACCCAGGAGTCATGTCATAAGTACGTAAATTATGAAAGGTTTCAACATCCTGTTTGAGGTGGAGGTTGTAATAAAAGCAGCAGAATTGTAAATGGCTTGAACCCAGGAGTCATGTCATTAGTACGTAAATTATGATCATCCGGGTGAGTGTAGTCCTGAGAAGGACTGTTTGTGGTGACTTTGACTGACGTTTCGAAAACCTGAGCAGAAGTCATCTGCAGAGTCAAGTGAATTGTGGAACGTCAGTAGCTGGTATATACGTCTCTGGTTGTTAACCTGATTGGTCAACGAAGTCCAGATGTTATTAGTCGTTTGTCAGTAAGCCGTGATGTTATTGGCTGTGAAGACTGTAAAAAGTGATTGGTGCGTTTCGATCCGTCTTTTGTTGGTCAAAAAGTCCGTGGGTCTATTGTCAGTAAAATGTCTATTGTTTGTCTGTTTCGTTGTTGTTGTCAATAAGTCGTTTGTATGGTGCAGGTAGTTGTAGGCAACGGTTGAGTGGCGTTTGTTCTAAGTTAGTAAACCAGCTTTCCAGAGTGAGTCGTTGACAGTAATTTGTACAGTAGGTAATGCACTTGGCAGAGTCCCAGTCGATTCTGTGGTTCGTTTGTAAATGGTGCTCAGCAATGTGATTGTTGATATCACCATTTCTAGTTGCTCGTTTGTGTTCAGTCAGTCATACGTTTAAAGTTCTGCCGGTCTCACCAATATAAGTGGCCTGGCAGTCGCAGCATTTGATCTTGTAAACTGCTCCCTGTCTGCGGTTCGGTTCGTCTTTGTCCTTTACTTTCGTCAGTAGTTGTCGTAAAGTGGTTATAGGTTTGTGAGCTACACGGATATTGTAGGGTTGTAGAATCCGTGCGATAGTCTCAGAAGTGCCCCTTACGTAAGGTATAGTTACAGTAGTTACGGGAGTCGCGTCGTTGTTTGTGACGTTACGTTCAGTGTTCTTGTAAGTGTTACGTCTAACAAAGTCCTTGTTGTAGTTGTTCTTGTTGAAAACGTTTTCTAAGTAGTTGTTTTCGTCTGCGAGTCTGTCAGGTGAGTCACAAACCAGTTGTGCTCGCCTTGTCAAGGTCTGTATAGTCGTTGCTTTGTGAGAAGTAGGGTTGTAGGATGACTGGTCCAGTAGTCTGTCAGTATGTGTTGGTTTCCTGTAAACCGTAGTACTTAGTTTGTTGTCGTTGTTGTTACGGGTAACTAAGCAGTCTAGAAAAGGTATTTTACCATTTTCTTCGATCTCCTTAGTAAACTGTATGTCAGCGTTCTGTCTGTTAAGGTGTTCGTGAAAATCGTCCATTTCGTCTTTGTGTACTGCTGTAAAGGTGTCGTCTACGTACCGTAACCAGAGCGGTAGTGTCCGTTTGTAGGTTGCTAGGGCTTGTTCCTCGATGTTCTGCATGACAATCTCTGCTACAACAACAGAAACTGGTGAGCCCATAGCTGTTCCGTGTAACTGTTTGTAGTGCTTTCCGTTGTACTGGAAGTACGTGGATGTTAAGCAGAGGTTCAGTAAGTCCATTAAGTCATCTGTAGGCAGTGGCAGTTTTGTCGTGGAGTTGTCGATGGCGGTAGCAGTGCAGTCTAGAGCCAGTTGAAGTGGAATACTGGTGAACAGTGATTTCACATGAAAAGACACAAGTTTGTAATCGTCAGGTATTTGTACCGTCTTGATAGCGTCAATAAAGGTCTCGGTAGACTGCAGTTTGTGTCGGGATTCGTTTGTCAACGGTTTCAGTATAGTAGGCAAGTATTTAGATAGTTCGTAAGTCGGGGACCCACAGAACGAGGCTATGGGTCGCATGGGTATGTTAGGTTTGTGTAGTTTTGGTAGTCCGTAGAGTTTAGGTGGTTGCGGTACGCGGCACCTCAATCTGTTGTAACGTTGTATGTCAATAACGTCAGTTTTCTTAAGGTCAAGTAGTTTACTGTTAAGTTTACGTTGAAGTGATGGCGTCGGGTCTCGTTTCAGTTCTTCGTATGTCTGTTATTGACAACAACAACGAAACAGACACAAACACACAAAACGTCACAAACAACGACGCGACTCCCGTAACTACTGTAACTATACCTTACGTAAGGGGCACTTCTGAGACTATCGCACGGATTCTACAACCCTACAATATCCGTGTAGCTCACAAACCCATAACCACTTTACGACAACTACTGACGAAAGTAAAGGACAAAGACGAACCGAACCGCAGACAGGGAGCAGTTTACAAGATCAAATGCTGCGACTGCCAGGCCACTTATATTGGTGAGACCGGCAGAACTTTAAACGTATGACTGACTGAACACAAACGAGCAACTAGAAATGGTGATATCAACAATCACATTGCTGAGCACCATTTACAAACGAACCACAGAATCGACTGGGACTCTGCCAAGTGCATTACCTCTGTACAAATTACTGTCAACGACTCACTCTGGAAAGCTGGTTTACTAACTGAGAACAAACGCCACTCAACCGTTGCCTACAACTACCTGCACCATACAAACGACTTATTGACAACAACAACGAAACAGACAAACAATAGACATTTTACTGACAATAGACCCACGGACTTTTTGACTAACAAAAGACGGATCGAAACGTACCAATCACTTTTTACAGTCTTCACAGCCAATAACATCACGGCTTACTGACAAACGACTAATAACATCTGGACTTCGTTGACCAATCAGGTTAACAACCAGAGACGTATATACCAGCTACTGACGTTCCACAATTCACTTGACTCTGAACTCAATGACTTCCGCTCAGGTTGTCGAAACGTCAGTCAAAGTCACCACAAACAGTCCTTCTCAGGAATAAAAGCAGCAGAATTACCAAAAACCAAAACCCAAACTGAACACAACCCAAGCTATATTCCCAAGGGGAGCTTTGGAGAAGTGGTCTAGTGTAACCGCACCTATGGTCTATCTTTTTTAGCACCTGTCAAGAATACATTGAATATTTAATTAATACGGTTGTAACTTCACGAAGTCCTCAATTTTGATATTATGTATCACATTTCCTTGCATTTTAAAAATATTCAAATACATACATTAATTTTATTATATCTCCCAGTTAGTACATGTGGTGTGATTGGTCAATTTTGTGGGCCGTATTTCACTGTACGGCCTGCTAAACTTCAACTAGTTTCTTTTCCCACACGCCCAATTAAAGTCAGAGATTTAATAAATATCTTACTTATCTCGTTTTCTTGGTCCGTTCTGTAAGTTACTGATCCTTGTTTTTCCTGGTGATTTATGGCCCACGCAGTTCGTGGTTGGGCCATAAATCAGCGGGAAAAAAACTTGGTTCGTAACTTACAGTACGGACCTCGAACTTCGTTAGTGAGAGGTATATACAATATTACATTTAACACTGAATACTTGTTATATAATTATAAAGAAATGCCTAGCAGTTAGATACCAACAACATACACCATAAGTCTGCTTGCTGTAAAGTTTCAAGTTATCTGCTTATCTGCTAAAAGCAAAAGCAAAATGTAATGCTTGAACTAGTGTCCTCCTGCTGTCTTTATACACTCCATTCCGATGTTGGTACGTTGCATTTTCCTTCAGGGACATTTTGAGGGATACTAAGATAATTATAGAACCACATGTCACTCTTAAAGGCAACGGGTTTATGAGCGTTAGGCACTAATATGTATTACCCTCGCTAAATAGACTCTACTACTGCTACTACTACTACTACTACCACCACCACCACCACCACTACTTCTACATCAAAGCAGTAAGGTTCCTGTAAGAGAAAGCGATGCTTGTCTCAGACGCACATTCATTCTCTCAACCATCTTGTGCTGAAGAGTATTTTCAGTCTCAGTGTACATGTATGTGTATCATGATGTTGGATTTCATTCTCCACATATGTATACAACACAGGAACTGTAGATCAGTAACATTACTGTAGTTAGGCTGGGCATCTAGCGCTTCAACTGGTCTTGCCCATTCATGAATTAGGGCTCAATAAAGATCCTTTTGATATGCCCGCAAATACGGTAAATGCTTTATTAGTCTCCCTGGAGCTTATTCACTCCGTACTTGCTTCCTCATGTGTATTTTCTTCAGTCCGGTAAATAAACAAGAGAGTTGTGACTTAAAGGAGAGAGAGGCATAACAGAACTTTAGGGTAGCTGTATTGACCCTGTATTGGTATTTAATTAAAGATATCAAGCGCTACAACTGTCAGATTTCTGTGTGTGACAAGCTCTAAAAGAGGAATAAAACACCGAAAGTGCAGAGTTCCTAAATTTAAAGATCTGTATTTTGCGAAACGAGCTCTGCGTAAACCGTGAAGGGATTTAACTTGTTTGTTTATATTTCTAAACGCTTTTCTTATTCATTCCTTGCCGCAATGATGATTTGATAGGTAGTTCGAGAATAATTCAGTATTTGTGGGTAATCATATAGAATAAATAAATAAATTACGACCCGGAATAAAAAATCAGTAAGTCCACCAAATGATTTTCAACAGACTTCGCTCCTCTAGCGCGCTTCGGTTCCGATTTACTGTTTTACCATGAACTTTCCCTCACTCTGCCTCAAGCATTTACTATCTCCCGCAGCAAAATGTTATGGTTCAGTTGACATTAAGGATCCAAGGCAATTTCGTTGATAAAAGGCTAAGGGTGAAATAGGAAACTGAAATTTTTGCAATTTCATTTTGGTCCAGCGTGAGCGATGAGATCGGTTCACCAGAATAAACGTATACAATAGAGAGATTTAGCATCGCGTTTAAAAAACGGCAAATGTCACTTTGTCGGTTCACGTTTCACGTAAAATAGCGTCAACCTTTTGACTGTAGTTTTAATTTTGCGAGTTTCGATGAAGCTGTTTTGCGACTCACTGTGGTGAGTTAATGAAGAAAAGTGCGGTAAGGAATGAGTTATGAAGGATTTTTAAACATGAGTTAATTTGCCCCAGTATGACTTGCCGGGAAAATTATTGGGGTACTTGTTTTCAACAATTAAATACTTATATGTATAAGGAAAAAGGAAGAAATACTTACGTTGTTCTCACAATCTCACGTAGACGGCAAACGTGAAATAGCCTGTTTTTACGTAGAAACGGCAACCGGGAAACGCGAAAAATGGCGGGAAAATCGTGGCCACATGGGCATTTTTGCCGTTCACGTTTCACGTATACGAGAGGCTAAATCTCTCTACTGAGAGTCTAACGCTTAACGCATTTTTATTGTCATCATCATCATTATGTCCTTTATTTATACACGATAAAATTTAAAGCAGAATGGATTTATATGTTTTCTATAACATACGCTGAATATTCAATATCGGTTAGCAGTTGTTTTTAAAGTCGCCAGTATTTACGAAGCGGATAAGATTCAAAATAGGACAGTCTGGCTCATTTCATAAAATGTTAATTTTGTGTTTATCGTCCACCCCGTTGAATTCTTTCGTTTTGTTTGACAATACCACACAAAGAGAACTTACGACGATGAATAACAATGGCAAAAACGCGCACTTTTAGTCCAGTCTAAAAATACACGCATGCGCGTTTTATACTGCGTCCAGAACGCGTCTGCGTAGTTCGCTTAATTCTGACATGCACTGTAGATCTTGCTTATGCATAAATAGTCCAGATGGAGCACGTACTGGTGTTAATAATGCCTGTTGTGTTGTTCATTATATCGTATATATATTGGTGCTAATTTTAAGTCTGTGGATCTTCCGTTTGACCGCTCAAATAAAAACCAAAGTTACTGAGGAGTACGTGATGCCAAATGAGGCTCCGTTTTTTTTATTTTGCAGATTTGTTTTGATGTGAGCATTGAAATCATGTTTCAAGAAGTGCCTGAACCAAAAACCCAGTTTTCCACTGGTGAAAAATTGAAGGTAACTCTTCTTGGTAGCGAGTGGACCTCATCAGCTGGCGGTTTGTCAACACTAAACAGAGAGCTTGCAATTCATATGGCACAACATCCTAAAGTTGAAGTCTCTCTCCTTGTGCCAGAGGGTGTTTGTAAAGATGAAGACAAAAGAGAGGCTAAGAGTTATGAAGTAACTGTTGTTGATGCAAAGGAACGCAGAGGCTATGACCCTCTTGACTGGTTGAGCGTCCCACCTCAAGATCTTAGCATGCATGTTGTTGTTGGCCATGGCGTGAAGCTTGGCAAGCAAGTACAATTCATTAAAGTTTCTCCCCACTTTTCCAATTGCAAATGGGTGCGAGTAGTGCATACTGCTCCAGAAGACCTCAGTAAGTACAAAAGCTACTCTGATCCAATTTCAAAGGGTGAAAAGAAACATCAGATTGAAGTTGATCTCTGTAAAATGGCTGATCTGGTTGTGCCTGTTGGACCGAGGCTGGAAGATTCTTACTCTTCATATCTCCGACGATGCAAGGAGAATCAGGATATTTTCACTGTCACGCCAGGCCTTTTTGAGAGGGAATTTGGGGAATTAAAACAAGCTCCTAATGAGAGTGGTGAATTTAAAGTGTTGTTATGTGGTCGGGGTGATGATGAAGACTTTGAACTAAAGGGATACAACATTGCCGTTGAAGCATTTACTCATCACTTGCTCAAAAGCAAGCCTTATCATCTGATCTTTGTTGGTGCTTCTGAAGGAAAACAGGATGAGGTAAGAGGAAAACTTTTCCAACGTGGTATCGCTGAAGAGCAACTGACTGTCAGAAAGTTTGTGCAAAACAGAGAAAAGATGAAAGACTTACTGAATGAAGTTGATCTTGCCATTATGCCATCCAGATCAGAGGGATTTGGTCTTGTCGCCCTTGAAGCACTGTCAGCTGGCTTACCCATTCTTGTTGGTAGCAAGTGTGGATTTGCTAGAGCATTAGAGAACATTCCTTATGGAAAATCATGGATAGTTAACTCAGATGACCCCACAAAGTGGGCAGAGGCAATTGAAGGTGTCTGTGCCAGTCATTCGGTGCGGCTTGAAGAGATCAAGTTTCTGAGAGCTTCTTATGACGACAAGTACAGTTGGAAGGAACAATGTGAAGCCTTTGTGGAAATGATGTGCAGAATGTTTCATGGTATGAGTTCTTACTTGGTTTTCATCGTTTCCATTCCAAATGCAACTGCAAATTCAGGCAGAGTAACAGACACCCTGTAGTTATAATTATAAACACCGTTAACTTCAAGAGTAAAATTTATGGTCCTGTTTCAGTTGGTTCCAACCTTTCAGTCCTTTAAAGAAATCTCATTGTGTGACTGTCAAAATAAAAATGATAGCTTTTGACCAGTACAATTCTGAGAGAGTGGTTGTTTATCGAGATCGTAAGAATAGCAATAGAACTTTGGATATGTTTCAGTTTCTTATAGCATTCTTGGGAGTTAAAGTTTCAAATACCGTGCAAAGTCGGAATGTGTGATAAGGTGGTAGACTTGAGAAATATGACCATCATTGATTTGAACTCTAGTTTCAGCACATTAATTTCAAGTTTTTAATGGCCATCATTTAAGGAGGTGGTAAGACCCTCATAAAAGAGTAAAGCTGTCGGTGGTAGCTGTAACATTTCATCCAAGGTGGAGGTATTACAATAATATATGCTAGTAGTTCTTGCTGACAGTGTATTGCCCAATTGTTAGGTTTGAAATCTCATTCTTTCATGCCTTAACTGCGTATATCGTAGAACAAATTGTCCTATCTTGTCCCCGTACTTTTCTCCTTAAAGCACTGGGGAGAAGTTATTACAATATCCAGAAAATTCAACTTGGGTGATTATATCCGTAATTCTTATAATCTCAGGGGTTAAATAAGCGTTGATATTACAAGGAGAAATTTGATGCTGTTCACTGTTAGGGCTAGAAGGGTTTAGAGCTGAACAGAAAATATTGGATAATAGTGTCTCATTCTTTAACAGGTCCTTCCAGCACCACTGTTAAATTTCCAAGAGCAGAGTCCCCTGCTGAACGGACCTCAGCTGCAGTCACACCAGATGAAGGTCCTTCACAGCAACGGCATCGTCTTAATGAAGAAGCCAAAGGAAAACCAAGCATTGCAGGAACCTCTTTTGACCTTACGGGTATGAGCTTGATTTCTTTTGTATGTTAATTTAGTTATCGTCACTCCATCGTGCATTTATCACGTTATGGATGCATGCGGGAAGTTTGGAGAGCACGAGAAGAGCTGAAGAGTACACCTCGAGAAACTCTAGCTTCTTGAGTGCTCTCCAAACTTCCCAAATGCATCCATATCTCAATATACGCACAGCTAAAAGCATAAACTAATTTTATAACATAGTGACAACCGAAGAAGAGCGCAGAAAACAGGTTTTATTTGTGATTGATTACAATATTCTCTCAATGTGTTGTACAAAGAAACAAGGTTCTTATTTGCTGGTTACAAACACTTCACAATGTAAATATACACAAACGAGTTTCTAAGCCCACCGAATGTCTAATTACTTAAATGTTCAAGTCAAATTTAAAGGCTGGAACTAGGCTTTCGATTCATCACGATGACTTAATTCAACAGAAAAGACGGGTAGTTCTTGACAGTTTTCTTCCATTTCTGAAGAAACTTCATAAAAACTTAGGGAAGGTACCCCGATTTTGTCTGAATTGCACTCATCATCTTATGGACACACGGCCGTGCGTATGTTGAGAAATATACCATGATGACGCCAATAGGAATTACATAGGGAAACGTGCGCACTACATTATATTATAAAATTCTCAGCCTCGGACGTTGCATTTCTAGCGTTCTGATTGGTTCACTTAATCCCGGTCATCAGCTCATATACCGTAGTTTGACCTTATATGGAAAACGATTGCCCCAGGTGTCGCTAAGCTAAAATTTTTTACCGTAGTTTGACCTTATATGGAAAACGATTGCCCCAGGTGTCGCTAAGCTAAAATTTTTTCGGGGTGGGAAGTGAAAGTTTCTTCGGAAAAATGGAGAAAAAAAACGAAAAGAAAGAAATACCAGACAATGCAATCTCAATATAACAACAATAAAGGCCACAAAGTTCGGTATGACACTGTTTAATGGTAGGTATCTCTGAAGTTTCCTTTAAAATCAGAAAGATTGCACGATTTTACGATTTAGATTACATAACAACAACAACAATAACAACCGGTTACCTTAAAAAATTTCAAGATGGCTTGCAAATCCTGGCGGTTAGAGGTTAAAACCGATCGAAGAAATTTCTCAAGAAGGGCTTAATGCCAATTACAAAAATTACAAAATTGATAGGCTAAAGTATCAAGCACGGTGTCCATAATTGTGATTGCAAACGATCATAGGAGATCTCAGGATGTTGTCTGCGATCATATGAAGTTAGCGATCTGCGACAGCTATGATTCAGGCATTGCAGTTATATTTAGGTTACTGCGTGCAAGTTGTTGTAGTCAAAGGTAGCATTCAACTTCCGTTTTGGACATATTCCTCTTCTTGGGAACAGAGTCCTCCATCTTTGTGTATTTATAAGTCATTCAAGCCGTGATTTTATGGCAACACGACGCAGCCGTCACCTTTTCACTGTAGAGCACATAGTCTTGTTACTGCAGAAAACTACTTAGAAGCATATAGTATGCTACTGATTCCATGTCAAATTCCATGTGAGGGAGAAGTTATGGTGTGGTGGTGAGAGCACTAGCCTTTAAACAGTGTGGCACAGGTTGGATTCCCCTAGTTGACGTAATATATGGGTTGCGTTTGTTTTCGTGTCTCGTCCTTATTTTGACAGTTTGTCTCCAGATTCTGCAGTTCTTCTTCCTGCACAGAAGTTAAGGTACCTATGTAAATTCCACGCTGAGCAGGAATCTGAGGGCCAGTTGTTAGACTAGCAGATTAGTGTCACCCTCGTCAAATTGAGTCTATTTATTTTAATTCTTTTCGCAGAGAAGTACATCTGCAAATGAAATGACTAAGTCAAATGACTCAAGTCAGCCAACAGAATAGAAATGTTGCACTTTAGAGACAGCGTAAGTATTTGTACATGCAAGAAGGTTTATTACATTCACGTGAATTTTACGTTGATTTTAGATACTTTTATCAAGCTCTTGATCAGCACCCAAGGTTTAAATGAAGAACAACAAGAAACAGTTCATGCAATTTTAGCACTTCAAGCGCAAGCGTATGTGAAATCCCACAACCTTTCCACAGCTGAACTAGAATCAGTGGGAGGCCTGATTGAATTTTTAAAGAAGGCTTACCGTGTGGCCCTTGTGTCTGTTAACGTGGGCTCTTTGGAAATCGTAGTGCGATGTCCCAACCTGGAAAGTCTTGAGCGTCTGTGGAGTGACTATCTCTCTGGTCAGCTCAATGAAGAAGTTGAGAGGCACCTTATGACTGAGGAAATCAAGAGGAAACTAAACTTGGAGACGGTTAGGTTTAAGACAACCATAGAAGAGAGAAATTACTTGATGTGCAGGAAGGCTTTCATGGAAATCTCAGGTACTTTTTAGTGATAGTTCACGGTGTTTTTTATTGAATTGAAATCAGGAGCTCAGCTGTAGCACTTCAAGTCAAGAAACAATTAATACGTATATTTTCGAGATGTATCGCGTGGAAACGGAACGTTACGTGTTGTAGACAAATGGCCAAAATAGTATCTCCTCGGTTGCCACGGTAAGGGAAAGTCAGGGAAACTGATTTTTTTTGAAGGTCTGGGAAAAGTAGGGGAATACTGCATGAAGTCAGTAAAATTTTCATTCTACTCAAAGTCAGTGAAAAGAAAATGAATTTTATTTTTGGCTAGCCGCTAGGTTCGTGAAAATTACAAAAGGAAAAAGGTCCAATAGTTAGCGTAGTTAGCGGGGTGGTAAATCAAGTCTCATAAAGAAGGTGGGGCATGATTTTATTTCAGATCTGTTGGCTATGGATATTTAACACAAATTGACCAAATATTAAGCTCTTAATTGAATCTTGTGCCACATGCTCTCCTGCAATAGCCGAGAAGACAAAACTAGCGCGTTTACGTTTTTGTTGACTATAATTACAAAAATACAAAGTAACTGGCATTATTGGTATCTGTAAAAGACGTCTGATATATGTGATGGTGCATTTTTGCACAGTGTCGGCTTCAAAATGCATCCCGTGAAAGCGTGTATTTATTCACTGACTGATACTCAGGTTCTTTACAAATCACATAATTTTCAACTTTTTAAGGTTACCATATAGCTTTAGAGGTGTCTCGCGTTCAAGAGATGTAGCGCGTCCGGTTTAAACTGAACTCTTATATCAAATTAAAGCTTACAGAGTTGGCTATCAAAACTATACCAAGAATTTTGAAATAAAGTGAATTGTCGAATTTTTCACGACCACGTCAAGCGAATTTTATTTTTCGCTGATTTGATTTGCTCCTCAGTTTCTGGACCTAAAGCGCTAAAAAAACGTGTCTGCGTTTTGCCATTTTCAGTCGCAGTGAAAAGTTACAGAACATTCTCGAAATAGGATAAAAAAAGTGTGGAGTGTTCGTACAAAAATCGCTCTCGGAGAAAAAATATTTTGAAAGAAAATAATCGCGGGCACTTTTTTATTGTTTATATGTTAAACTAGCTACTGTCCAAATATGAAGGCAAGCGAACAAATTCCCTTTGAGTTTTAGCTCTTTAAAGTGTCTCCTTCAAGTAAAAAAATTGATTCGAGAAAACAGTGCTAAACATTCGGCAATTCATTTTATTTCAAAATTATTGGTATAGTTTAATAGCCAGCTCTATAAGCTTTAATTTGATATATGGGTTTAGGTATCTACAGTTTAAACTGGACTCGCTACATCACCGCTACATCGCTTGGACGCCAGACACCTCTGAAGGTATAGGGTAACCTTAAAAGCCAAAACGTCTGCGTATTACTAGACATGGCATTTACGTGATGTATAGGTTACCGTATTCTTTTACATAATCTTCTAAATTGAAATTATGAAAATTGTATTTAGTTTGAAACACTTATAGCAACCGTCTTAGGAATCAGTGGCTTCTGGCACAATAGTGATCATGGTCTTTGGGAAATTACCATGCTTGAAAATCAATTTTTGTACTTTTTTAGCTGCAATTTCTAGAGACCAAAGCAATTCTTCGGTGGTTGTTCTTAGATCTGCAAAATCAAGGTAATTTAGGACGTGGAACTCCATTTTGCTCAAGGTTTCCCTGCTATATAAAATTTACTTTTTGGTTCCTTAGCAGAAACCTTGTAAATATTTCCTCAGTAGGTCGGTTTGTATGTTGCCCCCCTTTTTAGTTTCTACCTCCGAAAAAGTCGAAGGTTTACGGTGCAGCAGCCTATCCTTTGTTTTTCTCAGTTGCCCATGCTCTTTGACTCCATTTTAAACTTTCATGTAGCGTTTAGTGGTTGAACCAGTTGAAATATGCACTTTTTCTGGCCCTTGTAAATGTCTTCCAAGGCGTATCCAGGACTACTGAATACAGCTCAGACATTTCGAGCTCTTTTACTGTTTCTATATTTTTTTTTATATCCAAACGTAGCAGACAGAACTCACTTTCCACCTCAACAAACTGAGCCAGATGGGGAGGCAAGCACAAGTTCAGATTATCAGGAGGTAAGACGTTTTTGTTCATTTTTAAATAACTATTGAAAAGTACATTCAGGTATGAACTGGCTGAGTAGTGTGCAAGTCGAATGCCGAATTGTTAGAAGCCTGCACTGTTTCGTGGATACTTAAAGTCAAAGTTTACCATCGTCACATTCATTATCTTCGTTGTTATTTGCTACTTTGTGCATTCTCTTTTACTTCCTGTTCCGAGGAGGGTACCCTGCAAGAAGAGACGCCTTATCCGTGTTTTGTTTCATCCTCAGTTGTACTATAAATTGTCGTATACCACCATCAGTAATGACGGGGTGTATTTGTTAGTCATGGTGATGATGACTATAGCTATAACGGAGTGGAGAGCGCATCATCGGTTTTAAATTATCAATAGAATTCCTTGTGTCAACGTTTTTATTATGCCTTTTCAGGAGAAGAAACAGGACATGAGCTGGACAATTAGAGGTGAAAAGGCCAAAGTGAGTTCCAGTTGACAAAAAAATATATATTTGCTTTGTTGTTTGGAACTTTAAGTTTATCGCGGTCGACAATAGCAAGTCTAATTTCGTGTTTGCGTTCCGCTGCCTGTGCAATTGCATGCGGAACAAATCGAAGTTGGCGGCCATTTTGTTTCTCTGTCGCGCCAATTTACCTCGTTTTGATGCAAGAATCTGGCCTCATTTCCACGTGAAGACATGCGATCTATGAAATTGGCATGTCGACCGCACTTTTTAATCTGTGATTACTATTACTAGTTTAAGGGTATTTATACCTTAATTTTATCTAGAATTGAACTCAGATTCAGAATATCACGTTGGGGAACAATTGTTTTTAATTTTTAAATGGGCCAGTAACCAGAAGGTATTATAAGTAGGAAATAGGGAGGAGTGGAATAAGTGGATTATTTTTTTTTAGGATTTAAAGTTCTTATATGTTGTTTTTTTTAACAGTCATCAAGACGTGCGCTCCACAAAGCTGCCATTAATGGACAGTACGAGACTGTGAAAATGCTTCTTTCCAGTGGTGAAGATGTGGACCTAAGAGACCAGGTTTCAATTTCCTTCGATTCTGTAAATCGACTGTTAGGTTGTCGCTTTTTTCTCATGTTTTCTTTTTTTCCGGCGTTTTATGTGCATAAAATCTTGCACAATGTTTCCGTATCATCTGTACTTCTCTGCGCCCATATCCTTTGTTAAATATTCTTTATTCAAACATACCCGCGCCCGTATCTTTGTAAGTGTGTAAATGTTTCCTCTCGTACGACACGTAGTAGGTTGTGCATTGTGTGAACCTAAACTTTCTGCTCAATGTTGATTTTTATCGCAGTTTTCTTTGACACCTCTTCACCTTGCCTGTTGGTATGGACAGGAATCTGTTGCCAGACTGTTGTTAGAACATGGTGCAAACGTCAATGCTGTAGACAGGGTGAGTTGGTTAGCTAACTTAAACCTCTTCCATTACCTTGTTAGCCTGTTCATCAATTTTTTTATTGTGACAGAAAGGCAACGTAGTTTTCAACTCCTGTCAGATGTCCAGTAGCCAAGACCTGTGTTGGGGGTGCTATTACATCTTTAAAGAGTGCCGCCAATTTAGCTCAAGCTACAGTATTTCGTAAAAGCTCCACAGCACTCTTTAGCAACTGTAATTGCCAGTGTTTGCTGAAAACTGTGCATCCTTCACGTGCATATACCCGCACAGGAAATATAAAAGTGTGTTGGCCCGTCTACTTGACATTCTTCGTTTGTTTTTAGTTTCAACGTACACCTCTGCAGAAAGCTGAACGTCACAATCATCAATCCATAGTGCAGTTGCTTCTGAAGAATAATGCGAGACCAAGTTATCAACAGCCGGTAAGTTATAAAACCGTTTTCTCAGCATTGTCTCTTTGCGAACTATCCTAGGATGACTAGAGCAGAATCCTGTTGGTATTTATCAGTTATAGGTTGAATATAGTTTAACTGCTTACTAAAATTAAGCTGCCATTCAGATTTCTGTACACAACACGAGGAAACCACTAATAATTGGCTGGGATACAAACTGGTGTTATTTCGGTCTCTTGTGAATCACCATCAAACATAAGCGACTTATCTTTCTAATCTTATGTGGAAGCTTTCCAGACCTTTATCTGCAACTGAAAAAGTATTCAGGTGTTATTGCTCTTCAAAAATGACTATAATTCAACTCTTTCGTGCCGGCCGTTGTTGTTTCTGTTGCCAGTTTCAATTGTCACCATCAACACGTAGTGCATGATATTATGCCGATTTTTAACTACCTTGAACGTTTTCATTGCAGCCCAGTCTGAAGACATTAGCACGGGAGACTATTTTGCGTGTGGAAGGACGGTCGGGTTTTAATCTGCTACAAGCAGCTGTCTATGAAGGGGACTATGGTATGGTTGTCAAACTGCACGTGTTTCTTGGTAACTTCGTAAAAACCATGAAGTTAGAAACAACAGGAAACAACGCCAAAGTTTTTCCGAGAAAGACTGCAGTTGATATTCTATTAAGCATTGACGACAAAAGGCCAGGCCATGATCAGATCTGCACACTCTACCAAGACATGGTCGAGAAAGTCAACACACTATCAGAGTTACACTGCTATGCACAGAGTGATGATGCAGAAAAAGTGATAGAACTCGTGTTGAATGATGGTATGAATATTAATGTTCCAGCAATGTGCAATATTACACCTCTGATCTTAGCGAGTCCATCGTCTTCGAGTATGTTGATCAAGACCCTCATTGATCTTGGCGCTGACGTTAATGCCCAAAGAACCGATGAGAGGTGGGTACCTTTGTTGTTGGCGGTGTCTTGGAACAACTACACTACTGCTCGCCTACTTTTGGAGCACGAGGCTGATGCTAATATTCAAGCTCTTGATGGATGTGCCCCATTGCACTACTCTGTCCGTCATGAATTTGTCAAGGTTTCTCAGCTTGTTGTTGATTCAGGATGTAACGTCAACCTACTGAACAAGAACGGACGCACCCCACTAGATATTGCAGTTGAGAACATTGATGAAACGCTCGTCCGTTTGTTGCTAAAAAACAACGCAGATGCAAATGTTCAGGACACTTGTGGATGCACACCACTTATCAGGGCAGTTTTGGAGAATAATGAAGCGCTTGTCAAATTGTTGCTTGAAAACAACGCAGATACAAGTATTCCTGATCGTGATGGATGGACACCACTTCATTTGTCTGTTTCGCGAGAATTCTTCAAAGTTTCCAAAGTGCTTATTGAGTCAGGGTGCAACATCAACCTTCAGAAGGATGGAAGTACCCCGCTACATGACGCAGTTCGGAATAATTACCAAGCACTTGTCAAATTATTGCTCATAAAAGACGCAGATGCAAATATTTCGGACACGTCTGGCTGTACTCCACTTCACAGGTCTGTTGAGCGAGGATTCTTCAAAGTGTCCAAACTTCTTGTTGAGTCAGAGTGTAATATCAATTTCCAAAACAAGAACGGACGCACCCCGCTACATTATGCAGTTTGGAACAGCGATGAAGCGCTCGTCAAATTGTTGCTTGAAAACAATGCAGATGCAAATATTCCAGGCACTGATGGATGTACACCACTTCATGCATCTGCCGACCGTGGATCTTACAAAGTTTCCAAACTTCTTGTTGATTCAGGATGCAACATCAACTCTCAGGATGAGCACGGAAGTACCCCGCTTCATAACGCAGCTTGGAGCAGTAACGTAGAACTCGTCAAATTGTTGCTGGAACAGAACGCTGACGCAAATATTCCAGATTCTTACAGAAGTACTCCACTTCATAGGTCTGTTGAGCGAGGAGTTTTCAAAGTTTTCAAACTTCTTCTTGAGTCAGGGTGCACCATCAACCCTCAGGATGAGCATGGAAGCACTCCGCTACATAATGCAGTTGGAAGGAGGAACGAAGCACTCGTCAAACTGTTGCTCAAAAACAACGCAGATGCAAATAAACCAGGCGCTGATGGATGCACACCACTTCATGTGTCTGTTGAGCGTGGATCTTACAAAGTTTCCAAACTTTTTGTTGATTCAGGGTGCAACATCAACCCTCAGGATGAGCACGGAAGTACTCCGCTACATAATGCAGTTTGCAACAATAATGAAGCACTCGTCAAATTGCTGCTTGAAAACAAAGCAGATGCAAATGTTTCAGTCACTGACGGATGCACACCACTTCATGCATCTGCTGACCGTGGATCTTACAAAGTTTGCAAACTTCTTATTGATTCAGGGTGCAACATCAACTCTCAGGATGAGCACGGAAGTACCCCGCTACATAATGCAGTTGGCAATAATGATGAAGCACTTGTCAAATTGCTGCTTGGAAACAATGCGGATGCAAATATTCCAGGCACTGATGGATGCACACCACTTCATGTGTCTGCTGACCGTGGATCTTACAAAGTTTCCAAACTTCTTGTTGATTCAGGGTGCAACATCAACTCTGAGGATGAGCACGGAAGTACCCCGCTACATAATGCAGTTGGCAATAATGATGAAGCACTCGTCAAATTGCTGCTTGAAAACAACGCAGATGCAAATATTCCAGGCACTGATGGATGCACACCACTTCATGTGTCTGCTGACCGTGGATCTTACAAAGTTTCCAAACTTCTTATTGATTCAGGGTGCAACATCAACTCTCAGGATGAGCGCGGAAGTACCCCGCTTCATAACGCAGCTTGCAGCAGTGACGAAGAACTCATCAAATTGTTGCTGGAACACAAGGCAGACGCAAATTTTCCAGATTCTTATGGACGTACTGCACTTCATAGGTCTGTTGAGTGCGGAGTTTTCAAAGTTTCCGAAGTTCTTCTTGAGTCAGGGTGCAACATCAACGCTCAAGATAAGCACGGAAGAACTCCACTACATAACGCAGTTGAAAAGAGGAACGAAGCACTCGTCAAACTGTTGCTGGAAAACAACGCAGATGCAGATATTCCACGTACTGATGGATGGACACCACTTCATGTGTCTGTTGACCGTGGATTATACAAAGTTTCCAAACTTCTTATTGATTCTGGGTGCAACATCAACTCTCAGGATGCGCACGGAAGTACTCCGCTACATAATGCAGTTGGCAATAATGATGAAGTACTCGTCAAATTGCTGCTTGAAAACAACGCAGATGCAAATATTTCAGGCAGTGGTGGATGCACACCACTTTATGTGTCTAATGAGCGTGCATCTTACAAAGTTTCCAAACTTCTTGTTGATTCAGGGTGCAACATCAACCTTCAGAATGAGCATGGAAGTACCGCGCTTCATAACGCAGTTTGGAGCAGTGACGAAGAACTGGTAAAATTGTTGCTCGAACACAACGCAGATGCAAATATTCCAGACTCTTATGGACGTACTCCACTTCATAGGCCTGTTGAGCGAGGAGTTTTAAAAGTTTCCAAACGTCTTGTTGATTCAGGGTGCAACATCAACCTCCAGGAAAAGAACGGAAGTACCCCGCTGCATAATGCAGTTTGGAACGTTGACCAAACACACGTCAAATTGTTGCTTAAAAATAACGCAGATGCAAATATCCCTGACACTGATGGATATACACCACTTCATTTGTCTGTTTTGAAAAAAGTTTTAAGAGTTTCCAAACTTCTTATTGAATCAGGGTGCAACATCAACCTAAGGGACAAAGGCGGGAGCACCCCACTAGATATCGCAGAGCAAAATAATGATGCATCTCTTCTCAAATTTTTGAAACGAAACATCTCAAAATTCATCTCTGCAAGAATCGGTTTCAAAGTGGCGTCATTTCGCTGAGATGGTGAGAGGAGGTCATCTCCTACATAAACCAGCAAGGCCCTGACTTCTAACCATGGAAGAGAAGACAGAAACACCAGGATCAGACAAAGGAGACGTATTACCGCCTAAATCTGCTGGTATGCCCCATGATATTATCACAGAAACACTAGAAGTGTCACTGGTGAAACAACAAACACCAGAGCTAGAGACAAATGTAGGGCAAGAAAAAGAAAAGCCAGAATTGTCAGAGGAAATGCAGATAAACAAGAAGAAACACAGGCCAGAGTAATAGCGTTCAATCATGGTAATAGGAGAGAGTGGATTCCAGTTCAGTCTGTAATAACATGAGTCCTTAACCCCTCAGAGTCAACAACATGAACGGAAGTCCGATTAGTTTACCTAATTACTCGTAACAGTTCTGCAGTGTTGATTAAATTTTTGGACTTTTGCTGGAGCGCTTATTGGAGGCGCTAATTTAATGCCGCTGTTTTACAAGCCGCAATTTACGGCTTTGCATTCCGTTTCTGGTAACTGGAGAAAATCTGGACCTTTTTGCCATGGACTGCTATAATCGATCTCGTCAGGTCTCTTGCCTCGCATGAGCCAATCTGCGAGGTTCTACTCGTGCTCAATCCAGTACCAGTTTTGAGGCTTCATGCCATCTTGGATCTCTCCAATGCACCTACCTCAAACTTGTTGAATCCATAGGACTCCTTACGGACCATGGCATACACTATCCGTGAGTCAACAATGTGGAAGCACGTGGTGAACTGATATCGGGACTCTCTCCATCAGTTGTTTCAGTCGCTTATTCAGCACTGTTCCAAACAACTCGATCAGGTCAATGGACATTCTCTTAATCGGAGCAAGGCGATTTTTGGATATGACAAGATAACTGTCTAATCTTCCCCCGTCCGTCCCCGTCAGAATATTTTCATTTTTGTGTAATTGTTTGCCATATTCCATAGTGATTTTGCATTAGTTTTTCTAATTCAGATATGGAAAGCGCAAAATTCACGATTTACTGATTTCAAGTTTTTTTTCTTTATCGTCGTCATCCCAATATCGTTTTACCGAGATATTAATGCTTACAAACTTCAGCCCAAAACCAGTAACGTAACTAGTATAAATTTCACATCAATCGGTATCAGAGATAATAATATACAAAAATTTCTGCAATCTGATTGGTGAAGAGCGGCTCAATTTATCCTAAATGTAGCGCAGAAATGTGAAATTGAGTACACAAAGTTGAAATTATTGCAACGATGGTGAAATTAAAATGATTGACAGGTACGCAAATTTGCAAATAGGCTGTCTCGAAACAAAATGGCGAACAGGTTTGAAGAGAGTAACAGCATTTTAATTCGAAGTTTAAAGGAAATTGCAAAGAAACTCAACAAAGCACAAACAACAGGCTAACATTTTGGAGGTCTTGGACAGCACAAAAGGGCTACGACCAAAATATTGAAAACTATGAACCGGAGGTAGTCAACAAAATTCTCGAGGATTTCCACGCAACAGTGCGTAAAGAAGACGGGAAAGACTACCCAAGCATGGCAGTCTTCCCACTGCAATTGAACGTTACCTAAGAAGGTAAGGTTACAAATACTCCACAATTAAAAACCGAGAGTAAAATGGTTCGAGGCAAGTTCTTGAAGGTAAAGCTCGACTACTGCGACAACAAGGTTAGCTTAAAGTCAAGCGGCCGAACACTGAATTAAATGAGCTGTAAAAAAGAAAAAGGCTTTGAAGCACAATTCCCGGTACAAACAGTTTGGTAGCTCCTGACTCAACATTTTGGCGTAGGGCATCATGTTGAAGATTTCCGGAAACAAACGTTGAATTCATTGAGGACGAGACTAAAACACGCCAGTCTAGACTGTCTGCAAAGCCCCGGCTCCTGAAATCCAGTCAGTTCGAAAACATGCAGAGGACGGTGATTGACTTCAGACTTCTTTTTACATTGACTTAAAATTATGCTTTGTGATTTGAAAACTGTTAGAGTGATGGTATTTTTAGCATGTTTTCCTATGTCAATCAAGCTTGTCATTTCTGAAACCAATCAAAGACATGTAGGCGGAGCATTAGCTGACGGACAAGAAATAAACAAAAGCTCATTTGAAATTTTTGTATGTTTATTATTTACAAGTAATCACATGATTTCTCTCGTGAAATTTGGAATAAATAAGCACTTGTAAAATTTTTAAAGACCGCAAATTGCACTCGCCCAGCGGGCTCGTGCAATTTTGTTAGCCTTTTAAAATTTTACTCGTGCTTATTTATTCCAAATTGCACTCGGAATCATGTGATTACCTATACAAACTGCGTAATAGGCAGTTGAAAAAGTGAAGTATGGTCCCTCAAAGATTGTATCGAAACACCTTAAAAATCTATTACAAACTGAAATGGAACACTCTTTAGTACCAGTAAGGTAGCTGGGAGATGATAACAGCTCTCGGCCAAAAGACAACTTTTGAATGCCAATCTTTGTTTAGATTTAAATCTAGATTTAAGACATTTGATTTCAAATTAACACCTTTATTTCAATTTTAGTTGTTATCCTTATCTTGCAAGTTAAAAATGTCTTTATTTTAATATTCCTTGGTTATCATAATCCCTATGAAGGCTTGTGAGACCTGGACTTCTTATCTCAATAAAGCTGTCTCCCTCGTCTTCCGTTCAAAACCTCTTTAAAAATGAAAACGGAAAGGATGATTTGGTTTCCACTAACGAAAAATTTTCTATACCAAAGTAATGTTTTGAGCGTGGATTTACCTGCCTCAGATCGGCTTTAAGATTAAACTCCAGACAGTTGTCCTCGACATATCAATGGCTTAAACCATCTAGTGCTTTTTCAATTAAATTATTGCACTGAGATTACAGAGCACGAATTCGAGAAAACTGAGAAATCCTTTGTTTCCGTTGCAGTTTATTAGTGCGATCAAATGTTTTTTAGACTTTCTTAAGCTAATTAGTAATTAATGCAGGGAAAACAAAGGCTACCGCGGAGGAGGTTTGGAAATATGGGGTTAATAATCATAAAATTTGGTGAACTATCGCTTTGAATTTCTCCAAGAATTTTTTTTGGTTTTGAGAAGCTATATCAAACATTCGCAGGAGTGTTTCATCCGATTTCCAAACACCTCGAAGTTGGTTGAAAAAACTCCGGCGGCTGTGCCTCGTTTTGTTGGACTTCAGTTGAAACACTCTTCCTCGAGTTTGATTCATTGTGCCCAACACCTGCTTGCTTGCCAAGTCGCCTCCCTTAGGGTTAGATCTCCCTTTTAGCGGGCGTCTTGCGAACTCGTCAAACCAAAGCCTTCCTAATCACGTGTCATTGTCCCTGTCGTTTCATCCAGGTTAGTTTTCAAAATGTCGTTGGTAAAATTATTTCGGATTATACTCTAATTAAGAGGATCACGATTACGTGAGTGTAGTAGTCTAAACGTTTGCTTGAAAGTTTTTGACTCGCCTGTCAACGTGATGCTCGCTCACGAAATGTGTTCAAATATCTTGGTTATTGTATAAAACAAAAAGATTTCATCTTGCTGTCGGTCTATACTCTGTTAGCATACCTCAGTGACCGACTATCACGTAAACACGCAATCTGAGATGGTCAATCTTAAAGGCTGGTTTCCATATGATCGCAGATCGCAATAAGGTCTGCGATCGACTGCGATCATATGGAAACACGTCTGGGATCGTCTGCGATCGCGATCGCAGACGATGGCAGAAGATAGAACATAAAGGCTGGTTTCCATATGATCGCGGATCGCAGATCGCAATAAGGTCTGCGATCATATGGAAACATACTTCTGCGATCCTGCGATCACGATCGCAGACGATGGCAGAAGATAGAACATAAAGGCTGGTTTCCATATGATCGCAGATCGCAGATCGCAATAAGGTCTGCGATCATATGGAAACATACTTCTGCGATCCTGCGATCACGATCGCAGACGATGGCAGAAGATAGAACATAAAGGCTGGTTTCCATATGATCGCGGATCGCAGATCGCAATAAGGTCTGCGATCATATGGAAACATACTTCTGCGATCCTGCGATCACGATCGCAGACGATGGCAGAAGATAGAACATAAAGGCTGGTTTCCATATGATCGCAGATCGCAATAAGGTCTGCGATCGTCTGCGATCATATGGAAACATACTTCTGCGATCCTGCGATCGTGATCGCAGACGATAGAACCATGTTCTATCTCCTGCGATCAATGGCGATTGTGCGATCATATTGAAACCAAAGTTTTGCGATCCGCGATCCATCCCATAATATTTCGGCCACGATTCAACGCTCGTGTGTTTGATTGTAGGAACGGTCTACGTGACGTAGCAACAATCATTTCGTTGTCATTTCGAGGAATTTATGGAGGAAGTTGCTCGTTATGAACGTGTTTACAATCGCAGCAGCAAAGATTTTAAAGACAAGAACAAAAAGGCCAACTGTTGGGACAAAATCGGGCAGAAGTTTAATTTATCGGCAGGGGAAGCAGAGGCCAAATTTCGCAACATAATAACTGCGTACGGTCGTTATCGAATTCAAAACCGATGTTTTTGACGGTTTTGGAGCTGACGACGACTCGCTTCATGACAAACAGAAGAAGTAAATTTGCTTGCGGCAAAATTTCCCCTCTTCCACGTTGCGATGTTGTTTGCTTTTCAGCCTACACGCGCGTGTAACTGTATTTGACATTTCCGCTGACCAAAACGTATGGCTACGGTCCGCTCTACGATCGTTGCGATTATATGGAAACAGCCTTTTCTGCGATCGTCTGCGATCATACGGAAACTAGCCTTTAGATAGAACATGGTTCTATCTTCTGCGATCGTCTGCGATCATGATCGCAGAAGTATGTTTCAGATGTTTCCATATGATCGCAGACGATCGCAGACCTTATTGCGATCTGCGATCCGCGATCATATGGAAACCAGCCTTAAACGTGCAGCATCAGTGCAACCATCGAGTTATGGATGCACGCGAGAGGTTGTTAAGCACGAAAGAAGAGTAAGAGTACGCCTTAAGCAACTCTAGCTTCTTGAGTGCTTAGCAAACCTCCCAAGTGCATCAATAACTCGATGGTTGCACAGCTGGGGCGTTAACGATTTCTTTTATAACATAAATTAATCTGCAGGTTTCTTAATTTCAATCCTGGTGATATTCACGCGTGTAGTTGACTTTACGTACTTATATGCTGTCAGAAAAAATACTAAACACATCCTAACTTAAGAGGGCTTTGTGAATCTAGCCCCAGGGATGTATTAAGGAGCATTATTTGCTGTAATGTCGTATCCTAGAGACATTGATTGTAAAGCGCTGTTGATCTGTCTTAAATGGCGCTCCAGAAGTAATAAATTATTATTATTATTATTATTATTATTATTATTATTATTATTATTATTACCTAGTTACCTGTGGCATGTCTGCGCCGCCTCTTGTCCTGCGTACGAGATATTTTCTTTAAGCTGCACTCTCAGCATTTGGGTTAATTGGACTATATAGACTTACTTTTTAACTTACTCTCAACCTGGAGTATGTTCTTACTACAGTCAAACCTGTATATAACGGCCACCCTCAGGACTTGAGTAACTGGCTGCTTAATACAGGTGACCGCTTAATACAGGATCACTAAAAATACTCACTGGGTGTGGTGTAATGTCAATTTTAATGGCGTATCATACAAAAACACTTCATGCAAGGAAACAATAGGACAATCAACAATGTTCAATGTCACATGGCTGAAGAACAAGTTAATTAAAGAGGAATTTCTTGCTAAAGAGTGAAGCATATTCAAAACAAACTTTTTTTTTAGCGTTCGTGATATAGTACTGTACTTCAGCACATTGCGGACATCTGAAAAGCGTTAACTATTATTAAACGTCCGAGTATCAGCTTACAGTAGCTTTGTACATGTTATTTCGTTATAGTGATGCTGGATTGCATTTTAAACACAATAAAATACCGTATAAAATAACATATGGCTTAGTTTCCATTCAAGGGTGGCCGCTTAATTCAGGTAAAAATAACAAAGAAAGACAAACATAGGACTGCTACAGGGTGGCCGCGGCCGCTTAGTAGAGGTGGCCGCCTAATACAGGTAACAAATACAGCGTTTGTATGAGCAAACAATCAGGACTTTAAAAACTGGCCGCTTAATAGAGGGTGGCCGCTTGATACAAGGCCGTTATATACAGGTTCGACTGTATGTTCTTAAATTTTGGTCAATCTTAGCCTCAACGAGTCGTTATAAAACAAGGTTATTATAAGAAAAGACTACGCCTAATCAAGGAGGAGGACGGGGCACTAGTGTAGCTGAGAATGAAAGATTATCTGAGTATGTTTATTGTGTCAAAATATTTAGTAACCCCACCGAGGCGGGGTACCTCACCTTCCTGGGGTCCCCCACCTCCAAATGAACAGGCCCTTAGTGGGACCCCGGGAAGGTGAGGTACCCCGCCTCGGTGGGGTTACCAATCTCTCCATACAATCTCTCTTTATTTCTTGATTGCGTTCACATGTGAAGTAGGGTACCCCACCGAGGCGGGTTGCCCGGTCAGCCGAGGCGGGTAACCCGCTTAGCTGGGGTGAGTTTTCTCCATGTGAATGCTGGAGGTGGGGTGCGGTGATGTTCATCCGGGCAATTGTCTCTGAATTCTTTGTTGATACATGTACTTAGCGACCACGCGATAGCTTTTTAAACCTCACCCCAGCAACTCAGGGTTGCATGTGAAGGCCTGTTTTTTCTGACCTCGGATAGATAGGGTACCTCACCTTCCCGGGGTCCCCCACCGCCATGTGAACAGGCCCTTAGACTGACAACAAATGACAAAATCGAAGTAGCTACCTTTGATTGATTACCAGGAAAACCACACAGCATAAGAAATGAATTCAAGTGTCGTTAAAACAAAAATAACTGAGCGTTTTTGGGATGCTATGATCAGACTTCTATGCGAATTGATCCTTTCCAGCTGTAATGGGGTACGGAGATTGGTAGAGAGCAGTGACTTAACGACATGGACAATTTCAATAGTTTGGACATGTAAATGGGAAATATTATGGTGGTTTACATTTAATTCGAGAAATTATTGCTGTCTTTTTTTCCCATGGAAATACTCAATTTTCCAAACTGTCATAAAATTTCACTCGTGAGAATCCGTAGGGTCAAAACTGACAGTCGTGCTCATTTCACTGTATAGCCTTTGAACAGGCTCCTTAGTGGGGCGTAGGGCGAAGAGAAACTATTTCCTTTTTGGGAGGTTGTTTACCTGCTAATTTCACTGCGTTCCATTTATTTGTAACTTTACAGCACATTTTAGAACGGTCGAATGGTATCTGTTGGACTTTTAAAATCGTTGCTGATACGTAGCTATTAATTTGATTAACAGACTGATTTTGAAGCTTTAGGAAGGTGCCTCATAATGCAGAGGTCTTTTTACACAGATTATAACCCCGTTACACGAAAAAAAAACCAGATCTTTATTAGTAAGGGTTATTGAAATTCAAAAAGAAAAATTCTAAAAAGCTTTAAAATGCATAACAATGTATCGATTGCGCAATGGAATAAACGTGATGGAATATTTTTTTTTTAAGACTGGTGAATAAACGAGAATGATGTATTATTCAGTAAGTGACACAGGCATACTCTGAAAAAAGTCCGAGTGCTCCTATCAGGAGTCGAACCTAAGACCTTCCAATTACTAGTTCGGATAATCTACCACTGAGCTACAGAAGACTCGTGGAAGCTAAGGCCGTTAAACTAGGTTCATGGGACAAACATCCTACATACTGCTACGATAGGAATGTCATGTGTGGCATATGCGAAATGGAATAAATGTGATGAAATAATGTATGCCGATTATGTTCCAAAATTGAAGTGATCTGCTTCCTTTTTTTTCACTTAGTCATGATCCACACAATTTACCTTCAGTTACCTTCCTTAAAGTGCCTATGAAGTAAAAAATTTCTTGTTCTAATATGATAGTTTATTATTTTCTGATTCTTAAAATCTAGGTTTTAGGCGGTAAAACATTCACAACGCAAAATAAATTGAACCGAAAGTTTTAAATTTGGCGCCTAAAAGTGTATTACAAAGCTGTGACGTAGGAAATACTTCAGAAGTGAGAAGTAAACAACTCTTCGAGGCATTTGCTACGTCATCAACATTGACTTGAGTCCACGGGGCACGATTTAGTGGATTTTGAGGTTCTTCGGAAGGCGAAAAATGTTGGTTTAGCTGATTTTGTCAAATTTCTTTTGTCATTTCGTAATCAGAACACAACAAGCTTCAAAATTACGAAAAAGAAATTACTTCATAGGCACTTTAAGAAATCAGAGTTTCTCGGACAAGGTCATCCTCGTTCCCAGAGCCTGCGATTTTATGGTCACCGGTTGGATCGTAGGCCCTGGTAACAGCCGTTACCGGATGTCGTGAATCTCACGACATCCGGTAGCGCACGCTCAGTGTGATAAATTACCATTGCACTTGCTCAGTATTATTATTGCTCAGTACTGTTCAGTATTTCCTCAGTATTAGGAAGTAAAGACAAATGCGCAGAAGCGTAGCATTTTTCACCTTATAGCGCATCAGGTTTTCGACAGCCAATGAAAAAAAAAAAAAATTTTTGGATGGACCCAGAGCCACTCGTTCAACAATTTAAAAAAAAAACGTTGGGGCTCTGGGGACGAGAATGGGACAAGGTGCGCAGAACGTTTGCGCAGTAGAAAAAGGAGACACTGTCCTTAATTTAATGAATGTCCTTAGTAAATGTATTTATCATGGGTTACGTAACCTCATTTTTGGGTGTTTGTGACACTTTGTCACAATGCTTCATTAGCGGGGCGTCGGGTATATATATGCTGAGGCCTCGATTTGTATTCATTCGAGTCATACGACCGCACTCAGTTCGCCCTCTAAATTAAATACCCAATGACTATATTTTATCAAGTGGTTTATTTTTCAAGTCTTGGCTTGTCATGTTTTGCTTTTGCATTATTCTAGCTTATGCTTTGATTGTTATTTTAGTGCTATACAGTTGTAATTTTGTTTTTCTTTTATTTTGCGCCATATTGTTTATGATTATACCGTTTGTAATTCAGTCGATATCGAAGACATAATAAAGAGGGTCGTACACGGCTCGTGTTGACACACCCCATAAGTGGTTGCTTATTACATGATAAATGTTTTATATTCGGTTGAGCGGGTGAGCGAATTAGAATATAACCTACATTGATTGCTGTTCATTATTTTCATTTGCATTGCTTTAAAACATGAAATAAAGGAAGCTGCATGGGTAACACTTTCTTGGTGCGTAAGTGTAAGACATGAAAAGAAAGAATTATTTCAATTCATTAATTTATTTACCCACTGCCCCGTCCCCTAGGGTAAATTGCCTTTAGTGTAACTTTCGCGAAAACATGAGCATGCAATCTCATTGACGCGCTCGTCAGTCGTTGTAACTCTCCAAAGCTTTGCTTTGATAGCGTTGTTTGTTAATGGGGTGAGATAAATTAAATATCATTGCTACAAAAATCTAAAACGTTTTAGTCTGGTACCAGTAACAAAACCTTCGTAAACAATCAAGTACCTCCAGGATTTTGAACGAAATAGGGAATCCACTGACGCTACGGCTACCGACGGGCCACAAAGCGCTTGCCGTCTATTAGGAGTTTTTACAGACGGGATACAGTGCGGGGACCGGCTCTTAATTTGTTATGGACAGGGGTGCTTCTCTCGCCCGGCAAGGCATGTTTTATACTGTGGAATCTCCCTTTACGATCTCCTCTCGTAAGTGATCACCTCTCCTTAGCGAGTAGTCTTCCAAAATACCAAACGTTTCCAAGTTAGTTGAAACTTCTCGTAGGCGACCGAGACCACTTTTAGCGCAGAAAGTTTTTGAAGTTTTCTTTTGTTTCAACCTCTTTTGAGCGACCACTTGACAGATGATAATGTGTTGCTGTAACATTATCGCATTCTGAACACAAACTTAAGTCAGACAACACAGAAATAACAAACAAAGGATTAAAGTTGTAGCTATAGTGAGACTTATCCCATTCGTCGTATTAGGTAAGATTATCAGGGGCATCCCATTTAAAACGTGTTTAATCTTGAAATTCGAAGTTAAATATTTTTGTTGCTACTAAAAATTATTATATGGGTTTGAATAAGAATTGGCGCGTGGAATAAGTCTCTGCAGTTGCCATATGCTAATGAAGACAACTTTTGACGGCTTACTTTTGACATTTTAAGAGAGGTTCCACTGTATTGGCCGTAGCTAGCGGAGGGGAAAGGGAAGCAGTTGCCCCCCTAAAACAAGTTGGACATCTTTTTTAAACCTTTTCACTTTCTGGAGTGTTAAATGTAAACTTTACTGTGACAAGTTTACCTTTCCAACTTTCCACAGCTTTCGCTCGTCTTGATGAAACAGCAAACAAAAAGAAAGCACAGTTCAAAGACAAAAGACCATTTACAGCCTCCTATTTTCTCAGTCTGATTGTCAAGTTTTGGGAGAGGTTGTGGTTCCAGATAGAGACAACTGCTCAGGCTGTGGGAACCACAATCATAAAACCACGCACTGTCAACTCCAGCATCATCGTGCTAAACAAATGAATGGTGCAGCCCCGACCAGACTGCTCATAATTATTAAAAAGTTAATGTTTTTTTTCTTTCAGTTTTTCTTTTTCTTTTGTTTACTATATAATAAAAGAAATTGACGCCACATTCTGACGATGTCAACAAGGTTTGGCGCTTGCAGACAGGCAAGCAATGGCAATGAAATATTGCTGTAGCTCTAAAAATACCTGTCATTTTGCATTTGATCGAGATTGATCGACGATGATATCTCGTGGAGAATGCTGAAAATAGCATTTCCGAACGTCTAGATTTCAAGGAAGTTCCGAGCCAGGAATCGAAGGGACCAAAATTTTTCCGGAATAAATTTCGCAAATTTGGGTATACCTTACAAGGTTCCCTTGACTTTTAGGAAAATCGGAAGCACCGCAAAGTCCGGGCCAAATAACCGCAGCGTGAGTTTATTGCGCTATTTTCGCCTTCGTAAGAAATTCGTGAATGGAACTCGTTTGTTGTAAAGTCGGTTGCGGATAAATGGAAAATGTCGCTCCGTTCAACATTTTAATTTTCTGAAAAATTCAAACCGAAACGTTTGGCGGAATGGAAAGCACCCATGGCTTTCACCATTACGTCGAGAATCATAAATATTTTGAGGTCTATCGGAATCAAGAGACTAGCTTGCCTGGCAGGCGCTCGAAAGGAGAAAGGGAGGGTGCTGAATAGGGCTTCCCGCTCTCTCCAAGCACTTCGCGCGCGTGTCTAATCGTCTTTTTCCAGTTACACGGGTTATACGCTATCGAGCGACAGGCCATTCGGATTTGGGAGTCATTTTAAAAGTAAGACTTAACTTATTGATATATTTTTAACTAAGGCCTTATAATTTTCAAAACTTAAGATTATTCTTTTTCTCTTATTTCACTATTGTAGACGTCGAGGGTCGTTTTTTCCAGGTGTTGACATTGTTGGCAGCAGGGCGAAGAATCAATATGCGCCCCAACTATCCAAACTCCTGTAAGAGCAATGGTCTAAGGACGTGGCTGATCTTCACAGCGAAAATATTACTACAATATGTTAGCCTCGTTCCACCCCCATTTTTCTCCTCGCCCTATACCCAACTTGAAAGCCTGCTTTTTTATGCATACCGATCACGACAATTCAAGAAATTTGTCGAAACAAATAGTGTTTTTTCATTATTATTGGACCTGCAGCACCATTTTACTTAGAAATTGTTTCGCTCATCGTGCGTGATACGTTTAACAATCTACGAACAGAATAAAACAATAGAACTTGTCCCATTTCCCGTGATTTTCTTTTCAATTTCTAATTTTATTTTTCATTCAAGCTCACTCACGCGACGCAAGGAAGCGTAAACATGCCAGTGCCCAAAGACTGAATCGAAAATGGCGTCGAACTGATAGGAGAGGCTACAAGATTGAATCCAGGATGATTTAAGCGGTGGATCTGGCTCGCGGAGGTATAAACATAAGGATTTCGAAAGGAAGGAAGGAAAAGCTGAAGTGGGATTTTACTGTAAACAATAATATCGAAAAGATCGGACAGAAAGAAGCAAAAAGAATACCGCAAGGTTGGTTCTGGAAGAGTGATTTTCAATTTGCTGATGGATTAGACTTGCAAATAAGAACAACTGTTGCCTCCTAACAACTTATAAAGTAATCCCCGGACAAAATCTTGATCTATTTTTTTTTTATTCCGGTAAGTTAGAGGGGAACATTAGGAAATTGAACCGATAGCGTCCTTGGATTCACTTCCGGTTTTGTAGCTATTTATCTTTGTTGCTGAGGTTGGATGACATAATTCATTTTTTGCTTCTCGTTCCTTCATCAGGAATCGACACACATTCCATTTGTTTTCCCTTTTTACTGTAAAGATTTTACACTGAAGCACACTCAAGATCAAGGGTCGTGCAACTCTGACAAGTAAGTGAAAGACTTATAGAAACTCTCTTAAAGTAGCCAGACGCTGCTAATGTGTTGAAGCTCAATATTAATGAATTTTGTAAGGCATAAGAGCGTGTTTGGTACGACAGTGATATTTTCCTGTGGCAAACATAGACACTAAAGTTTGACAGATTCCGTCTCATCATCAGACACTGAAGCGGCGGTGGATTCGTAACTTTCATGTGTTGAAACCAGTGCATAAATTAATCGTTTTTTATTGTGAATAAATCGTGACAAGTCATGCATGCTCTTTTAACCATGAAAACAACTACAATGTTTGATAATCGCAAATCTTTAGGCTGTACATTGTTCCATGTTGGTTCCATTCTGATTTTAAAAAAAAAAACGCAAATGGAACCACTAGCCGCGGGCGACTGGTTTCACTGCCAAGTTTCAGTTGTAGAAGTCACGATTCCTAACCACATTAAATCAGTTTATTAAATAGACTCCCACGCTTACAAGTGACTTAGCTTATTAAGCAGGATTTGGTGACTTCACACACTTTGAAGCTGCAGTCTTGAGTCTCGGCCTTGACAAAAACATTGAGTTGAAGATCTACAGCAAATGAAATAGAAAATCGTGCACTTAAGTCAGTCCTTCTGTGTGCCCACACTGTTCACATTCGCTTTTAACTCATGGTCCTATTACATTGTACATGAAGGCGTTATAATACTCCACGAAGTGACCTTCAACTTCAATCAAATTTATCACTGGCAAATTAAAGTTAAAATTGACCGGATCGGTCAGCACGCAAATAAAACTCGAGTCTCAATACAACTAAAATAATTTGATCGTTCATTTAAACTTTCCTTAAAACTACAAATTACTCAACAAAAATGTTTGTTAATGTATTGTTTTAAAAATAAATATGAAATGGCTACCTTAACAACCTTGATCAGATGAATTTTTAGCTAAATTCACAGAAGCGCACCATTCATGTGGTTGAATTGTGCATCATACATTTTCAAGCCAGTCTATTAGTCCAGTCTATCAGATATTAAAGCTTACCTCTTTCTAAAAAGTAGTTGTCTACGTTTTTTTGCTTGAAGCATCATTTTTAGCTTAAAAGAAGAAAAAACCGCGGAAATGTATCTTGTTTTCTTGGGTCTTTCTGCGGAATGCAGTGCATACTGCTGACCAAAATTGGCTTTGTTCGTGCCAGTCTTCTCAGTCTGATTGAAATCCAAGATGGCTGCCGGTGTTGGTGATTTCCTTGTTTCCTTTATAAAAGGAGTATTGTGCATGAAAGTGGCAGAGGAATCATTTGCTGGAGACTGTGAGAAAATGTTTAGTTACTGAAAATCACTTTTTGTTATAAGAATGAATTGCTGAGTCTGAGTATCAGTATTTAAATGCTGTATGACTAGCACTGTTGGAGACAATCAGGTGGAAAGCCATAATAATTTAGTAGGAAACTTGGTGCAACAAATCACAAATTCAAATTGCCAAAACAAAATTTTAATATATATTTCATGTACCCATTTTTCTGAGACATCCAAGCAATGATTCCAAGCAAAAAGCCGGCAGTATTGATCCAATGATGGCATTGCATCATTGCAACTTTCAGTGTAGTCAACAGTCTGTACTTTTCAACACCTTTAAGGTATAATTATTTACTCTGGGAGTTCAAACTCAGTAGAAACAGAAATTTTGATTCTTACTTTGTAATGTACATGCAACTCATAAGTCTATAGTCAGTTAATAAAAATTACCAACGCCTAAATGATGAATGCAAGTGTAATGGTTTTTTTTCCCATCACCGTTAAATATTTTCTATCAATCATAAGTGTCTTGCAAAGATCCTCAAATTAAATCCTTGAAGCTCTTTGCAAGATCCTTAACAATAAGGATCCTTTCAAGATCCATCGAGGATTTTCAGCTTAATTTAAAAATTCTTCAGGATTCCTAAGGATCTGGCAAAGATCTTTTAAAGATTCTATAAAAGTCATTAATAAAGTTTTGAGGATCCAAAGATTGAAAAGATCTTTTAAAGATTCTTCAAAGATCCTCGTTAAATCCTCCAGGATCCTTACGGATCCTGGCGAAGATCTTTGCAAGATCTCAAAAAGGATCTTATTAAGATTCTTCAAAGATCCACATCAAATCTTTGAGGATCTTGAAGGATCCTTGCAAAGATTTTTGCAAGAATCTTTGCAGGATCTTCGTAAGATCCTTGCAAGATCCTTACCAATTCCTTGAGGACATTTGTCGATAGTGTAACTCGATCTTGCAAATGCAGGATCTTTGAAGATCTTCTTCAAAGATCCAATAAGGATCCTTTGAGGATCTTTATTTTTAAGGATCCTTGGCGGGTCTATGAAGATCTTTAAAGATCCTGTGAGGTTTTCCACGAAGGATAACCACTTAAAGGTAAAATTTGGGGTATTTGTGACAGCTAATACCATTGCTATGGTAACCTATTTTTGTTGAGAAACAACCATAACTTGTTCCGCAATCTTTAATTTAGGCATTTGTTAGATATCATTACTGTTGTACATGTATCAACTTATAAAGAGTGGTAGTATAAGTGGCCTAAGTTTTTTAACTCGTGAATGCGCGCATGCGCAATGAACGAGTTATAGCGATGGCTGATTGTTGACTTGGTTGGTTGGTTGGTTGGTTCTGTCGTTAAAGGCTGGTTTCCATATGATCGCAGACCTTATTGCGATCTGCGATCATATGGAAACCAGCCTTAACTTTCGGGCGTGTGCAGTGAATGAGTTTTAAATTCAATTGGTGGAAAAACACGTGAACATTTTTTGTTCACGGCACATCAGGATTTTCTTATTCAATATGTAGAGAATGATTTGGCGATCATTTAGTGCAAGAATGGAGATTCTTTTGTTAAATCTGAGCAAAGTTACAAGTTTTTTCAGTTTTTCAGAAAGTCCGGGGTCGTAAACTCAATTAGTGAAAAAAAAAAACGTGAAACTTTTTTTCGCGACGCATCAGAATTCTCTTATTCATTCTGTAGAGAATAATTTGACAATCATTTTAGTGTAAGAATGGACATTTTTCGTTGAATCTGAGCAAAGTTATAGGTTTTTTCGTTTTTTTTCCACAAAGTGCGGTGTCTTTTAAGAATTAACATAATTTAATTTAGAAATAATTTAATTAAAAATGATTTAATTTAAAACTAATCGTCGGCATGGACTTTGAATAAACAAGACGCTTTTTAGAGCTTTTACCTTTAGCACTAGTGGCCTTATTTATTGTAGGCCTCATCGATTTTTTAACCTATCCTCCCTTCGCAATTGAACTAACTCAATCGTTTTAGTCAGAAAGAATGCGGGATATTGCGTTGCGCAACTTGAAATTTTGCCGCCAAAAAATATTTCCCGCCAGAAAATGTCTTCAGCTGAAAGAAGCACTCTTATTAACTGAAAAGTTCACTGCTAATCATAACTTTTTGCATATATGAAAACTCGACATCTTTCATCATATTTTCCTTCTCATACAAATGTATTACATCAAGTAGATTATTTTGCTAAAAAAAATAGTTTTGCTGTCAGTTTTCACGCGAAAGCGGAACGTGCCATGTCACGCATCAGTGACGTCGTAAACAAAATTATGCAAATTTCTGGTGAAATAAACACTTTAAGATCTTGTAAGCTTTCATAGAGGTTTCAAAGGGAAGAAATGTTTCATTTTCGCAATTTACAACTGGTAATTTATGGGAAAGCAAAAGGACGCGGTCGATAAATAATCCTTATCTAGCAAGAACTTGTCATATTTCATTATTTTTACTTGAGGATTGCGTGGACTGAACTCCAAAGGAAAAATTTCACGCATTTATGTCGGGCATGAAATGTAATGCGATACTTTTTTCAACAGATTTCCCTTTGTGAGATCGGCTTGAAAAACACAAATCTACCTGGAAGTTAAAAAAAGTATGCCCTACAGTAATTTTGTAATTTTAATTCCCAAAAAAACTTCACTTAAACATCGGGCAAGTGATGGTCAGAATTTACTAGCCCGATCGCAAAATCTAGTAGCCCCGGACTATCGGACACGAATTTGCATGACGTAGCTGCACATGTCGTGCTTCTATGAACTTTGAAGAAAAAAAACACTTGAAATTTTTTAATCGGCGCATCAGAATAATCTTACTCAATTTGTGGAAAATAATTTGACAATCATTTTTATAGTACAAGACTGGTTATTTCTCGTTACATAATCGGGCAAAGATGTAATTTCTTTTAGCTTTCACGGAAGTTTCTGTAGCTGTCTTTATTTCAATTACTGATGTGTCATCTGCATTCACGAGTTGGTTCACAGGAGCCTTTGATTTCACTAACAGACACTTGAGCCATTTCAAGGGAAGCCAGATCTTGTAAATAAGGATGGTCTTTCACATACCTTATCTCCAAACTCTGAAGTCAGTGTCCCCCCTTTCTCCCCCACCAAGTCATAGGAAAAGGTTTATGAAAAAAATTTATCAGTGCTTTTTTCCGGGTAGCTCTTCTCATGGCAGATTTTTTGAAGCATTTTATAAAACTTTCTTTGTATTTACTTTACTGATTTTCTAAGTAAATTTTTCTTGTGTATAGGAACGTCTGTAAAAATGCAACATCAGCACCAAGAAAAAACAAGTGTAGCTGTCCCAGGGACTACCCCGCCTGCTCTCAGCATTAAAGTGCCCAAGTCTAGAGATCTTCTCAAGAAATCAAAACCTTGGAGTAATGTGCAGCTTCCAGTGGACATTCTGTTGTTGACAGTAGAGGACTGTGAGTTTCTGGCATGCTATGCTTACATGATAAATTCCTTTAAAAGTTATCACAAAGACCTTGGTTTTGTGTTCTTTGGAAACATGGGTGAAGATGAAAATGAGCCATTGCAGATTGCTCTGATGAGATGTTTTGAAGGTTCTTCTTGTCCAGGTGGCACTCAAACTGTTGTCAAAAATGCAGTGGTTCAGTTGAGACCCAAGGTTGTTTATTCTGTTGGCTGCTGTATCGGCCTGAAACAGAAAAATACCAAGAGAGGAGATGTGGTGATATCTTCTAAGCTTATGACCGAAGCTTTTAGAGCCCCAGTTGGCAAAGATATTGCCAACCTTGTTAGAGGTGCAGCTGATGGATGGGAGCCACCATTAGAAAATCCAGAAGCTCGAGAAATAGATGTACACTGCGGCGGTGAGATTTTGAGTGGAGTAGATCAGAACATAGCCAAACAACACCAGGCATTATATCCTAGTGCATATGCTGTTGAAATGGAGGGAAAAGGTAAAAATTATTAATCATTATATAATAAATTTTGAATAACTTTCCTGTTAAATAAATTATGTCTAATCGAAAAGCCTAGTATTTGTCATCCCCAGTTTAGCTGCAATTAAGAGCAGGATAAATTATATACACAAGTTAGATAGCTCACTATTATACATCAGGAGCATGTAGTCAGCAAAAGCAGTAATAAGTGTTTGAAGTTCGAAAGTCTGAAAAAAACAGCTGGATCCCAGAAAACAGAAATAGACAATTGGAACAAAATTTGCAACCCTTTGACGCCACGTCTGAACTAAATTTCTTTCTTTTCTACTACGATATTACGTATGTAGTTATTTAGTTTTAAGTGGTAGAGGTCATGTGATACATTTAAAAGGCAATAGAAGGCAACAAGCTACACAGACACTCTCTGGGTGGGTCTGCCGAAGTTTCCACGTTCTGGTTAATGTTTTCATTCATAATTTACTGACAATACATATTATGTGGGGTTACAATGTAGCTGCAAATAGGTGTCCTTTGTGTCTGATTGTTTTTATGCTTTGTCTTAGGCATTTTTGTTGCTTCCCATGACCTGAAAATTGAATGGGTGATTGTTAAAGGTGTTTCTGTTCTTGCCGATGGGAACAGAATTTCTGATAATTCATGGAAGCAGTTTGCTTGTATGATGGCAGCTTCTGTTGTATCGCATATGCTGAGTGACTCAATTGTTTTCAGACAATGGCCTCACTACCAAGGTATGTGACACAGCTTGCTGTAACAAATTCCAGGCTGCCCGGAGTGCCGTTTCAGGTTGGTCGCAACCTGGTAACAATTTGATTGTTTTTACCTCTCAAGAGAGGGGGTCGGGGGAGGGTGGTAGGGTAGGGTGTCTTAGGAAGTTGTGGGACTGGCTCCCCTTGCAATTTTTTGTCGGGGATTCAGTGACGAAAGAGGAAGAACTTCAAGCACTAAAACATTTTTTTAGTCAACCCACTGTTAAAAGAACATCACAGAGAAATTCCTTCAATGATCCGAACTAGTTTTAAGACTAAATTGTTTCTCATTTAGTGAGCATGACTATTACAAATAAGTAAACGGCAGCAAAATGAGACCGAGCAATTCTAATCTTCTCACAGGCTACACAAAAAATCAATTTTATAACCAGTACAGCTGTACATGTATGGTGGAACCAAACAGCTTTTTCAAACTGGAATTTTACTGTATTGGAGCACCTTCATCCAGCAAAAATTGAAAGAACTTGATCAATCTATTACTTCTGTAAATTCCTTTCACCGACTTAAAATTAATACGCCTGGGAAATTTCTGAAACCTCAGAAATTTTTAGTACATCACCAGCGTGCACTACAAACCTACAGACTCACACAGGTACAATTTCTCACCTGTTGCATGTGAAAAACTCCACTGTCTTTAGTATTCTCAATTGCTCAGGCTGTGACCTTTTATGCAGGGATAATTACGATTTTTCTAACAAATCATAAGAGATGCGCCAATTCTTCAATAGGGTTGCTGTCCCGACTATATTACGCGCTTAACAAATTGACCGACAGTCAGCACTGCAAACGTCACTGAAGAAAAAGAATGAGAGAATTCCTTGAATGAATGAATGAATGAATCAATCAATCAATCAATCAATCAATCAATCAATCAACCATCAACCAATCAATCAATTTGGTGTTGTGTACTTGAAGGGAGAAGTCCCCTCTACTAATTGTGCACACCTAAACATTAAAAGGTTTCCTCAATCTACTATTAAACTAGTTCACTAAGCAAAGGTAATTCATGCCAAACTACAAACCTGGCCAATTGAGTTAGGGACGCTTGCATCTTTTTAAACGTTTTTCCACCAAACTTTGCCTCAACAGAATCAACATTTTCTCGCTCATGGATGTAATCCCCCCTACCCCATATTCAATGTTGAACATTAACACATATGGATATCACACGCGTAGAGTAGATAGAACCATGCAAGCCCCACATAGGCCTCTGACCTGGACATTTTCGCCAGAATTGTAGGTCTCAACTAAGTCTTATTCCTCTCTTTTGCTGCAGAATCCGTTCTTTCTGTATATTATCTCATTTCGTCCTCTTTAAACTCTGTAATATCTCAAATTTATCGCCCTTGCTGATCAACTTATCATTGCACAGAATTAGAAAGGATCGTCAAATACCCCGTGGTAGACTAATGCTCGGCCCCCTGGGACAAACAAGGATAAAAAGGTGCCCCACTAATGCCCGGGGGGATGAGCACTGCTGGAATTAACTGATGCATTAGAAGTATACTTAAATCCGACGATCAAGCTGGTGTAGTTTTAAATGCGCGAGCAAACATCATGGTAACACAGAAATCCACTAAAGTTCAAAGCAAAAATTCATCTGCAAATGGGCACTCTCAAAGATCACAGAATCAATGAATATTTTTCATTCAATTAATTTATTCATGTTTCCATATAACCACGTTCGTACCAATAGCGTAGCCCCATTGCCAACTATATAAACCACATACCACCTAAAGTTCCTTGATTCGCTCTATTTCGAAGGGCTAGCGCTGGAAAAGTCATCCCTCTTTAGATGGCTAAATTAGTTATCAACTCCGTTGATAAATCCAAATATTGGTTTCCACTTCCCCACCGACGCAGCACCACAGGTTCTTTACAAACTTGTTAACCCCATTTATCTGTTTCTTGAAGCAATACTAACATAATGTAGGAGATGACCTGTGACGAGATCGAGGAAGAGGAAGTTCTTATTTTCGTTGGTAAATGCTACCAGTTCTCATGGCTACTGTAGTTGCTCTACGTTGAGTTTGGAATCTGATTTGGTTTTCACAGAACCCTTCAGTGGTAGTGAGAAGACACCAACAGTTGAGTACCCTGTCAGACAACAGACACCTACAGTCACCGAAGATACACCCCTCTCTGAGAAGCAACCTTGTCTTGATGAAAAAAAGAATGCTTCTGGAACAGATGAGGAAGATGAACCGTCATTCCGACGATCTGACAGCAAAAAAAAAAGAAGCAGTTCAGGTTACACTCCTGAATCAGGTACAGATCCTCATTTCGGTCATAAATTATGTTTTTTTTTTGTCATTCCGTATTATCAAAGGAAGCCTCAAACATTATACACAAAATGTTACACTTAACATTGTAATGCGGGGGAGGTTGGGGTTGGTGGTGTTTCCCTGGTGTACGTATAGAGATAACAGAAAGTGGAGTTTGTCCTAAGACTTTGATCACGGTCTTACCATACTCTTCAATTTGGATTGTGGACTGATTCTACGGCTACAGCTAACTCCACAGTCTACCAACCACCAAATAAGAACGCATAAGAAGGTTTTGAAGAATAAATGGCGATTGCTTGAATTTGAGAAGATAATAATAAGCGATCAGTATTAAGTGGTTTCCTTCCGGGAGAGAATCTGTTAAGTATTTGCACGAGTTTAGCTTCTAGTCTAATGTTTGATTGCCGTTTGGAAGACAGAATTTTCGTATGAACGAATATAACCTTTTCTCATAAACTTGTCCCTTAGCGATTGTGACTTCCTGTTAAGTGTAATCGATTTGTGTTCACTAGTAATCAGAGTAAGGCTTGTCAGTTCAAAGAAACGGTTCAAAGCATATTTGTACAAGACCCGGTTTCGGAAACCAAAAGAGGGATTCTTCGTCAGTTGCAAAGCTTTTGTTTGTGAACGACTCGTTGAACGGCGAACTAGTATGATAAACGTGTTCTTAAGCAAGACCCCACTGCTTTTATCAGAGCATGTTAATGTTAGAAGATGTCCAATGATTGGAGCTTGGTGAATCACGCATTACCTTCTAAGTTGCCATTTTTTCGTTTTCAGGTAGTAAGTTTCTGAAAGTTAAAATCGGTGCACGGAATCTAGATGTTAGGAAAGAGAAAAAGTTCAAAAAGTATCTCAAACGGCAAATAAATGAGTATATAGAAAACAATGCAATTCATCCGAGTGATCAGCCACAAGAAGGAGTTGGTCGCTTTATTAAGCATGTAGAGGAGATTGACAGTTCACTTGTAACGACATTCGGACTTGGCTGTTTGGAACTTACTGTTCAATGTCCTACTCTGGAAAGCCTTGACATCCTGTGGAGTGACTATTTTTCTGGATACCTGAATGAAGTAGCTGAGCGGTTCCTAGTCACTCGTGAACTAAAGAGGAAATTGAACATGGAAACTGTGAGATTAAACACGATGATATCAGAGGAGAACTATTTGATGTGCAAGAAGGCGATCATGGAAAGATCACGTAAGTTTCAGAAAATTAGTCAATCTTACTTTTCAAACAATACCAGGACTCGATTGTTTGCCCTCCTACAACTCAAACATTTACCAACACTATCGTCTTCTGGATAACTTGTAAATGTTATCAGGGTTTTTTCCCCTCTTTTTGGCGAAAGGCAAATGAAAAATTACTAAAATTAGGAAATGAGATGTTGTAAGCTGTTGTGTTAAGGGAACTGAGGGTCATACAAGTCGGTATGTTGGTACAATTCGGTTAATACTCGGTGTAAAAACCTTTAACATTTTTTTTGTTTTCTACGATTTGTAGCCTCACACACTTCACTTTTGTTCTAATGCAGTTTATACTTTTTCTTTCCTTTGCTTTATATCAGTGGTGAGTTTGGCAGGTTTTTACGACGAGGATGAGCTAACAGTTCAGTTAACTATCGTGAGTTATTTAAAGAGGCGAACGTGTTTTCAAATTCAGACAATAACTATGATGCCAATCTATGTCTCGTTAGCTTGCTCCAATTGACCATCGTTTTTAAATCGTGAATGCGTGCATGCAAAATGAACGAGTTATTGTTATGCGGGGAAATTGTCACTCGCTCGATCGTTCAGTCGTAAACTTTATATTAATTTAATATATTTATTAGTCTACGTATAGTGCATGTATTCACAATCAGCCGCCATTACGCGACAAACAACAAGGACGTAAAATCAATGCAACGAATAACTTATTCTCAAAAGAAAACAGTTAGTAGGTGTGTTGTCTGCTAAATCCTTCCATTTAGTTCGACCTCGCAGACGCTCTTTTGGCTCGTGTCGTTGGGGAGAAAAGATTGCGTGACGAGCCAAAAGAGCATTTGTGAGAGAGGCTACACTTCGATAGGCGGAACTGCTCGCATCAAACGAAAACATGAAAACCTTTAAAGGAGCTTGCCCTAAAAATCCGAGGAAACGACGTGACTGAAAGAATAGTTGCCTCAATAAACGCTATTCGTGCTCAAGTATACAAATCAAGGTTCTGGTTTGTAAAACTTATGTGTCAATTCTCTTATACCACAAACCACGCCCGGTGCAGTAAGATTGAATAAACATCTAAAATAGTCAAAATAAACAACTCTCTGTGCGCTCTCAAGAGTGTTCATTTCCCTGGGCTATTTCCGCTATTTTCGTTAATTGTTCCATTATTTCACTTCAGTGTTCATTGTTCATAGGCTCGATTTCTTGACAATGTATGGACATGAAGAGATGTTGTATATCTTTCCATAGCAGCAGCGAATCACAGCGGTAATAGCTCTAACGATCGATAACGAAAAATGTTGCAAACATGAAAGTTCATTTTTTCCGTTTATATAAAAGGGAGTAATAACCAGAAGACGTAAAAAGAGGAAGAAAAGAAAACGATAAAGAAAATTTAGACCCTGACTCTAACTTGGTGCGTGACTCAAACTTGACTCGTAATACGAGTAAACTCGATTGGTTTGAGGGGTAGTGTATCGCGAACCAAGTTACTTAGAGTTTTTAAGTCATTTTAAATGTAAGTACATCTGTAATTTGTTTATTTTCTTATGATAAATTCAAACTCAAAGTTCATGGAATTTAGAATCTTATGTCATAGACCTTGGTACAGATTGGGCACACCAAAGTTGAGTTTTATAAAGTAGAACGTCCTTCTTTGCCCTTCGAAACTGCATCAGTTATTTCATTACTGAGCTTGAAGTTATCCTTCTTTCTTCTTTGGCGTGACTTTGAATGCAATACAGAATTCACGTTTTCGACTATCTCATTTTGTACAATTAAACGGACTGAAAATTTATTGTTATTTAAGCAGGAGAAGCAAGTAGTAGTGGCTTTCTGCCTGAACACATTGATCCAGCAGGAAACGACTCAAGACAGGCTGATGAATCTCTGGAGGTAGAACCTTTTCACTTTTGTTAAATACCATGCCATGAGAAACCGATGGTAGTGAATATGTGTGTGTACAGCGGACTCGTTGGCAGAGGTGTGCAAAGGGGTGTTAAACTTTAATTTATTAGGTCGAATAATGCATTTTTTATGTCACATGGGTTTTAAGAGAATTTAGCACGGTAATGCTTCTTCCTTGTCTTTACCCTGTTTGCAGGATGGGCAACAGAGTATGAACTGGAAGATTAGAGCAGAAAGGGCCAAAGTAAGTGAGTTGGTATAAGTTTATAATAATAATAAAAATAATAAAAATAATAATAATAATAATAATAATAATAATAATAATTTTTTTTAATAATTTTTTTTAATAATAATAATTTCTTTATTTACATGTTTCAAGAAAATTTCTTATTTACAAGATAAAATTAAAGTATAAAAAAAGAACTATTAAGAGTGCCTGACTGTAACTTTCGAGAATCGCTGGCCAAGCTTGAAAAATTGAAACTCCAGATAATTTGCCTGAAGTTTACTTTTGGGGAACTATCTTCGAAAATACTATTTGAATGTTCTGGAAATTTATAGTTTTCGAGAATTTTGGAGAAAACGAAATTACGGGTTTTGCCTCATTAATTATGCAAAAATATCACTCAAAATTAGCCAAGTTTAATACGCTTGTGTTGAAACAGTACGCAACGATAGAAAACGAGGTCGGTTTTGAGTAAGAGCATTACTCACCTACTTTCTACCAAAGGGACCTATGTAAAGTTTTGTAGAACTTTGGAGGGTCTTATGGCTCTTTGAAAAATTGACATTTTGAGGACTTCGCGATGAGGTGAAAATTGAGTAAGTTTGAAGGTTTAAAATGCATCTTGGTATGTCAGATATCGACTCGAGAGGAACATTGTGATGAAGCTTGGGTCTTCGTCTTTAATAATACGAAATAAAAAATCTGGGCAATCAATGCACGCGCTGACGAAAACCAACTGTAGTGAGGCTTCGTTAACAAATTTGCATAATTCGCAACTGTTGAGAAAATGCTATGTTGTGGTGACTCGGTGAAAACATTTACCCAAGCTATCTTCAAATGGTCATTTTACCTCATATTGCATTTGTCTGTTTCTCTTTCTTGTTTAATAACGTGGTAGAAAAGATCTGGACAAAAAAAAAGTGTGTGATCGGAAAAGAAAATATTCGCCAAATTGTGGTGGGAAATTTGCATAATGCATAATCTCGCAATAAATCTTTCTGCAAAGGAATCTAATTGGGAAGGTTTCGTTAAGAGTCTATTATAAAAGGAGTCAAAACAAGGTTTAATAATCCGATTTCAACAAATAATTGTCGAATCTTAACCTTTAAATTTATATAGTGCCAAACTGATGATCGCTATTGCGTTACCTGCGTCACGTCAATAGCTGTCGATATTGCTCACAACCTGACTTGTGCTGCAAAATTGCCATTTACAACAACTAGGAAAAAGACCTTTATTTACTGGCGTATGAGCAGTTTTGCAAAAAATTAAACGTTCACATGACACTGGAATCACGTTTAAAAAATACACACTTGTCAAATGAGTGCGAAAGTTAGACATGGAGTCGGTCAAAGTGAATATTGTTCAGGGCCGTAGCCAGAAAAAAATAACGACTGAGGCATTGGGGGGGGGGGGGGGGGTAGGGTGGGGGAGCTATTTAAATGCTACTTTAGGGGCTCTGTGTTCTTGTATGCGACTTTTTAATGTGTTTGTTGGTGGTTTGTTTCTATATGAAGGCCTTAGATAACAACGACCTAAACCAGGTTCGGCTGACCAGCGGTTTCGTGAAAAGTAGGGTTTTTGGGGGTGCTCAGTCTCGCAGGCTCATAAAACCTGGTCTTGGACGTTCTTATTTGAGGATTTTCGTTTCTAAAAGGCAACGAATTAAGCTGTTAAATGCCAGCGTGAGTCGCCTGCGCCCACTAGCATCCCATCGCTGTAGAACCTGGAGCGGGTGCTAAGGGATTTCGCTGTGGACATGGGCTAATGCAAGGCCATTCAGCCTGTTCTAAAATACTGAATGTGACTGGGCTGAAAGCCTGGCCTTAGCAGTTTCGCCCGACATTAAATTTTATGCAACTCACTCCAGGTCTTCAACTTGCGGAGAGTGCTAAAGCTGCGCTCGCATGAACAGCTTCCTGTACTTAGTCGCGCTGAGGCCTGTCTGCTTTCGGCCTCTACAGACTCTACAACTTCTTTCCCACCATCTCTGGTGGCTTCCTCACTGACATCACTATCTTTACTAGATGGACTGAAAGTCAAAGTTGCTTAGCTAAATAATGTCAAAACAAGCTTAAATTTTGTTTCGATTATTGAGAGGAACTGAAAGCATGTTATGAGAGTATCCACTTACCGCTTTCTTTGAAAAAAGCTGTTGATTAGATAGAACGTTTCCTGCTAGCAGAGGTCTCTGCCGTCAGAGACCTCTGCTAGCAGGAAAATAGAACGCTGCATTTTGATAGATTTTCCTCATTCAGATCAGAGAAGACAGAAGACTCGAGAAATGGCGTCAAAACACATGAAAACGAGGCAGTTTTCTTTAGGAAGTCGCTGCCTGGTTAGCATGAATTTTTGCTTAATTTTTCTCATCTGTAATTCAGGCCACTGCCTGATTCGCGTTATCATTAAAGATAATACCATGTTGCGTTAACATTGCTGCCAGTGCCTTTCTTTCTACTTCAAAAAAAATCTTACTTTCCCCGCAAAAAAAAAAGCAATGACTGAGGCAAGTGCCTCGGCTTGCCTCATACTGGCTACGGCCCTGTTGTTAATTAAATCAAGGGTTTGTTTACTGGAATGCTTTTTCAAATAGCTTGTCCAACCTTTCTCGGTGGCCTCCCAAATAATAATCACCCAGAAGCGGGTCAGTAGAAAAAACCCTCTCTGTTCGTGCTGTTTGATACTGTACCTTCGCAAGTGACTGAAAAACAATGTCAGCCGGCACGCCATAATTTGACGTAATTACTGATATCAAAAAATAACGCACATGTACGGATACACGCTTGAGGGTAGCACCTGCAGTCCGCGGAACCGCGGTATCTGCGGAACCCGCGGAACCTGCGGAACCTAGAGAAATAACTAGTTTTTTTTCTATTGCAACTTACATACCAGGTATAAGGTTACAACTGATTTCATTGCTGTGAATAAACCCGGATTTTATTTATTTTTTAACATGATTCGACCAAGAGAAAATTATTCGACGGTCATGATTCGACCGAGAGGTTACCATGGATCATAAAACGACTGGATTGGAAACTAATGATCACGTGTGGTATTTCCGGTTCGCTGGTTGGCTGATACCTTGGTTCAAGATGGCCGCAACAGGGTTGAAATTTGTGACGTGAAGAAATGGCGAAGTATGGCGTAAGTATAGGAAAATTAGAAGGATTCGTGGTCAACTTTTGTTCATTTTGCATGTTTGAGCACTGTTTTTTATTTGCAAGTTATAATACTTTCTTTATCTTTTGTTTTATGGCGATTTCAACCCGGCCAAGCCACACGTGAATCTTCAAGGTGAGCACTCGATGTTGTTGTTTACTTTTATTTTGTCTTGTTTCTGAGAAAATCTATACCTGCCAACCTTTTCTGACTCAAATGCGTGAGAATTTCAGACTGGAAGTTCCGGGAATTTCCGAAGATGCTCCAACATATCCGAAGACATCCGAAGATTTCCGAAAACTTCCGGAGGTTCCCGAAAATATACCGGAAACGGAAACAGTGCTCACGTTTCGCCGTCCCAGTCCCAGCAGTTTCGCCACACACAACAACCGCTCTGGTGTTGCCCTTCTAAATCGGAGATTTCGGGATGAAAGTACCATCATTTTCACGGACTTTTTTTTTCTCGCACTGGTTTCAGTTTACATATTTTTCAAAAGTGTGTTAGCAAAGTAAAATAGCTTAAAATTTTCAGTCAGGCGTGAGAAATGAGACCTTTGGCGTGAGATGGCGTGAGATTGAAGTTTTCGATCCGCAGGCGTGAGAATCACGCTCAATGCGTGAGAGTTGGCAGGTATAAAAATCGCGTCACAGAATTAGGTCTTTTTAGGTTCAAAATTGGAGGAAATGTTGTTTTTTTGTGATGCATTTATCCGTAATTTTCTTAGGTAACTGCTGATCAAATTCTGGATTACATGAAAGAATTTGCGTAAAATTGTGGCTTGAGCTTAATTAAACGAACATTTGTTTCAAATTAAGACAGCACGATAAACTTTTTTCGTGACTAATTTGCTTTGTGGCGTAGATGTCCGCTATGCGTGCACAGGTCAGGCGGTTCTCAATAAGCGAGGCTAATTTAAAGAATTTACTTTATATATTAATAAAAAAAATCATATGGAGCTTGTTTACATAATTTTTTTCGGCAGTTGTTGTTTGGAAGGTAATCAAAACATTGCCATTTGTCAGTTTTATGTTAATTTGATGTTATTAATGTTTCTCCCTTAGGAATGGGTAAGAGCAAGCTGGGCAGAGTTAGGAAGTATTCCAACAGAAGATATCAGCAACCTTTTGAGTCTGCTACTAGTGATACTGTTACTTCTACTTGTACACCAAATACTGATCCACCTTGTTGCCTCCCAAATGAATTTCTGTTTTCTCTTCGCAATGTTGCTCCAGCAGTCCTACATCAGCCCTCTGTTTTCAACTATTCACGTGTTTTTAATATTTTGTCAAATGATGGTGTGTTTAGAAGCCAATGGAACCTGATCAAACATTCAGAACTTTATCTCATGCTTTGCACTTTTTCGTCAAGTGGCATCGCACCTGTTCCAGAGAAGACTGTCATTGTAAATACCGATTTTTCTTGGAACGTGATCGCTTGTAATTTAAGTGTAAATGACTCTGTGTTGAACACTCCAAAACATCTAGTCACTCTTGATAGTTTTCTGCTTCTGTTAGATTTTGTTGATAAGTGTAATGTTTGCCCTGGAATCCAAAATGATGATTTGGTTGAGCTGTCAATGACAGGGGGACGGAATGGAGAATTCAAGGACTTGCATGGCAATACAAAGGCCAGACTTTTAAGTGAAACAATAAGAACTGTTAACTGTAGTGGCTTGACACTTTCCAATATTTGTGGACCCTGTAAGTCGTATAAGAGAGTCCTGTTGACCATGTATTCAAAGCAAAAGTGTTTCAAACCAGAGAGTGCATGTAAAACAAGTCCTACTAGTCACTGTGCGTGGAAAAATCTAAGTGAAAAGGAAAAGGAAGAAAGGATAAAGAACTGTAGACAGAGAAGGCAAAGTGCATCAAGGAAAATTAGCCGCCTTGAAGAAAAATTTAATGAGGTTGGTATATGATGTTACGCATGTGTTTATTTGACCCATTTAGTTAACATTTACCCAGATTTTAATCCTTGGGAGGGATCATCAGGTACACTTCAATTTGCTTGTCTCAAAAATTACTTTGCTAAAAAATATGACACATGGCTAAACTAGTTTTTATCAGTAGTTTGACTGCCAGCCAGTGCTTAGAAAAGTGAGCCCATGTTCAGATTGCCCCCAAGAGAGCAGTGGAATAAGATATTATAATTATATAAATAATTAATTTTGTGTATTGATTTTTAATATGATTTAATATGATTTTTAAATGATTGAAATATACAGCTGTATCTTTCACATAAAACTATCATGTAATTTTATCGTCAATGTTTTAGAGAGAAAAACGTTTTTTTCTTTTTGTCAAAACTGTAAGCTCATTTCGACACGGAGGACATGATTTGAAAAACAACCTTACCAAGTTATATCGTAATAAGAATGGTCGTATTAAAAAATCTTTTTATCATTTTTCAGGATTTAATCACCCTAACTGACGAAGATGATTCTGTCATGGAACAACTTTTCAGAAATGTGGAGTCAAGGCACAATCATGACAAACCCGAGGACTTCAAGTCCCTCTTTATTCAGCAACAGAAGAAGGCTTTATTGTGTTCAGACAAGAGAGGAAGAAGATGGCACCCCCTCATTATAAGATGGTGCTTCCAACTGCACTCCACATCTCCTAGGGCTTATCAACTACTTAAAGATAGTGAAGTGTTAATTTTACCTGATAAGAGAACTTTAAGGGACTACAGCAATTGCTTTAAGGTTGATGCAGGATTTGATCCAGAATTTTTAGATTCAATCAAAAGGGATTTCAATGAGAGATCTAACCCAAAGGACTATGATGTCTGGGTGGGGGTGATTCACGATGAAGTGTCACTGCGAAAAGACCTTGTTTTTGATGACGAAGGGAAATTAATTGGGTTTGTTAATTTGGGCTCCGTTCAAAATTCCATTGACGATCTGGAGCAGTGTTTGTCCTCTTCTGGTAATTCCTCAATTATTCCAGAGCAAGCAACCCACATGTTTGTTTTCATGGCTATCAGTTTATTTTCCGATTGGAAAATGCCCATTGCTTTTTTTCCCACAACTACCATCAAGTCTTTTGCCCTCTTCAATTTGTTCTGGAAATGTGTTGAAAATTTAGAGGAAAGGGGATTTAAGGTTTTAACTAGTACTTGTGATGGGGCTTCTCCCCATCGCAAATTTTATAAATTCCATTGTCCACCTGGGGCCCCTAAAGGTACACTGATTTACAAGACAAACAATCCTTTTGCTGAGGATTTTCGGCCGTTGTACTTTATCTGTGACCCAGTTCATCTTCTAAAAACAACACGAAACAACTGGGAAAATAGCTGCTGGAGGAATAAAACCAAAAAGTTGAAAAATAATGGTATGTGGATCACATGGCTGCAGCTAATTGATGCATTTGAAAATGATGTTAATGCATCAAATGCATCTGGCTTGAGGTTACTTCATAATTTAACTGCTGACCATCTCTTTCTCAACCCTTACCTAAGGATGAGAGTCTACTTGGCTGCGCAAGTGTTCAGCAACAGAGTTGCCTTTGCTCTGCAAGTACAAGGTAAGCCAGGCACCGCAGAGACAACAAAATTTGTGAAAAACATGAATGATTTTTTTGATTGTTTGAATGCAAATAAAATCTGCACACAATTTGAATTTAAGAGTGTTTACCGAACTCCTTTAGACAGAAGGCTCCACTGGCTGGAAAATGATTTCTTAAATTATTTTCAGGACTGGAGAGACTGGGCTATGAGTCAAGAAGATGTTCCACTTGTAGAACGTAAACAGTATTTTGTGAGTGATCAAACATGGGAGGGATTGCAAATTTGTGTTAAGTCTTTTGTAGAGGTTGTCAAGTTTTCTCTTACTATTCCAGGGGTATCTTATGTCGTGGCCACAAAATTGAATCAGGATCCTCTTGAGAAATTTTTTGGTAAGTTGCGACAGAAAAGGGGTGCATATGGGGCGTTCACTTGTAAAGAGTTTAGCCAGAACTATAGTTGTGCTGCTTTTAGTCAGTCACATGCAATTAAAACTGTTCGACGTATTAAAAGGAGCGGAGGTGCACTGGAAAGTCTAGATGCTGATTTGCACTTACCTAAACAAAGAAAGTAGGTAAAGGGTTTAAATTGGAGGGGGTAAATACTAACTGCAAGGCTGTTGTTGTAAAAGCCTTTTAACAAATATTTTTGGCAGAAAAACTTGAGAATTAGGGAAACAAAATTAAAACAAGGAAATTATGCACAAGAGCTAGACAGGGAACTCAATAATTTTTCTATAGTGCCATACGTGTATTCACAATTCCCATTCAGTGATTTTATTGTCCATGCTTTGGATGCAAAGAGCAGTTGGTCATCGGTCATCAGAGTAGGGTTTAATTACCCCCGTTAGGCATGAATGCTCAGATAAGGATTTTACATGATCAAAATGTTATTCATGTCAAATAAAAAGCTTAAAGATTGAATTATGGTGTTTTTTTTCCCAATTGTTTAAGGTTAGTTTGAGATGTTGACCTCTCTTTAGTAACATATCGCATAGAATAACTTGTAAAATAATGATACGATGGGCCTGTATAAAGCCACAGCCACAAGTTACCGATATGTTTATTATCTGTAAGATGAGATGTAAATTAATATAATTCTTCTATTGAGTGCATTGTGTCAAAATATCACTCAGTTCTAATAAATAGAATGATAAAAAGCATTCAGCTGTTTGTTTTCTTGCTGTTGCAAAAAGTAGTTCTTTAAAAGTACATTTTAGTGTCTAAAGGACTCTAACTTCAGGGCATTAAGTCCTAGAAATGACACTAAGACTACAACAAATTGTCATTCATTTTCTTACAGTGCAGCTAACTCATGTTTCCTCAGAGGTCCGCACTGCTAAATTCCAACTGACTTGTGATTGGTCCATTGATCAAAAAAATGCTGTTTCTTTTGTTCTTAACTAGTCTTGTGATTGGCTAAAAAAACTTTGGGTGGCCCCGGTTGAGTTAGTTGCACTGTAAGAGATGGTGGAACTAGTACAACTTTAGCACCAAAAAATGTTTCTTTTTGGGAAGGAGGGTGGCAGCTGGAAAAATGTGGCCTGTAATAAAAAGAATTGTTATTTTTAATTATCAACGTAAAACTTCAGTTCTGTAAAACGCCTTGAGATTTTTCTTTCCACCTGTACAATTTTTCTTTGCATAATAAAAACAGGAATCGCAATAATCTCATCCCTGAAGGGATATATTTTTTTTTGGGGGGGGGGGAGGGGAGGTGGGGCAAGGTCCAGAAAACATCATTTCATTCTCATTTAGGCATCAAATTAATGTTAGGGCCATAAATCCTTCAGCCCTTTCTCACGATGTAGGGGGGGGGGGGGGGGAAGGAGGGCAGAGGGTGGCAAGGGATGGGCCTAACTAGTCTAACTCTGTCATTTCTTTGTGCCGCATCTACGTATACATTGCCAGGTCACGTGAACAGATGAAAGCCATTGCCATCTTTCAAGAAACCACTCCAGCTGTCTTGTATATTGTAACTCTACTCTAGATCTCCAATTCATGCAACATCTTTTTTTTTTTGGCATCATACCTGAGGGGACCTGATTTTTATGGTAACAGTAGTAGGTATAACCTGCTGAGTAGTTACTTTCACTCTGAATGTATGGCAAAAGAAAAGGCAAGAATGTTATTTCTAAACACATTTGTAGCATATCCAATACAAACAATGTTTGGATGCAAATTACTTTTTGTGATAACATCACATAAAATTTTACTCAGTTTCCTAGTTTTGACTGAGACACTAATAAAGCTCAAATATATACTGAAGGACAATGCCGTGTTGGTTTACTGTTTACCGGTGTTCACTTAAAGCCCATAAATATACGGTAACAATTACATATAAAATCTTACCACTAACAGTATTTAATTTACAGAAACAACGCGGAGTAAGAACCTGCTTTTTTCCAGTAAAAGTAACCATATCTCTGCAAAAAATATATTAAAGTGAACTACTGTGTTCCGTTCCTTAAAATTAACTCAAAACTACACCACTGGCTATCAAAAACAGGCCGGAAGGGAGATCCATCTGATCAGATATTAGAATTTACAGGAAATGATATAATAATAGGGTGCTGCAGTGGTGGATATGCATCAACTTTATAGGAATTAAGGTGAGGAAAAGGAAACTTGAGATACTGTCTGAGGATCAGCAAAATCCAGGCAACTCTCTGGGACCTTGGATTAATTTCCTGAAAGAAATCTCTTCTACTAGTTAATCTGACATCGTGAAATCAAGGGGAATTATGCTTCACAATTTTTTCTTAATTATGCAGACTTTTCTGCAGCTGAACTGGTTCTTAGTAAAGTGAAATTTTAAAGTGACAGTAATTATTACATTTGACAGTCTTCAAACAGGTCTCAGTATGTTTTAGAGTAGAATACCAATAAAATATACCTTGGATCAAAGTGGACTGAACTGGTGATACGTTGTACTGCAGTTGTGCCAGAAAGGGGGGGGAGGGGGTACTCCTTAAAAAATTGAGTGGGGGTTTGTGGTCTGCTTCCCATACCCTTACCTTGTTTATGATCAAAATCTGCAAATTTCTCTACCCTATTATGTAATCAGACAAAGAATTTGATACCCTATTTATGACCTGATCAACCTTAAATGGTGGCAAAATGGGAAAAAAACTATTTATGACCAAGACGGCTGAAAAACCATACCTTTTGGGGCTCCACATACCAATATAGCCCATATAAGAGAGTAGTCCCCCCTCAGATGTTAAGTGCACTGCACATTTGTGACCTATAATGAGCCAATACAGTTGCTGGCATCTAGCTCCCGTATGAAACAGATGGAGATGCAAATTTCAGATGTTTGGTCTCGCTTAGGGTGTTTCGGGCTAACCCATTTAGGGCTGCACATGAAGAAATAGAGACAAGTAAAATAATTATAGGTGACTTTGGATAACTAGAATGCTTGCTAACTCGAACCTCCCACTATCTCAAGTAATTTTCATTTTCATTGAGGCCATTTTCTATATAACTTTACCCTGGATAACCCGAACTTCTGATAACTCCACCTTTTTCTATTTCCCCTGAAGGTTCAAGTTATCAGGAGTAGCTGTATATCTTTAGATTTATTGGTATCTTCCAGGGGTCACAAAGAGCTTCAGAGCCACGTCCCAGATTGGTCTCCTTTAGGGGTCTAATTCCAGATTTTCAACGAGCACTCCAGCTGTTTCATATGGAAGCCCCCCCCCCCCCCCCCCGGGTGTTCAGATACTGTTGTACATATTAAATAGCATAATTTCTAGGACATCAGTGCTTGTCTGATGCTGTCCTTGCCATGCAAATCAACAGAAGGAGCTGAGGTGTTCAAATGAGCCAATTGTTCTTTGAGTTTTCTTTCTTCTTTGTACACCTTTAGATATGCCCACTTTCGAACACGAAAGTACAACTGAACGAAAAGCTTCAGGAGTAAATTACTCTCTTCAGCAGGAAGAGATGAGGAGTAAGGCCAGGTTGGTTTCAACAGAGAAGAATTGTCAATCAATTGGTCAAGTAGTGCAATGTCAGACTTTTGAGTGCTGCTACGAAAACGTGCTAAGCTAAGAAAAGGACGGATGGAAACTTCCAGGTAACAAAAGAAAGTAAATGTTGAACAGTCCACTTGAGAAAGGCCACCCCTGGTCAATGACTTTGTCATCAAATTCGGATAAGTCATAGCCGGTGTCTGCTTGGCTACACTCGGCACCATTTCGTTTAAAAGCTTGATTATGCGGTCAAGCCTTGCGCATTTGGCAGTTTGGCTCGAGGACCGTGAGCTAGTATCATAATTTCTTTTTAACCGGTCTCTGGTCTTTCGGCAGACATACCCAGCAATGTAGGCGACGATATTGTTCTCGACAGGTGTGAGAAATGGACGTTGTTTCAGCCTCTCTCCCGTATATTCTTCGCAAATTTGCATAGCACTAACAACAGATTCGGACCGATGATGATTAATACTTTCGAAAACCATGGTAACTATTTTCTGTAGCAGCAACTTATCAGAAGAAACTGAGCCAAGGTGGTTCAGTTCAATCCATTTTGATCCGAGTTCGGCAGAACTTCGAAACTGATTCAAATGCTGCGCAATATACTGTTGCCTGCTTGAAGTACTTAACAGGTTATCTCTGGCAAATGTAATTGTCCACAAGTTTTTTTGCAACATATTTCAATAAGGTCTTGACTTCGAATTCTGTGCCCTTTTGCAGTTCAGTAACAAGGAAATCTGCTTGACGCTGAGAGTCAGCAAACCTCTTCCCCCTCAATTTCACAATGTCAGATTTAGTGGAAGTAATTTCTTTCAGGAAATCCAAAATGGCTGGTAAACAGTCACGAACAAAGTACTCTTCAAATCCGAGGTCCGCGAGAATCGCCCGGGTTTTCCTCTGATGCTCCGACAGTTTCTCAGGCTTTGTTTTCCTCGTCTTTCCTACAGCACCACTGCAGTTCTCTTCATGCCTCTTTAACCATTCTATAGTGTGGTACACTTTTCGGCACTTGCAACACTTTAGAGTTTTTACACTTTCATCATCTTCATCTTCGTCTTCTTCGGACCCGGAGCAGTCAGACTCGTCAATTTCTTCCTCTTCTCTTCCGAGCAGCAAACAATCGAGGTTTGTACTATGAGTTTCAATATCTGGGTCGTCCCATTCCTCGAAACTTTCAGCAATCTCCATACTAAATATTTTTACAGCCAAGTGTATTTCCTCGCTTGACGAGAAACCGGCGATTGCTGTTTGTTTACATTTTGCAGGGTTTTTTATGACGTCACGAATTTCAACTCTGTTGTCAGCTAGTTTCCAATCCAGTCGTTTTATGATCCATGAGGTTACCAAACTCGCAAAATCACGAAGGTTCTGCACGAAGACTTGAGGTGGCGGGTGATTTATCACCAATATTTGTACGGGAGCTCGATAAAGGAAACAGCGAATGTTCTTTTTACGAGTACCGCATTTGTTTCAAAAATCCGTAGACTGTATAGGCAACGTGGCGAGGTGAACCGAAAGAGAAGAAAAGGACAGCAAAGAATCTTGTCTTGTAAGCTCGTGTTTGTTTTGTTTATGTTTGTTTTCTTGAATAATATCTTGAACAATATATGCTAGCGTAAACGTTTCTTTGCCTGGTATTGGAACAGATAGAGAAAACAAAGTTTTAGAGGCGATGATAAGGAGCAAGCCGGAACTCTATATAGATGAATTCCAAGACTGGTTTCACGCCGTTACAGGGACCCGGCTTAGCATTGCAACAATGTGTCGATCGATTCTGCGCCTTGGTTTTACGTACAAAACTCATCATTTTTCCTTTGTTTGAAGTCGAACAAAGTTTGCAGTTACACCAGAGTATACATAAATTATTCCCTCAAAATTCCATCGCTTCTAGTATATGCTGGCATATGAAATGGCTGGTTGCCAAACGTCCCAAGCTTATTGTTTTGCTTTTCTGAACTTCAGCTGCGGATGATTACCAAACAGAAATATGAATTCTTGAGGGCAACATACTGTCATTTTATGGCTGATATACCACGCAAGTGTTATTGCCGTCCTTTTCTTCTCTTTCGGTTCACCCCGCCACGTTGCCGATACAATCTATGGATTTTTGAAACAAATGCGGTACTCGTAAAAAGAACATTCATTTGGCTGTTTTATTTATCGAGCTCCCGTACAAATATTGGTGATAAATCACCCGCCACCTCAAGTCTTCGTGGGGGTCTTCGTGCAGAACCTTCGTGATTTTGCGAGTTCATCGTTGAGCTTGGTAACCTCTCGGTCGAATCATGACCGTCGAATCAGGAGAAAATCTCATTTTCTCTTGGTCGAATCATGTTAAAAAATAAATAAAATCCGGGTTTATACACAGCAATGAAATCAGCTGTAACCTTATACCTGGTATGTAAGTTGCAAAAGAAAAAACTAGTTATTTCTCTAGGTTCCGCAGGTTCCGCGGTTCCGCGGTCTGCAGTTCCGCAGATTAGTGCTACCCCACGCTTGAAAACCTGTGTGCCAGTTTCCGTTTAACAAAATAATACTCATTTCTTCCTACAGTCCACATTGGCTGTAGGGCATGCATTTATCTTTGTCGAATGTCAACAACAGAAACACGGCTATCTCAGTGACACTGTCAGACACGCAATGTCTACTGCGTACATCACTGGTAGCCCAAGCCCTATGAGCGTTCAAGAGATCTTTGTTTAACCTTTGTATTGTCACGTTGTAATTCGAGTGTCACGATGAGTGTTACACAATGGCGTAAATTCTAAGGGTTTGTATGGGAATTTACGAGAGTGTTTTCGAGTCGAAAATAAAGGGCATAAATGGAACAAAAATGGCTTACCTTGTCTCTTGATGTCTTGCTAGTGTTTGTGTGCCACATTATGGCCATTTCAGTACGATTCCAGTGGGTTTTTAAAGGTTTGCTGAACATTTTCCTCAATCTATATCCTGCTCTATATGTCCCCAAAAGGTTGGTCACTTCAGTAGCAATAGTATTCTTTGAAATGATTGCAACGTTAACAAGGAGGACAGTATAAAAGAATGAAGAGTCGCGGACAAAGGTCTGCGGACCGCGGACTGGGTAAAGGTGGACTATGGACTACGGGCTGGGTTTAAAGGAGAACTGAAGTATGACAATCATATCTTTCTTGTATTCATTTTCATTAAGTTTAAGACGTATAAAATCAAGTTTCAGTAGTTATTTTTGTCCCTTAATTGTTGTTTTTGAGAAACAAAACAAGGACTGGGAATAAAATAGTGAGGATCGACAGTGCAAACATAAAATCTTGCTTTATCTCAGCGAAACAGCTGGATTTTTAATACGCGCTGAAGAGAGCCCGGCATTTTAGATTTTTAGCATTCATCTCAGGGTTCGATATGATGAAAACTTGCTCTTGCAGTGCAGGTTAAATGCGCAAAAGGATGTTTGATGATAATTGACCGTGATCAACCAATGACGCCACATGCACAATCATGTAGATGTCGTACATAGACATTTATGCAGTAGACATTGCTGAGATACCCGTGTTTCTGTTGTTGACATTCGACAAAGATAAATGCATGCCCTACAGCCACTGATACTGTAGGGCATGCGGTCAGTCCGTAGTCCGTAGTCCATGGTCCTCCTACTTTAGTACCTCTTTAATACCCAGTCCGTGGTCCACAGTCCTTCGTCTTTATACCGACCTCGTTTTTAACGTTGCAATTTATTTCAAAGAATACTTTTGCTACCGAGGTGACCAAGATTTTGGGGAAATTTATATATAGTAGGATACCGTATAGAGAGAGGAAAATTTTCAGCGAACCTAAAACCCACTGGAATCGTACTGAAATGACCAAAATATGGCACACAATACCTGGCCAAATATCAAGGAGACAAGGTAAGCCATTTTTGTTCAATTCATGCCCTTTACTTTTCGACTCCAAAACACGTTCGTAAATTCCCATACAAACCCTTATAGTTTACGCCATTGTGTAACACTCATCATGACATGACAATACAAAGGTCAAACAAAGGTCATAGACCTTGTGATGTATGCAGTAGACATTGCGGATACAGCTATTTCAATTAACGTTGTCGGATTAAAATCAAGCTAAAAGACAAGACCGCAATGTTTTGTGGGATTATTTTTTATGAATAATTTCATCAAAATCATCCCTGCACGTGCAGGTCATTGTACTGCTAATAACAACCTATTGTTTTCTCCAGGCATGACTGATTTTTATGAATTTATCCATAAAAATCCCACGTGAACTTTCGGTCTTGTCTTTTAGCTTCATGCTTTGAACCGACAACGTCAGTTGAAATGACTGTATACAGTGTCACTGAGATACCCGTACGTGTTTCTGTTGTTGACATTCGTCAAAGATGAATACATGCCCTAGAGCCAATGTGAACTATAGGTATAAACTGAGTTATTATTTTTTTAAACGGAAACACACAGGTTTTGAAGCTCTGATATTTCATACCAGTAATTACGTTAAAATATGGCGTGCCAGCTGACATTGTTTTTCAGTCGCTTGCGAAAGTACAGTATCAAACAGCACGAACGAGCTGAGAGTTTTTTTTTTTACTGACCCGCTTCTGGGTGATTATTATTTGGAAGGCCACTGAAAAAGGTTGGACTAGCTATTTGAAAAAGCATTCCAGTAAACAAACTTGATTTAATTAATAATATTCACTTCATGTGACCGACTCCATGTCTAACTTTCGCACTCATTTGACAAGCGTGTATTTTTTAAAGGTGATTCCAGTGTCATGTGAACGTTTAATTTTTAGCAGAACCGCTTATATGCCAAAAAATAAAGCCAGGTGAGGTTTTTTTTTTCTAGTTGTTGTAAATGGCAATTTTGCAGCACAAGTTAGTTTGAGGGCAATATCGACAGCTATTGACGTGACGCAGGTAACGCAATAGCGAGCATCAGTTCGGCACTATTATTTAAAGGTTAAGATTCGACAACTATTTGTTGAAATCGGATTATTAAACGTTGTTTTGACTTCTTTTATATGAAGGGTTTCGCTCAAATAGACTAGGAACGAAACCTTCCCAATCAGATTCCTTTGTAGAAAGATTTATTGCGAGATTTGCATCATGCAAATTTCCCACCACAATTTGGCGAATATTTTCTTTTCCGATCACACACTTTTTTTTGTCCAGATCTTTTCTAACACGTTATTAAACAAGAAAGAGAAACAGACAAATGCAATATGAGGTAAAATGACCATTTGAAGATAGCTTGGGTAAATGTTTTCACCGAGTCACCACAACATAGCATTTTCTCAACAGTTGCGAATTATGCAAATCGAAGCCTCACTACATTTGGTTTTCGTCAGCGCGTGCATTGATTGCCCAGATTTTTTATTTCGTATTATTAAAGACGAAGACCTAAGCTTCATCGCAATGTTCCTCTCGAGTCGATATCTGACATACCAAGATGCATTTTAAACCTTCAAACTTACTCAATTTTCACCTCATCGCGAAGTCCTCAAAATGTCAATTTTTCAAAGAGCCATAAGACCCTCCAAAGTTCTACAAAAGTTTACATAGGTCCCATTGGTAGAAAGTAGGTGAGTAATGCTCTTACTCAAAACTCAAGCGTATTGAACTTGGCTAATTTTGAATAAGATTTTTGCATAATTTATGAGGCAAAACCCGTAATTTCGTTTTCTCCAAAATTCTCGAAAACTATAAATTTCCAGAACATTCAAATAATATTTTCGAAGATAGTTTCCCAAAAGTAAACTTCAGGCAAATTATCAGGAGTTTCGATTTTTCAAGCTTGGCCAGCGATTCTCGAAAGTTACAGTCAGGCAGTCTTAAGACCGGCTGCCTGTAAGAATCGAGAACTGCATTTCAGCGACCACTTGGTCGAATTTCTGATATTTTGCCTGAAGATACCCTTGGATTAACTATTTTCGAAAATCATATTTTAAAGTTCCAAGGTATTTTATTTTTTGAGAAAATTGCAAGAGTTTGAAATGCGGCCTAGGTGCGGTCACGGGCCGATGAAAACCGCGAAAATTTAGGTCAAAAGACAAAGCCCCGTTCACGGTGTCAAATACCCCAATGAACTTGAAATTTTACACAAGCCTAGACCAACCATCTCACAAGAGAATTAATACAACAAACATTCCAAACTCGCTGGCTGCTTTCTAAAGCATGCAGATTTGTGTACGCTACTCAAAATGGCCTTGAAACTAATGCCCATTTTCATTGAAATAAAAGTGTTTCTGGTATGTCATTTTCTCTAAATTAAATCTCATATATCGAAAGACGAAGAGAAGAACTTTATTTGTACCAAGTTTCAAGGTCTGATTTAAACTCTTTCCCACTCAAGGAAGATCGAATATGCGTGCGATACTTGCGGCTCGCAATTCACGTCACGAATTATGAGATCAGAACCGATTCACAAACACTTGACATCTGGAGCCCGTGAATGTTTCCAAACATCACATATTGGGCCCTAAAACTAATCAGACGGACTGAAGACAGCCATTCAATGTTTTTCGATCCCAGATTTCTTTCCTACTCTGCTCTAAAATAATATAGTTATTCCGGTCAATTAGCCTACGAAACATGTGCAACAAATTTGCATACCATTTCGATGTCGCAGGAAAAAGTAGTGCAAATCATACTTTACAGCTCCTTTATCTTCTTAAATGAAGAAGTCGATCAGTAAACTGGAGAAAAGCGTGTGACTTTGTTCCTGTCGTGTTGTTTTGTGTGTTCGTGTTTCGCAG
>NW_028145675.1:1527500-1577500 GCF_977016875.1 Pavona decussata
TGCAAACAAGACCACACCGGGGAGAGATGTAGACCGTTAGGAATGAGGCTAAAAGAAGACCGTACGCACCCACTTTCCGGGAACATCTGGACAATACAGAACGTGAAGTAGAATGCCAAAACACTTCATTGCTGTTGATTAATCCCTTGTGATACGAGCGAAAGCTCCAGAACGTGTTTAATTGTATTTCTAGTCTCTTTAGAGGTGAATTGTCACATGTTTTTTTCACCCATTGGCCAATTTACCTGTGTACAATTGTCACGGAAACGGCGATCAGGTTCCTATCCAGAATGAGATGTCCAGTGAAAGAAGACCATTAATCACAACGTTTTCTGAACTTCGTTCTCTGTTTTGCTTTTTCATACTTCAACTCTAAAGGAAACCTCCACTGTTGAAATAAGTAAACGTTAAATTGTTGAAACTACAATTTCATTTTACATTTTGTTGAAAAACACGGAAATGATATTTTTGCGTCGGACAAAACAGGATTTGATTATCGCTCGTTTTCGCTTTTCAATTTTCCGGGCGTTGCCATGTTGGATTTCATGAGGTAACACGGTTGCTCAATTGCTTCACACAAAAGAACTTCCGGTCACTGACAATAGCGGCATTGGTATGACGTCGTAAGCTCCAAAATGGCGGTGCACAGAAAATTTAAAAGCAAAAATAGATGATTATCAGGTCATATTTCTAGCACACTTGAATATTATTTCTCCTTTTCAAACTAAAATGTAAAATTTATACGTTTCCAACAATGTTACCTCAAAATTCGTTATCAGAGTGGAGTTTCTCTTTAAATTGAAAGCGTTACATTTGTATGGGTAGATGTTGTGTTAATATTGCAATTGTTGACAACAATTTATGTATATTAACCTTACAATTTTTGTGTTTTTAGTTTCAATGCACAGCTCTTCAGAAAGCTGAGCGCCAAAATCACCGATCCATAGTGCAGCTACTTCTGGATTATAACGCAACTCCAAGTTTTCAGCGACCGGTAAGAGTCACTTTCTGTCGATTTTTCTGGACATACCTTGGGAAAATTTATACAGTAACCAGCCTATTCATTTATATGTTTATTCAATTATTTATTTGGGTGTCCTTTTATTGACTTATTTATCCCTGTTACTAAGATATGTAATTTAGTCTTTCTAACTACAATATGTGGTTTTTGATTTAACGATTTATCCATTTTTTTGTCTTGATGTGATACCGATAAGAAGATCAATAAGAAGAGAGTAACCAAAGCATCAAATAACAAAATTCATCTTAAAACTTTTCAAATTTTTTAAATTGCAGTCCAGTCTGAAGATACTAGCGCGCAAGGCTATCCTTAACGTGGACAGACGGTCGGGTTTTAACCTGCTGCAGGCGGCTGTCTTAGAAGGGGACTATAGCACCGTTTTGGAAGCGAGTGACCTTCTCGATGACTTCGTCAAAGAGATGAAGATTAAAACAACAGGAAACGATGCTAGCGCGTTTTCTGGAAAATCTGCCGCTGAAATTTTGTCAAGTCTGGAAAGGAGACGTCCAGGTCATGGTCGCTTTAACAAACTTTACCAAGGCATGGTCGAGAAAGTCAAAACGCTAAATGAGCTGCACCGGTGTGCAAAAAGCGACGATGCGGAAAAGGTGATAGAGCTTGTGTTGCATGACGGCATAGATATCAACATCCCAGGAGAAAGCAATTACACGCCTCTTTTGTGGGCAAGTGAATCATCTTCAAGTGCGTTAATCAAGACCCTCATTGATCTAGGTGCGGAGATTAATGCTCAAAGGACCGACGATAAAGCAACACCTTTGTTCTTGGCGGTTTATTCTTACAACTACATGGCCATTCGCCTGCTTTTGGAGCATGGAGCTGATGCGAATATCGGGACCACTAAAGGAGACGCACCATTGCTGTGGTCTTTATATCAAGACCTCTTTCACATTATCCATTTGCTTATTGAGTCAGGATGCAACGTCAACCTTAGGGGCAATTATGAAACAACCCCACTTCATATTGCAGGCAAGAAAAATGATGAAACTCTCGTCAAGCTGTTGCTTAAAAACAATGCCGATGTGAACATTAAAGACCTTTATGGAGATACACCACTTCATGTATGCGCCCGTAGAGGACTTTTCAACATTTCTCAATTACTAATTGGGTCAAGATGTAACATTAACGTGAAAAACGTCGATGGCAAAACCCCACTTCATATTGCAGTTGAGAAAAATGACGAAACTCTCGTCAAGCTGTTGCTTAAAAACAACGCCGATGGAAACATTGAAGAAAATAAAGGGGATACACCTCTTCATGTATGCGCCCGTAGAGGATTTTTCAACATTTCTCAATTACTAATTGAGTCAAGATGTAGTATCAACTTAAAGAACAGAGATGGCCAAACCCCACTTCATCTTGCAGTCCTTAAAAACAATGAAACACTCATCAAGCTGTTGCTTAAAAACAAAGCGGATGTGAACATTGAAGACAATGAGGGACATACAACATTTTATGTATGCGCCAGTAGAGAATTTATCAACTTTTCTCAGTTGCTAATTGAATCAACATGTAACATCAACGTGAAGAACTCATTTGGCAAAACCCCACTTCATATTGCAGTTGAGAAGAAAGATGAAACTCTCGTCAAGCTGTTGCTTAAAAACAACGCGGATGTGAACATTCAAGACCGTACTGGAGATACACCACTTCATGTATCTGCTCGTGGAGGATTTTTCAACATTTCTCAATTACTAATTGAGTCAACATATAGCATCGACTTAAGAAACACACATGGCAAAACCCCACTTCATATTGCAATTGAGAAAAAAAGATGAAACTCTCGTTAAGCTGTTGCTTAGACACAACGCGGAGGTGAACATTAAAGACCAAGACGGAGATACACCACTTCACATTGCAGTTAAGGGAGATGATGAAAGTCTCGTCAAGCTGTTGCTTAAACACAACGCGCAGCTGAACATTAAAGACCAAGACGGAGATACACCACTTCATATTGCAGTTAAGGGAGATGATGAAAGTCTCGTCAAGCTGTTGCTTAAAAACAACGCAGATGTGAACATTCAAGACCAAGACGGAGATACACCACTTCATGTATCTGCCCGTAAAGGATCTTTCAACTTTTCTCAGTTGCTAATTGAATCAAGATGTAGCATAAACTTAAGGAACAGAGATGGCGAAACCCCACTTCATATTGCAGTTGAGAAAAATGATGAAACTCTCGTCAAGCTGTTGCTTAAAAACAACGCGGATGTAAACATTCAAGACAGGATGGGAAATACTCCACTTAATGAATCTGCTCGTGGAGGATTTTTCAACATTTCTCAATTATTAATTGAGTCAAGATGTAGCATCAACTAAAGGAACAGATATGGCAAAACGCCACTTCATTTTGCAGTTGAGAAAATAATGAAACACTCGTCAAGCTGTTGCTTAAAAAACAACGCGGATGTGAACATTCAAGACAACAATGGATATACACCTCTTCATGTATGCGCCGTAAGAGACTGTCTCGACATTTCTAAGTTGCTAATTCAATCAGGATGCAACATTAACCTGCCAAACGTCACTGGGAAAACCCCACTCCATCTTGCTATCAGCGAACGTAATGAGACCCTCGTGAAGATATTACTTGAAAACGATGCGCGAGGGTCAAAATCTGCTGGGCCTTCGCGTCTTAGCAGGGCAAAGAGAGCAATAATAGCCAAGTTTTAAAAATGGAATCCCCCATTCCGCAGTCCTGCTGGCCTTTGCGTCTTGGCAAAGTGGAGAGGGATACACTCGGAAAGGTTACAAAAGATCCTCTGTTACCCAAGTCTTCTGGGCCTTCGCGTTGTAACGAGGTGGAGAGAGAAAAACGTGGAAAGGTTTCAAAAGATCCACAATTACACTTACCTGCTGGACATTTTCGTCATGGCGAGGTGGAGAAAGATACACTTGTAAAGGTTACAATAGATCCACTATTACACAAACCTGATAGGTTCGTCGTGGCGAGGTGGAGAGAGAAAAACTTGGAAAGGTTGCAACACTATTGCACAAACCTGCCTGGCCTTCGCTTCTTAGCGAGTTTAAGACAAAGGAACGAGAAGTCAGAATTACCAGTGGTACAGACACACAGAAATAGAAATGCTAGAAATACCAGAAGCACTCGGGAGAGACAAGAAGCCGTAAGAGGGTGTAGGAATCGGCAGCGAGACTGATTGTTACATATTATTAGACTTCAGCAACCAGGTCCTGGAAGTTAGAGAGTGACCCCACCCTTACTGACCGCACGACGTTAACACCTGCTCAAATTACGGACCTTTTAGACCTCGTATTGAGATCTACATACTTTCAGTATAATGGATCGATTAACGAACAAAGAGAAGGCGCAGCAATGAACAGCCCGGTTTTTGCAGTTATTGCTAATCTGTAAATGGAGATCTTTGAAGAGAGAGCAATGGAATCCGCGCCCTGCAAACCTAAGATATGCAGCGCTACATGGACGATACCTTCAACATCCTCGACCGAGACAGAGTTGACAGGTTTTTTTACAAAACCTCAACAGTCAACAACCGACCATCCGTTTCACCCTGGAAACCGACAATGACAGCAACATCGCCTTTACCGACGCGTCAGTCGACGGCCGCCTTACCACCAGTGTCTACATGAAGCCAACTCACACTGATCAATACTTAGAGTATGATTTGCACCATCCTCAATGAGCAAAACACGTTATTGTGAAGTGTCTGTACGACCGGGCGAAACGTCTTGTGACCAAACAGCAGGCCATCAGTCATATCTATGGAGAAGAAGCATCTGTCATCTGTTCTGGTCTCTAACGGATATCCCTCCTCCTTTGTTCAGAAGATCACCAAGGCAAGAACACCCCCAAGGAAAGAGCCCGTGGGAGAGTTCAAATCCACCGCCGTTGTACCCTACATATAGGGAGTATCGGAGCCTCTTCGCCGCTGCCTAGAACAACAAGGCATTCACACCGTCTTCAAATCCGAAACGACACTTAAGTCACATTTGGTGCGACCTAAGGACACCATCTATCCAGGTAAACAAGATGGCGTGGTTAGCAGGATTTTCTGTGACTACATCGGGGAAAAAGGGAGATCTATGCAGGAGAGAATCAAAACACGACAGGGATACGAATCGCCTGTACCGAGACCTCCGCCGTTTATGAGCACGCCCACGAGACCGGCAATTATCCGCTTTGGAACGAGGTAAAGTTTATTGATCGTGACTCTCACTGGTACACCCGTTGGGTCAAGGAAGCTATTCACATAAGATTTCACCCTAATACCATCGACAGGGACAGCGGAATTGAAATTCCCGAAGAGTGGCTTCCCGCGATCAAGAAACACGTCACTGAGCAGAGTGGTACAACAACGGACCGCTGAGGGAGCAACTTCTCACCGTAACAGTGAGAATCGAAATGTGACCATCGTGATACAAATGGTGCCGCGTAACCAGTCGACCTTATTGCCTGATGAAGACTAGCAGTAAGCATTCGAAATGTCGCGATTTATATCTCAAAGTGACTACATCGTGAGACAAACGATAATACACTTATTGTCATTGTACATCTACCACGATGAACAACAACAACCTCTTTCTCGGCATAATTTATACTAGTGTAACGAAACATTTTTGGGACGTATGTTTTGAGTGAGACGGAAGTTAAAATCGTACAGCTCGGGCGCTGTCGAGCGGGGAAAAGCTTCGGAGAGCATTAAACTCGCTGTGTGGTACTCGTTGCACTACATGTATGCCAGCGTACAGGGTCGTTGTAACTCGTCCACGGAGGCGAAGCAGAAATAATTCTTCAACAAAACTGGATCCCTCATGTGCACCTTAACTCCTTAACTCAGTGTAGCACTGTGCGGACGTTCGGGGTAATTCTGGTAATTCAGTAGTTCGGTAATTCAAAGTTGCAAAATGTACAAGCTTGCTTTCATATACTCCAAATATGCTAAGAGGATTCGGTAATTCTTTCAACCTAAATTAGGTTTACAGCAGAGCAAAATAGAGAATTAGTCTTTATTAAAAATCTAGCCGTAGAAAGAATATTGAAATTGGAAACAGGACAGCTGATAACTCTACGAGTTGGTTCTAGGATATTGTTTCGTATACTTTTTTTCCCGTTTACTAGGGATACACTCAACGAACTGAACTCAACCAATACACTCCACTGTGCTTGCTTAAGTGTTAATGGCTTCTCCTATTCACTCTTACAGCGGGTGTGTGAAGAGCTACTCTAATCGCTTGTAAACAGAGTCCCTCACTTGATACTACGTGTATTGTAGAATTTGAATGTTCGTTGCTAGGTGCTAATCAAGTGTCAATCACTGTCGCAAATATGGACAGAATTTTTTTGGTGTGAGAACATGCAATTTCCGATCGGCGGTGGTACATCGATAAGAGCCGGGCTGACTCTGTGTGGCTCTTCACTCAGTAGTCATTCTAAAATTCCAAAACGTTTTACAAAACTTTGAACAGAGAGACGAGTTTGTTTTGCCAAATAAAAAACTTCCAGGTAGAAAATAACTCCGGAAAAGTCGTACAAAAGTTTTCAAATGACACTTTCAAACGGAAAAGGTACGAGGCCGTTTGGCAATTCTGGCCCGTATCATTTGGGATGATTGATTGATTGATTGATTGATTGATTGATTGATTGACTTTATTTATTTTATATTTTTGATAAATGCCCCACAGTACAGCCAAAAAGAGTTGGTTTCTTCTTCTCTGGGCAAACCTTCATCCTTCATTCTAATGAAAGCTGATTCAGGCCAAACGTAGTCTTGGGTAAGCCTTATTTCACCGCATTGCTCCAGTGACCGTTCATTCTGTGGACATACACTGCAAACTCCTTTTTGTCCTCCTTAGACAAAATTACATGTCATACAAATGTATCGTCTTTGACGATGAATGTATCCTTGAAAAGTAGTGCAAGAGGAATCTCGAGAAATCAGAGTTTTGTGAACATGCTGTCAAAACACTTACCGCTACCACAATTATCATACTCGGCCAGTTTCATTGCCTAACGGCCGCGGGCAGCGGTTTGCACTTTGATCTGTCGGTTTACAGCCGATTCATAAAATGAATATCGCTCTGATTCAGAAAATCAGTTGCAATGCCACGGATTGTTTTTGTAAGGTCTGGCCTACACTCTCATAGAAACCGCCACGCCTATCAAAATTCAAAATCAAGTCCTGAGGACAGATTTTCGAAGCGCTACTAAGTTAAGTTTGTTTCTGAACAATAGTCTGTTGTTATTCCAGCAATAAGGGTTTGTCACTGAGGAAAAAAATACTAAGGATACATCATAACTTGGGAGGGCTTCGTGAATCTCACCCCCGGTGTCTAAATACCCGTATATACACGATTTGTTCTCTGATACAGTCGGGTCGGTAAATCATGGGGTGCAAACCGGCCTTAAAACGAACGCATGGAGGACAGCTTTTATAGTTGTATGGAAGCACAGCGTTTTGCGATCCTTTGATAACGTGAGAGTAAAACAGTTTCTACTATCTGACGATGGTTTGCGTTGTTATGGAACGCAGACTTTCGGGGCGTGAAACGCATGGCCTGTCGCTGGTTGTTTCAAACGAACTCCACAGAACAAGCCCTTGAATTGGTAACAAAAAAATAATTCAGATCCTATTTAAACCTGAGGGTGAATTTGATTGTGTGGTTTGAATAGCAACACAATCTTTGCAACTGATCAACCAAATAAATTACTGTAAGAACTGCAAATTAATATACCGAGGTGGTGAAAGAGCAAAACTGCAAATTTTAATCGCGGTGATATCAATAACAAACACAGAGGTGAAGAGATGGAACTGACTCATATGAAATACATATATTTTGAACTGTCGTAGTAATATATGCAACTTATGCAATTGCGCAAATAAAGCCTGCAAAAAATTCAGACTAGAACGGGATTCGAACCCATGAACCCCGCGATACCGGTGCAGTGCTTCACCAACAGAGCTATCAAGCCAACTGCGAGCTGGTCATAATTCCTAATACATCATATACACTTAGAAATGAAGATATAGAAGTGAAATATAAAATACATATATTTGAACGGAGGGTGAGAGAATCAATAAATGAGAGAAAATCGCAGTTATGTACGAAGCTTAAGCAGCTGCTAAAAGGGACCCTGAAAAAAAATTAGGCAGTTGGCAGTCGATGGCTCAGTTGATAGAGCCCTAGAGATTGGGGATTGGAATCCCGTTCAAGCCTACTCAGGTCGCCGTCGTGACTGCATTAGTCTCTCATTCTTGATTGACTCTTTCATCCCCGATAAAATATATGTATTTTCATATAGCTCATTTCCGTTGAAGAAAAAACTAACAATAATCATTGTGAGAAAACAAAAGCGCACGAGGAAAGTGCGAATAGAAAGAGAGGAATTTAGATGGTGTTTCTCTCATTTAACATAGCCTGTTAATCTCCTACCGAGATCTTACTGTAGGTTTGGAAATGTGAAAATCCGAAGATCTCCCCTCCGAATGACCGTGGGAGATCTGGGTACGAGATTAGTAGCATGTGTTCAGCCGCCCCCTCCCCTCAGGAAAAATCGGGAAGGGAGGGGGTGGCTGTACACAGGCGAATTTAACGTGCATGCATGTCCTTTTAAAGATGAAATTTGGTGGCAGTAAAGCAAATGATAGTAAAAGAGTCGTGCGACCTGCTTAAGAAGCCAGAACACAAGTGTTTGCGAACGCTTGTAGATAAGTAGCAATGGACCCTTTACAGCTAACGGTCAAATGGAACAAAATCCACCATGCTGAGACGCAAGCTACGCACTGGGACATCCAAAACAAAACAATTCAAATTTGACTGGATGAAGTCGCTTTGTTCTGCATGTCCCAGTGCGTAGCTTGCGTCCCAGCATGGTGGATTTTGTACCACGTGACCGTTAGCTGCAAAGGGTCCATTGACAGTCAGTATCTACAAATCTGCAAATGACGCGCGAAAGGAGCGCTTTGAGAGAAAAAACAAGCTTAATGTTCGGATTGTTAAATACCGCTTATCTGTGAAACGAGTTGTGTTATATTCGGTTTTGGGGACTTCGGAGGCAACTTAAATATGCGTGGTTTTTATCCCGCGCGTTTGCCTGCGTGCCACCGGAACATTGAGCCACATCAACATACAATATAACAACCTTAGCCATCCGGATGGGTCGGGTAAACAGCTTTCACCCACGAAGATCTTTTGAGCAAACCCATTGATCCAAATTTTTTTATTCCATTTGAAGCCATGTCCACTAAAGTCTGAATCAGATCAAATTTGTCAAACCTTGGGTTCCGCTAATCAGGAGATCAGTGAAGGTCTTCTATCCATGGACAGTGGTGATGGAAGAACGAGAGTGGTGGTTGTTTATCGACATGTCTAAAAATGGTAACTGCTGCTCTAACAACTTTGCACAGACTAATTTTAGGGCCGGGAGAACACACCATTGAAGGGGTGGTTTTGGGGGGAGGTGGGTGGCTTGGATCTAAACGTCGTCGATATTTGGGGATACCAGAAGCAGTAGGCAACATTAACAGGGGACAACAATGCTGCAGGTCTACATTTGGTCAGATTGTTGATCTGGTCGAATAAATTTGGCTATTAGTGGGTAAAAACGTTCTTAACATTTGTTAAGGATTTTACAGATTTCAGGCAACCCCAATCTCACGCTCAGGGCTTTTCACTTCAAAATTGGGTGGGGTGCCCCTTCCAATATTTAAGGGAAAGCTCTGAAAACGAGGTTGAGGTTTCAGGCAAAAATGATATAAGAAAACCGTTCTGAATACTCTGTGTATGGCTATATATCATTTTATGTAGTATATTTTCAAGCAATCTCGTGCATTTTACTTTGTCCGAACTTTTCTTTCAGTTCTGAAACAAGTTAAGTAAAAACTTTCTCTCTAAATTTCAGCCCGGTTTGTTCTTCATACGTTCCTGAAATTTTGGTTCACTTTTCTTATTAAAAAAAGGATGAATGTATAATCCCAATAGAAAACCAGCTGCAAGCGTTTTCTTGTTTTTACCTGGTAAATATTATACGGAAATTGGAACCCTCCTCTAACTCAACAGCAATCATTTCCTCGATTGTTTAAGATTTTAATACACTCGGTTGTGCTACGCACGTAATCCCAATACATATTACATCTATTACTGTAGTCTCAGCGCACCTCTTCAATCAATTCCGAGCCGACCGTGCCTCACCCCCACCGTCACCCAGTCCCCCACTACCACAGCCAGACGGACCGCAGACGGAACACCAGACGCTTTTTACGTATTCGTACCCAGATCTCTCTACTGATTCCAAGGAAGTTTTCGATTTGTTTCAAGATGGCGCCGAACTGGGTAGTGTCTGATAATATTAATACTGGATCCGGTATGATTTAAGTGGGGAAGCTGTCCAGAGCTAGAGGAGAGAGAAACACAGACAGGAAGTCCAACCGAAAGAAGAGATTAGTTTAACTGGGAGTACACCGTTTGAGAAGACACCAAAAGATTGAAAAGGATATCACACTGCCGCTGTTGGTTGTGGAAGCGTTTTAAAGAAATTTGCTGATCGATTGACCGTGCACATGAGGAGAACTGTTGTCCAGTATCAAGGGAAGAAGGACAGCCGGACAACGATTAAGAGCTGCAAATCTTTGCTTTGCTTAATTTTAGTAAGTTCAATTAAATTTTTTTGCAATTTTAGATTTGGCATTCGATCCTTCGATCCACTTCCGGTTTAGCAGACTAAGGATTTCTCGACTTTGAGATCATACAAGATGGAAAAAGAAACTAATCATTTGACGTTTCGTCCCTTTACTAGGAAAGGTACTCCGCCACCGAGGAGAAGAGAAAGATTCGACAGAAAAGATTTTATCTGACCACATTTCAAGATCAAGGACTGTAAACCCTGACAACAAGGTACAACTGTAAGTTGAAGATTACATCGAATTCTTAAGCTCTCAATTCTTTAGCATGAATTAAGCTAAATTGTATTTTCCACTTGCATACCTCCTGGTATGAGTGATGTAGTTAGAGTCCTAAGTGCAGCTTAGATCATCAATAGAAATCTACACATTAAAAGTAAACATTGCTTTGTATACATGTATTAACATCAACAAACTTTTTAATTAAGTGACCAATCAGTGACCAAATTAAACTGGAAGGGGCAATAACTGACAGTCAATCAAGCAACTTTTATAACCGATCAAGTATTATTTTGCTTGATTGCAGTTGATACCAATTTATGCCCAATTTAATCTTGAAACCTGCGACATATCTGATTTTGTTATTTAAAAATCATTTCTCAACCATTTGTGTTGCCAGTGATGGCAGGGGTATTTTGCAGAACGCTGAATGCCGAATGCTGAATGCCAAATCCATAGAAGTCCTTTTATCCAATGGCTGCTATAACAACAACTTAAAGCTAACCGTCTGTAGAATCAGTGATTAGCCCTAAACAGTATAGAGAAGTGCTTAGACCTAAATAACTTCATCCGTTGCTTAATGCTAATCTGTTATAGGTGGTGTAAAATGCGACATTTAGCATTCTGCATAATACCCCTGCCGGAAAAGCAACGAACAATATTATTTAGGTCTAAGCACTTTTCTATACTATTAAGGGTTAAACACTGATTATACAGACGGTTAGCTTTTACTTGTTGTTACATTGTATGGCAGACATCCGACATTATAGGACTACTATGGATTCGGCATTTGGCGTTCAGCATTCCGGATCCATTGTTCTGCAAAATACCCTTGTTGTGCCAGTGCTTAACCAAAATGCATCACATAAGTGATAACACACACCCAACTACTCACCCCAATTAGAAAGTGTCAGATACTGTTATGTGTGCCCCATGTGCACTTTCATTGGAAAATTATTGAATAAATTCCCATCTCAAGGTCGTATGGTTCAGTGCAAGCACGGCCGAAAAAAAAAGCAGTGTGATTTGCATGTACAATGTAACTTATCTACAATCCTGGACTTGGTTGTTCGAAGAGCTTATAACTCTATCCAGTGGCTGGAACTTGGCATGGACAACCTACGACGATTCCAGATTAAAGAAAATTTAATTGTACTCCAACCAATGAATTTTATCGACTGAATAGCACCTTATCTGCTGGATAAAGTTATCTGCTCTTTGAACAACTGGGCTCTGGGCAAAAGTGATAGGATGATTTCCAAAACTCAACATGAATGAGCCCCCTGCCCCCATGCTATGTTGTCATGTTGCTGTGTTTACAAAAATTGTATACATGTACAGTCTGAATGATTGCAGTGGCTATCAACATTGCTTGCGGGTGGGGGGGGGGGGGGGTCCAAAAATATTGTACATAATGACAGCACCACTAAGCTTATGGCAACTGGTCATAGATATCTGGAGGACATAAATGTACATGTACACTGCAAATGCCATTTTTGTATCTGTCTCAGAAAAATATTGGGTTTGACAAGTTTGGCCTTGTATTTGATCATGAGAACAACTGTTGCTTAGCAATAAGTAATAGAAAACTGCCAGATAAAGATCTAGATATTGAAGACTTTGCATTGGACTTCAGTAAGTTAAATTGAATTTTTTAGGAAGTTTAAATGGCCAAGTTGCACTGCTGGCATTCTTCAAATATTCACTTTTAGTTTGGAAGGGGTTCTCTTTGCAAGCAGGTAGGTTAATTCTTTGTTTAAGGAGAAGCTAATCATTTCACATTTTGTCCCTTCACCAGTTAAGTTACTCAGCCTTCCAGGAGAGAGAATTGCTCTGCCCTATTGAATTTCTGACTGAAGCTCATTTCCAGACATACAAAGGGCCATACAATTCTGACAGGTAAGTGATTTCTACCTCTTATTTCAATAATTTGGCTCAAATTTAAACCTACTTACCGGTATACTGTCAATAAAAAAACTCTGGTTGAGGTAATTTTAAGTGTCTTGTATATGTTGGGGTTCAAAATTTTTATTGGTTCAAACCAGTTTAATTTTTATCTTCTTTTGTACATTATTCATTACCATAATCTACAGAGACAAAGGGATTAATGAAAATGAAACTGATTTGAAAATTTTTAATTAAACAAATAAAAAAAATTTAAACCACAACATATATAGCTCAGTATTAGGCAAAGTTTATAAGTATATATCTGAGCTGATTTTCCAGAAGGTGGGTACAGAAATTAAAGTTTTTGTTAACTTTTCTTAAGATATTAATTCATTTTGTTTTTCCTTTCGTTTTTAGCATTTCATATTGAATTTCACATCAATGGGTACATAGATTACAAGGGTCATTAGAAGACATTCATGAAACAAAAATCTGTTTCTCTCCCCCCCCCCCCCCCCCCTCAACCCCTTCGTGCCTGTATATGGGACAGTCAGCCCCATTCTCTCTCAAATGCCTTTAAACCGCATTATGATTGCGCTTTGAATTTGGCGCGCTTTGAGCTCAGAACAAATTCATTAGACCTACATGTAGTGTTTTGTTTGGCTTCCTGAAACAAAGTTTTCCCGAGGACACCATTAAGTCTAGCGAGGGAAGAAGTCTTACGAGTGCAGTTCCTGCTTCGTCTAATGTGCTTCCTAGCTGGTTCTCTTTTGAGCTTAATGGGTAATTTTCAGTTACTCGGGCAGAGATGGCAAAGGCGGGTTGCATATTGTGAGCTTTGCTTGAGGAGGTGACAGTCTTTGGCCGTAGAAGGTAGGTCTTAGGGATGATTTCTAGCCAGGCGGCGTGAAATTATCAGGAATTTTTCACCTAGCCAAAGACTTAGTTTATTTTCTTGTTGAAAACCGCTGTATGTTGTTTCCCGTTCAAATTTTTTTGTCAACATCCGGGACTTTAAGTAATGTGGCAAAAAGACGAGCGCAAAATGGCAAGGATTTTCTCTTCAAAAAGTGTGAGTTTGAAAAGCTATTCGATTATTTTTCCCCGTCATAACTGTAGAGTTGCTAGGCTATAGTGATCGATAAGACAAGAAGTGCGATTTTGCGTCGGATTTCTGGTTTCAAGTGTCAAATAATTTCCAGATGTTCGTATGGCGTGATTCGCATTACGTCATGAATCTAGAATGAAGATGGAAAATCAATTTAAAATGCTGTCTTGCTCTGATTAAGCCGATTCTGTTGTAGAAACTGTTGTGGGTCCACTGTTGTTCGTTATTTAATTTACACCTCTTCCCTCTTTGAGATCATTGAACGTCACCTTCCTTTAGTCCATTGCTACGCCGATGACACCCAACTCTACCTCAGCTTCACGCCAGGCGATGATGTTGCCCAGGATGTCACACATTGCGCTATGGAAGCATGCATTAAGGACATTCGGAAGTGGATGATAGATGGGCGGCTGCTATTGAACGGCACGAAGACTGAGTTTCTTGCTATCGGAACTCGTCAGCAGTTAAGCAAACTTCGTTCCTCTAGCATAGAAGTTGGCAACCAGAAGATTGATCGTTCTTCGAGTGTTAGGAACCTCAGCGTTATGCTGGACGAATCTCTTGGGATGAATAGCCATAATTATTAATCAGATATGCAAGGCCTCCTTCTATCACATTCATAACATTAGGCGTATATCGAAATACTTATCCAAGGAATGCAAACAATCATTAGTCCATGCTTACGTAACTGGAGGCTGGATTATTGCAATAGTTTACTATAATTATGGGTTACCCAAGTACCAGCTATCGAAATTACAACGCATACAGAATATGGCAGCCAGGGTTATAACGGACACAATGAAATTTGATCATATTAAACCTGTACTTTACAACCTTCACTTGCTGCCAGTAAACTATCGTATTCAATTCAAGATCTTGATGATTACTTTTAAGGCGATTCATGGCATGGCTCCTAGTTATTTAAGTAACCTGATCTGTATTAGATCATCGTCTAGGCATTCATTATGCAATAATGATACAATATTTTTGGAATGTCCAAAAGGGGTTATGCGCACAACTTTAGGTGCCCGCTCATTTTATGCCTCTGCGCCTGCGCTGTGGAACAGCTTGCCTGCGCACATCCGCACGATTGATTCGCTAGTGCTATTTAAGAAATCTCTTAAGACTTATCTTTTTAAGCTAGCGTTTTAGTTTCGCATTACCATGTTATAGGAATTTTGTATTTTATTTATTTACTTTTTATTCATTCATCCATTTATTTATTATTTATTTGTTATTATTATTTATTTTAGTACTGTTATTGTAATGATCTATAGCAAATAGCATTTTTATTGTAATATCTATTATAAATACTAGTTTTCTTGGATCGTAAAGCGCCTTTGATCATTCTAATGTTAAAGGGCGCTATATAAGTAAATAAATTATTAAATTATTAAAAGACCGGGTGTTGGGTGAGATTTAAGGTGCGTTGGCGCCATTAATAATTGCCAAATGTCACACTTGTTTAGTCGGCTCACAGGTCATGTTTTAGTTCACTCAGATGTCAATGTCATGTCTAATTGCAAAGAAAAGCCCCTCTTTTCTCTTGCATAGTATTTTCTGACCTTACTTTCTTGTGATGAACCATAACTGAATATTCCTTCAGCCTAGAAAGTCTCAAAATGTGCTCAATTTCTGTAGCCACCTTTTGGAAAATCAGCTGAGATATAAAAGTATATATGTATAAAACTAAGCTTTATTTTTTTTTATAAACATATACAGTAACAACAATAGCTGTTTCCAGTTGAGTGTCATAAAACTAAAACCAAATAAATTAATCTGGCCAGTCACAGCAGACATGAACAGTGCAATAAACCAATCTGAATTTAAAAAAAACCATACATGTATCCAGCACCAAGTACTGGAAAATATATGCAGAACAGCTCTATTATATTAGGCACAATTGATTTTGGTTTTGTTTCTGTTTGGTTGAGAATGAAGTTGGAGTTTTGCTAAGTAATCTCAGAATATCAAAGTATACTGTACATGATTTTTGACACTTAACTGAAAATCCCTGTAATTGACCATTTTATGGTCAGTGACAAGTGGTGGAGGATCAATTCTTATAGATTAAGATAAAGAAAATAATTCTAGTTCCAGTGTCAATACATACTGTAATAACATAATAAATTATTATTGATTGCTACATTGTACTTAAAGTTGAATAGTTGGGATGATTTGAATTTGGTTACTGGATATAATTTGTCTGTCTGGTTTCAAACTGAATATTGTAAATATGCACATTATACATGACTGTTCTTGCTAACAGGTCCCTGTCCACATGCCATTTATTTACCAGATAAAATTTTCTGTGTAGAAGTTGTAAATCAGGGTGATAAAGATTAACAGTTCTGCTGGAGGTTAAAAGATTGAATAGCAAAAGAATTAATGTCAAGAAAGAGGTTGTTGTTGTTGTTCATGGTAGATACAATAGTAATAAGTGTATTTATCAGTTTCACAATGTAGTCACTTTGAGTTGTAAGTCTCAACGTTTCGACTGCTTACTGCTAGTCTTCATCAGGCGATTAGGTCGAAGTCATGCCATGTATGGATGGATTTTGGAACAGTTAGGGCTTAAAACTTCTATGCATATGTGCGCGTACCGTAGTGTCTTCACTTTACACTACTAACATTGCATCACATACTTGTACAAGTGTATAGTTATGCTACTCACCGCATAAGTGCAAAAAATTTCTATTGATATCAATCAATAACAGTTAATCAACTAATAGTCGTAAAATTTATCACAAAGATATGCATCATCAGTTTTATTGATTTAACATGCCAGTTTCTATGTGCTGGTGTAACTGATCATCTGTAAGTCGTGCTAAATGTACACTGTATGTAGAAATAGTGTAATCTGCATTGTCTGTTAACTGTTGTATTTGTCTAATGCAATAATTAACTTGGGGCGGGGTACAATGGTAACTCCCAACTGGGTCTATGAATCCCTGCTCTTTCTTAAATTTATCCCTGTTGAACAGCTCTTTCACATAGTATATCTTTTTTAACACCTGTCAAGAATACGTTAATATGGTTGTACATGTCACTTTACAAAGTCCTCAATTTTGATATTTATGATCATCGAGGGATAAGTACTTGCCATGCATACATGTCATAAAATTGTACATACACTTTTTTCTGTATAATTTCATTGTTGGAAAGGTTGAATCTACCTCTTACTTAATACATCATCACCTCATTTTCACTGTGTTTTAAATTCTTATTTACCAGGGCCCAGTTGTTCAAAGCCCGATAAAGCTGATCCTGAATTAATGTGGACTTTTTTTCAAGTTTTTAAAATTGCTAATTGGTAAAGATTCTTCCAAAGATTTGAAAACCACTTTCAAAGATCGATTAATTAGATTAATTAGCATTAATCAGCTTTTGAACAGCCCTGCCCAGAGGTACAAAGCAACACTCAGCCTGATTGAGGGACTGGGAACAACACGGAGTGACACCTTACTGTATCTTTTTGACCTCTGGCTGCTCTTTATCTTCTACATCCCCTCAGTTTTGATATTTATGATCATTGAGGGACAAGTACTTGCCATGCTCACATTTTATAAAATTGTACTGTAACATATACTTTTTTCTGTATTCGTTGTTGGAAAGGTTGAATGTACCTTTTACATTATCACCTCATTTTCACTGTTTATAATTCTTATTTACTAGAGGTACATGTACAAAGCAACACTCAGCCTGATTGAGGCACTGGCATGGGAACAAGATCGAGTGATACCAGCTCATTTTTAAAAGGTACACCCTAATGTATCTGTTTGACCTCTGGCTGCTCTTTATCTTCTACATCCCAAGAATTATTGTCTAAAAGCCCTTCACTATTAAGCCTTTCAACTACAATCCTTATCAAATGGTTTGCAAAACTTGCAGTGCATTTCTTCTTCTCTCAAAGTTGTCATATTTGTATAACTTTTTTTAAATCCCATCAATAACACCAACATCTGTACCCCAACTACTGACTGGCTCATTGATGTACTTTATTAACCAGTTTTTGCGTGTGCACTTCCCCTTGTTTATTGTTATTTATGTGTGTGCGTATGTTTGTGAATGGTAAATCGTGTCCTTAGTTCTATGTTAATGTAGGGTATTTACAAATTTTTCCCCTTGGCCCAGCCACTTAGCTCGATTAGCTTGCTATTTCTAAGTGGCTGTGCTCTCTTCCTTAGTAACAGGGCTTCTGATAGGGTGCGAAAAAAATTTGCAAATTATGCGCCACTTTTTAGTCTCATTATGCGGCAAGAAAGGTCTATTATGCGGCAAATTATGTGATTTCATTTTAGCTAATTTATCCTTGTTTTATTAGGTCTAAGAGGAGCATAATTCATTTTTTGCTGTTCAAGAAGCAATTAGAGCATGGAAAAAATGAAGAAACAGCTGAAATAAACCATTTGTTGCCTCATTTCAAATTATTGAAAATCAGATAATGCTAATTTGGTCAAGTCAGCGTTTGTTGCTTCCCACCCGCATTTTTTTCCTGCTTTCTGCTTGTGTGACTCAGCTTCAAGGTCACGAACTTTCGAAGATGATCAACCACGATGTTGTACAAAGAGCAAAACAACAGGCCGTTGTCAACATGAAATGTTCCTTCGGGGTACTTTCTTGCCCTGTCTTTCGCCAAAATATTTTCAAGAAGGTGCGATCTTTTTTCTCCTGCAAAGAAGTGCTCGGCGTTTTAGCAACAAACTTATCCATAATGAGGATGTTTGTTTCAATTAAAACAAAATAACTACATATTGCAAGTGACTATCGAGCAGTTTTCACGCGATACCTACATCGCAAGTATGAAGGGATCAAATGACATCTTAAAAATATATCAATGATTGTGATTGGTGTATTTACATAAAAGGATTGTTTATTCCGTGCCAATGATCACTGGCTTAATATTGAAAACCAGCACCAAGTCCCCAACATGTAAAATGAAGCATAGAACGCCTGTTTGTCCGCTTGTTCAACGACCGAACGCTTCGAGGTGATTTTTGACGCCTTTTGAAGGAAAAAACTCCGGAGAACTTAACATTAAGCGAGATTTTTGCTCTTTTTTTTCTTAAATTGTGCAATTTTGTACAAATTCTGTGATTTTTCATGAATTATGCGATTTGTTGCGATTTTAGGTCAATTATGCGAAATCGCAACATCGCATAATATCAGAAGCCCTGTAGTAATTTTTCTTTCTTGCATTTATGTAAACACTCTTGTCTTGTCTTGTACTGTAAGCTGCTCAAATTATCCCTCCCTGTTTCCTATTCATTGTTGAGCACTAGCACTTCTAAAGATGACGGAGGGGTCAATAATTATTGTTCGTACTTTCCCTCATTGCCCCCTTGTACAGGTTAGGAAGGGAAGTCATGCCTACTCTGTAGAATAGCTGCATTGTCCCAAACGATTCATGCATGATAGTTTGTTAAGCCACTAAGTCAAGAATTAAAACACAGGTTTGAATGGTTGAAGAATTCAAAAGTGAGCCCATTGAACAAAATGAGTTTTTTGTTTATGTAAATCAAGTTTGTACGAAAACAGTGTGTTCACTACTAGATTGTGCTAATTGCTGTGAATGAAATGCAACCCATCATTGTTACCATTCAGTGTAATACCTTATTTGGAAAAGTTGTCATCTTGTTTTGTCCCAATTCATGATTTGGAGTAAAGTGCCCCCCCCCCCCCCACCTCCCACTCCAACTCTAATAAGTACAGTAAGTTAATTCCTCCAGGGGCTTAATATAGTTTTGAAGTGCTTTTGTGTATTAGAGCAACACTAACAAGTTACTTTGATTGTTATTTCACCTGAGAGGAGAGGGGGAGAAGGAGTATTTTATACATTTTGAATGGGGGTGTGCTGCTGAGACTGTGAAATATATGGGAGTCCCCACTCTTAAGGAACCAACACTTTTCTCACTCCTTTCCCCTCCCTCCAGCTATGCCTGTTGTGAGGACTATGACAACAACAACTTTATTTTGCATTTCCTTGCATTTTCAAAATATTCAAATTGTTATATTTTACAGACGTTAATGTTATTATATCTCCCAGTTTGTACACATGGTGTGATTGGTCAGTTTAACGGGCCGTATTTCACTGTACAGCAGCTGGTAAACTTCAACTAGTTTCCCTTCCTATGCGCCTGATTTACCTCAGAGATATAACAAATATCTTAGTTATCTCATTTTCTCGGTCTGTACTGTAAGTTACCGATCCTTGTTTTTACCGGTGATTTATGGTCCACGCAATTCATGGTTGGGCCATAAATCAACAGGAAAAAGCTTGGTCTGTAACTTACAGTACGGACCTCGAACTCGGTTAGTAAGAGGTACATGTATATACAAAATTGTACATCTAACACTGAATACTTATATAAGGAAATGCCTAGCAGCTAGATACCAACAATATACACCATAAGTCTGCTTGCTGTAATTAGGTTCAAGTTATCTGTTTCTTGTCTGCTAAAAGCACAAGCAAACTTAAGTGTCCTCTTGCTGTCTTTATACACTCCATTCCAATTGTATTTGGTACATTGCATTTTTCTTGAGGGACATTTTGAGGGATACTAAGATATAGAACCACTTGTCACTCTTAAAGGCTACAAGTTTATGAGGCTTCACTTAAAGGCTACACTATTTATGTATTACCCTCGCTAAATAAAAACTTTAAGTACTACTTCTAGTACCACTACTACATGCACACTAAAGGAGTCAGATCCTGTCAGAGAGATTGATGCCTGTCATGGGCAGACATTCATTCTTTCAACCGTTTTGTGCTGGAGTGTATTTTCAGTCTCAATCTATGTGTATCATGATGTTGGATTCATTCTGCATACATATATGCAGCACAGCACCTGTAGATCAGTAACATTATTGTAATTAGGCTGGGCATCTAGCACTTCAACCAGTCTTTCAATTATGAATTAGGGCTCATTAAGATCTTTTTGATGTGCCTGCAAATACTGTAAATAATTCTCCTTGGGGCTTGTTCACTCCCTACCTGCTTCCTCACATGTATTTTCTTCACGTCGGTAAATAAATAAGAGAATTGTGACTTAATGGAGAGAGAGGCATAACAGAACTATTAGGATAGCCGTATTGGTATTTAATACTAGATCTTACGTCTTGATGTATACATGTAAATAGTCCACATGGTGTATGTACTGGTGTTAATAATTCCTGTTGTGTTGTTCATTATACTGTACATGTTGGTGCTCATTTTAAGTCTGTGGATCTTATGTTTCACCTTTGAAATAAAAATCAAAGTTACTGAGGAGTATGTGAAGCCTTACATGAAGGCTCAATATTGTTGTTTTGCAGATTTGTGTTGAGGTCAGCATTGAAGGCATGTCTCAAGAAGTGCCTGAACCAAAACCCCATTTTTCCACTATTGCAAATTTGAAAGTAACTCTTCTTGGTAGCGAGTGGACCTCATCAGCTGTTGGTTTGTCAACACTAAACAGAGAGCTTGCAATTCATCTCTCACAACACCCTAAAGTTGAAGTCTCTCTCCTGGTCCCAGAGGGTGCTTGTAAAGATGAAGACAAAAGAGAGGCTAAGAGTGATGGAGTAACTGTTGTTGATGCCAAGAAACGCCCAGGCTATGAACCTCTAGATTGGTTAGGCGTCCCACCTAAAGACCACAGAATGGACATTGTTGTTGGCCATGGTGTGAAACTTGGCCGGCAAGTACAATTCATTAAAGATTCTGCCCACTTTTCCAATTGCAAGTGGGTGCAAATGGTGCATACTGCTCCAGAAGACCTCAGTAGGTATAAAGACTACTCTGAACCCATTTCAAAGGGTGAAAAGAAACATCAGGTTGAAGTTGATCTCTGTAAAATGGCTGATCTGGTTGTGCCTGTTGGACTGAGACTGGAAGATTTTTATTCTTCCTATCTACGACGATGCAAGGAGAATCAGGATATTTTCACTCTCACGCCAGGTCTTTTTGAGAGGGAATTTGGGGACTTAAAACAAGCTCCTAATGAGACTGGTGAGTTGAAAGTGTTGTTGTGTGGTCGTGGCGATGATGAGGACTTTCAGCTGAAGGGATATAACATTGCTGTTGAAGCATTTTCTGATCCCCGGTTGAAAAGGAAACCTTATCATCTTATTTTTGTGGGTGCACCTGACGGAAAGCAGGACATGGTAAGAGAAAAACTTCTCCAATGTGGCATGGCTGAAGAACAGCTGACTGTGCGAAAGTTTTTGCAAAGCCGGGAGGGCATGAAAGATTTGTTTTGTGAAGTGGATCTTGCCATCATGCCATCCAAATCAGAGGGATTTGGTCTTGTTGCCCTTGAAGCATTGTCAGCTGGTTTACCTATTCTTGTTGGTAGCAAGTCTGGATTTGCTAGAGCATTAGAGAACATTCCTTTGGGTAAATCCTGTATAGTGGATTCAGATGACCCTACCAAGTGGGCAGAGGCAATTGAAGGTGTACGTGTCAGACATGCAGTGCGGCTTGAAGAGATCAAATTACTGCGAGAATCTTATGACAACAAGTACAATTGGAAGGAACAATGTGAAGCCTTTGTCGAAATGATGTGCAGAATGGTTCAAGGTATGAGTTCTTACTTGGTTTCCATCGTTCCTATTCCAAATGCAACTGCAAATTCAGGCAGAGTAATACACACCCTGTAGCTATAATTATAAACACTGTTAACTCCAAGAGGAAAATTTATTGTCCTGTATCAGTTAGTTCTAATCTTTCAGTCTGTTAAAGAAATCCCATTGTGTGACTGTGAAAATGAAAATGAAAATAAAAGCTATTGACCAGTACAATTCTGGAAGACTGGTTGTTTATCAAGATCGTGATAATAGCAATAGAACTTTTGGTTATGTTTCAGTTTTTTTTTTGGCATTCTTGAATTGAGAGTTAAAGTTTCATATACCGTGCAAAGTCGGAATGTAGTGATAAGGTGGTAGACTTGAGAAATGTGACCATCATTGATTTGAACTCTAGTCTTTGCTGCCTTAATACTGTCTATCTTAAAGAGAATTTGCTCGCTCATTATTCTCAAGTGTTCAATGGGCACCAGCATCTTAATCTATTTCTAGCTGATAGAGTTATTGCCCAATTATTGAGTTTGAAATCTTATTCTTTCATGGCTCCATTAATTTTTTTAAAGCCTTTAACCCCTATATCAAAGAACGAATTCTCTTATCTTGTCCCCATACTTCTCTTCTCAAAGTACTGGGTAGAAGTTATAAAAATATCAAGAAAATTAAATAAGCATTGATATTAGAAGGAGCAATTTGATGCTGATCACTGTTAGGGAATAAAGGGTTTTAGAGATGAACCCAAAACAATGAGTGAGTGAGAGTGTCTACCTTTTTACAGGCCCTTCCAGCACCACTGTTAAAACTGCCAAGGAAGAGTCCCCTGCTGAACCGACGTCAGCTGCAGTCACACCAGATAAAGGTCCTTCACAGGAACGACATCCTCTCGATGAAGAAGCGAAAGGAAAACCAAGCATTGCAGGAACCGCTTTTGACTCTATAGGTATGGAGCTTGATTTCTTTTATATATAAATTTAGTTATCATCGATCCATGTATTAGCTTATAGGTAGGGTTTCAGTTGTATTTACATGTATGTCTGCTCCTTGGATTACCTTTTCCCAGGACTGGGTTACATAAACTGCAAGTAACGATTGAGCGTGCTTTGAGCATGTTATAAGGAGAAAGACCAAAAGAAACGAAAAAGAAAAAAAAAGGGAGTAATCTCTCTGAAGAGCGAAATTTGGCAAATATGAACTACATGTACGATGGTGTTTCGATTACACGATCGCAAATAATGGAAGGTGATAGGACTTAGCTCTATCTTCTGCAGTTGTCTGCGATCATATCATTGCGATCTGCGATAGTTATGATTCAGGTTATGATAGAGGCACTGCTGCTGTTTGTTATTTACTACATGGAAGTGGTTGTAGTAAAAAGTAGCATTCAACTTCCATTTTGGATATATTTCTCTTTATGGCCAAGGAGGTCTCCATCTTTGTGTAATTTTAAGTCATTAAAGCCGTGATTTTATGGCAACACGACGGAGCTATCACCTTTTCACTGTATAGCGCATACGAAAAAAATTGAATAGAAGCATCGGCATGCTATTGATTTCATGTAAGATTCCATGTGAAGGAGAAGTTATGGTGTAGTGGTGAGAGCGCTAGTCTTTCAACAGTGTGGTTCAGGTTGGATTTCGTGTAGTTCACGTAATACATGTGTATATGGATTTCCTTTGTTGTTGTCTCGCCCTTGCTATGACAGTTTGTCTCCAGATTCTGCAATTCTCCTCCCTCCACAAGAGGCAAATATGTGAATTCCAAGCTAAGCAGGAATCTGAGGGCCAGTTGTTAGACTAGCTGATTAGTGACACCCTCGTTAATGAGGTCACGCTTTGTGCACCAGCGCTATGGAAGAATCTCCCTCTTGATATGCGGAGCGCCCCATCAGTTGAGAGTTTAAAAGTTAGGCTTAAAACGTTTTTATTTAATAATGAACTTTAGTATCTTGTCTTTCTATGTATGTCATTAATTTATTTTATCTACTTTTATCAAGTTTAATTTTATTGATATTGTATTTCTTAAATTGTTGTACATTGTAAGAGCATTAAGTTTTTAATGTAATTCGCCAGAAATAAATTAATATTATTATTGAGATTAGTCAGTTCATTTTGAAAACTTCTTTTGGAGACAAGTCCGTCTATAAATGAAATGACTAAGTCAAATTACTCAACTCAGCCAACAGAATGGAAATATTGCACTTTAGATTGTCTTATTTCTGTGTATATTTTAATTTTTTTTTCATACCTTGGGAGGGGTCTGAGTCTCCTGTTCGTGCCTTTCCCTTTTGGATAACCTTCTTGATATTTTTTTTTATGTATTTATGCACCATTCATATGTGTGTGATTGCCTAATAATGTTTGATAGATTAGATTTATTCATGTACAGCATTTGGACATGTGCTTATCAATAAGGTCTAAAACAATTACGTCAATTTCACGTTGATTTCAGATACTATTATCAAGCTTTTCATCAGTACCCAAGGTCTAGATGAAGAAACGCAACAAACAGTCCATGCAATGTTAGCACTTCTAGCACAGACGTATGTAAAATCCCACAACCTTTCCACAGCTGAGCTGGAACCAGTCGGAGCCCTTATCGAATTTTTAGAAAAGGCTTACCACGTGGCCCTTGTGTCCGTTAATAAGGGCTCATTGGAAATTGTAGTGCGATGTCCCAACCTGGAAAGTCTTGAGCATCTATGGAGTGACTATCTGTCTGGTCGCCTCAATGAAGAAGTTGAGAGGCACCTTATGACTGAGGAAATCAAGGGGAAACTGAACATGGAGACGGTTAACTTGACGACAACCATAGAAGAGAGAAACTACTTGATGTGCAAGAAGACTTTCATGGAAATGTCAGGTACGTTTTAGTGATAGTTCAAGGAGTTTTTTTATTGAATGGAAATCAGGAATTCAGCGGTAGCATTTCAAGTCAAGAAAGAATTAATACATATGTTTTCGAGTCGTATCGCATAGAAACGAAACGTTACGTCACATGGACAGGAACTGCCAAAATAACATCACCTGGGTTGCTACGGTCAGGGAAAAGTCAGTGAAACAGGTTCTTTTAAAGGTCTGGGAAAAGTTGGAGAATATTGTATAAAGTCAGGAAAATTGTATTTCTACTCATGGTTAGTGAAAAGTCGGGGAATTTTATTTTTTACCAGGCACAAAACCTAATTTGCCAATTCGAGTATCTCATTTCGTACAATAAAAAAAAGGACTTGCAATTTATTGTTATTTAACCAGGGGAGGCAAGTAATAGTTGCTTTCTGTCTGAACACACAGGAGAGGACTCAAGACAGACTGATGAATTTCAGAAGGTAGAACCTTTTCACTTTTTGTTGAACAACATGAGAAATCGATGCTTGTGCAGACGTGTTTAGTCCATACACCAGGAATTGAAAACCACAGTCTTTTAAGCAGTAACTTGCTTATTTGTATGGATGTGAAGAGGTTTTAAACATTGTTTTATCAGGAAGAATGATGTATTTGTTTATGTCACGTAATTTTTAAGAGAATTTAGCGCGGTGATGTTTCTCCCTTGTCTTTTGTCCGTATTGTACAAATCCATGTTTTAGAAATCCACATGTTTAGAAATCCACGTTTTACTAGTCTATATTTTGCAAAAAATCTGGTCCGCTCTCCATTTTACAAATCCAACCCACTCTATATTTTACAATTTACCAGCCCATGAAAGTCTGTCAGCGAGCAGAGCATTTCACAATAGGCCTTTTCACGGTTTTCGCCGCCATTTTGACGAGTAGGCAAGCAGGCTTGAAATAACAGTGTTTGTATGGAAATAGGTTAATAATTTTCAGAAAACATCGCTTCTGAAAAATTCATGAATTGGAAACTTTTGGCACTAGGAAAAGGATTTTAAGAAAAAAAAATTGGAGGGATATAGCTACGCCAGAAAGCGTCCAGTCGTGTTTTGAACTTTCCATGCATTTCCCTGTATTTTTTTTCCCGCGAACTATTTTTAGTAGCAGTTCACGGCTGGTTCGTTATACAGACAAATGTGTGGAAAGTTCAAAACACGACTGGACGCTTTCTGGCACTGCTTTATTCCTCCAATTTTTTCGTTAAAATCCTTTTCATAGAGCCAAAAGTTTCCAATTCATGAATTTTTCAGAAGCGATGTTCTATGAAAGTTATTTGACGTCGGATTTCCATACAAACTCTGTTATTTCAAGCCTGTTTGCCTACTCGTCAAAATGGCGTCGAAAACCGTGATAAGGCCTATTAAATTAGTACTTTGTGTGATAACATTTAATTCGTGAATGCGCGCATGCGCAATGAACGAGTTATCGCAATGTAAGGCATCCTCGTTCCCAGAGCCTACAATCTTTTGGTCAGCGGCTGGATCGTAGGCCCTGGTAACAGTGAATTTCACGACATACGGTAGCGCATGCTCAGCGTGATAAATTACTATTGCGCTTGCTCAGTATTAGGAAACCGGAAACATTTTGTCGAAGGGTTGTCAACACAACGAAAGAAGGTTGTAAGAGTGTTCTCATACCTGCCACTACTCTGAAAAACCACCGCCTACGTCTTCGATTAACGGCTTTCAGGCGTTATTTTAAAATAATTCAACAACTTTTTCGTTGTGGATACAGTCGAGGTTGTATGTTTACACCCGTCCGGTTAGTACTTTTTACTATGGTCTTGATCTTGATCTTGTAATGCGAAAGTCATCCGGATTTCCGAAGAATTAAGAAAAAAATTACTCAGAAGTGGAACTCAAAAGCCGAATTAGTTTGTCTCATCTATCGGTTAAATTATTGGAAACGAAATGTGGCAAGAAATCACTGTTCTTTGTACAGGTTTCACTGTTGTATAAATTTTATTTATTCTGCACCTCTATTATCTTAAGTTTTTGTGGAATATTGTTATCGGACTTGCGCCTTGTGTCATTAATGTAATGTTTAAAATACGTTTCATAACTGAGGCAGATTTTTGATGTCGAAAAATCTGTGTGTTGTTTATATGAAAGGGGGAAAATTGAACCCACAATGCTGCGATATTAGTTAAAAGACCAACCATTGCCATTCAGTGATGAATGGCTCGGGTATCTTAATTTGTCTTACATCTCCGTGTTCTGAGATCTATTATCTCAGACAAAGAGCTTACCAGCTTTGTAACATCTGTAAAATAAGAGTAAAGCTCAACAATGACACACTGTTATTATTTTAAAATCCCTAAAGATCACATGCAAATGATTATTTTGTTTCAGTGGTGAAACAAACTGCAGTATAGTTTTGTTTCTGGTTACCCAATTTAAGGACCCCAGTCATTTTTACTCTCTCTCAGAAACCACAGGGTAAAGTTAGGTGGGGAGAGAATCCTACTCACAGTGATGAGGGTGATTCTAATACTTTTTAGCATAATTTTGGTTCCTTAAGATGTTTAAAACTGAAATGATAACCACTGAATAACACCATTGATTTCCTTTGTTGTTCTCATAAAGAATAAAATAAAACATGCTAATGTGACATTGGCAGCTACAGGTAGGTTGAACTAAATCAAACAGGTCTATTTGCCACAGAGGCATTTTGGTAGTATCCTTTACAGTGCCAAACACTTGCTCTGAGTCTTTTATAGGGTCAGAGAAGTTCCCCACACTACTAGAAAAAATATGAGACCTGTCATTGGGGCTTTTCCAGTCCGTTGGAAACTCTAAAATGTGAAAAAATGTCATGTACTTAGACAAAGAGTTTAAAACAAATTTATTTATACTTGCAAAATTTTAAAATTGTTATAAGATAGAATGAGTTATAATATTAAAAAACAAATTCAGATGTCTTAAAAAGTGTCTAAGAAACATCAATTAAAATACTTATGGACAAAACCAACTAAACCTTAAGTAACAGACTTGAATACAAAAAAACTAGAACCTTTCAATTCTAGGACAGCTTTCTTTCTGAGATGAGTGTCACTTGAGTGTAGTAACTGTTAAACGCAGGGAGAAAATTCTTCATCTAGAAACAACATTTAAAACTAGTAAGAAGGATAGCTCATAGAGAAAGAGGCGAACAGATGGGATGCACTCTAATAAGTGGGTAGGTGTCATGCATGTAAAGCACATGTCAAAAGATAGTAACAGCAGTAATATATAATTATATTTAGCCAAGCCTAAAAGCGGAGCTCCACAATTCCTTCTTAATAGCATTTATATACATGCTACTCTGCTTATTGTTTGAACGTAATAACGTTACAAATTTTTCATCCTGTCTTGAGTTATACATGTATATATCTTAAGTGCATATATAAAGAAAACTTTTCACGCGTCAGCGGAAAATGCTTTGAACCGTAAGCTTTTCTTGTTGATCGTGCGAGATCACTTTGCTGAATTCCGATGACGTTCGAGGGCATAAAGCACTTGAGGATGAAAAAATTACGCTTTCTCTCAAATATTTCTCCTGTGGAAACTATTAATGCACTTGTGTAAAATTAATTTTAAATGCGTACAATAAAGAAAATTTGGCTACAACGTGTTTTCCACGCGTGCAATTTGGACACTCGGATAAAAATAAAATGTTTATTTAAAAAATTATTTTTCTGTAAATATTCCTCGTACAGAAATATTTATAGTCTCATAATAAATGTAACAAGAGAAGAAATAAAGGAAAAATAATATTTGGTTATGGCTCTATATATTTGAACGTTTACTTTAAAATTAGGGCGTACTGTTTACAAATATGCGCTACGAATGAATTACACAAGTCAAGAACAAAAAACTCAAGGAACATTTCTCCTAGAGGAATAATTCTAGTCCCTGACTAAAATTTAAGAAAAGAATACAGGAAAAATTATGTTTGGTTAAGGTTGTGGCCCGAAATATTTCAGCGAGCACTTAAAATTAGAGTGTTTACAAAACTTATGCGAATGAATCAGAGAAGCCCAGCACAAAATGTTCAAAACAATTCATAACTCGGTGAATATTTCTCCTACAGAAATAATTCTACTCTCTAAGTAAACGTTAACAAACGGAGAATACAGGATAAAATTATGTTTGGTTGTGGTCCGAATTATTTCAGTGAGCGCTTAAAGTTAGAGCGAGTTTACGAAACTAAAATGCGCTGCGAATTGCGAATGAATTACACAAGTCCAACACAAAATGCTCGAAACAATTCATAGGTCTGTGAATATTTCTCTTACAGAAATAATTCTAGTCTTTAAGTAAACGTTAACAAACGGAGAATACAGGAAAAATAATGTTTGGTTGTGGTCCGAAATATTTCAATGAGCGCTTAAAATTAGAGCGTGTTTACAACACTTAAGCGCTTTGAATTGCGGATGAATTACACAAGTCCAGCACAAAATGTTCAAAACAATTCATAACTCTGTGAATATTTCTCTTACAGAAATAATTCTAGTCTCTAAGTAAATGTTAAAAAACGGAGAATACAAGAAAAATAATGTTTAGTTGTGGCCCGAAATATTTCAGTGAGCGCTTTAATTTTAAATTAGAGCGTGTTTACAAAACTTATGCGCTGCGAATGGCGAATGAATTAGAGAAGCCCAACAAAAAATGTTTAAAATAATTTATAACTCTGTGAATATTTCTCTTACAGAAATAATTCTGGTCTCCTAGTAAACGCTAACAAACAGAGAATACCGGAAAAATGTTTGTTTGTGGTCCGAAATATTTCAGCGAGCGCTTAAAATTAGAGCATGCTTGCAAAACTTATGCGCTGAGAATGGCGAATGAATAAGAGAAGTCCAACACAAAATGTTCAAAACAAAACATAACTCTGTAAATGTTTCTCCTACAGAAATAATTCTAGTCTATAAGTAAACGTTAACAAAGGGAGAGTACAGGAAAAATAATGTTTGATTGTGGTCCGAAATGTTTAAACGTTTACTGCGTTTTTACAAGTTAGCACTGCGAACGAATTACACAAGTCCAACACAAAACATAACTCTGTGAATAGCTCTGTGAATGTTCAAAATTAGTTTATCCACGAATATTTGTCGTATGGCAACGGTTTAAGTATTTGTGTATAATTTGAAGTATGTTAAATATGGAAAATTACCGGCAGTTGCCTGCAAAATTGAATTTAATTTCCATGCGACCTGGAGTTGCTTAATCACCCTGCTCACCACATGTTTGTTTTCAACTCACATTTCGCCTGTTTGTTCGTTGCTCTCGGGGTTCAAATTTGCTTATTAGTCGCCTGCTTTCTCGACATATGTAGTTTGACAACATATTCAACGCATACAAGAAATAACTGTTCTTCAAAATTCTCGTTTGTTTTTCTAAAAGAAGTAAGCCAACCCACTTCCCGCCGAAAAAACGCGGGTTGCCGCACAGTTGAGTGTGACATTTCACGGTGGCTTACATAGAAGGGCGGATGTTCGTACAGACGGTCGGACAGTGACGTCATAACCAAAATTTTTCGCACACATGGGTTTACCAAAATCTCTTATCAATGGGGCTCCGCGCGCCCGCCTCTGGCGTGCGGAGCTCCGCTAAAAAGAAACAAATTAAAGCCAGGTGACCCTTGCAGTGGCGAAGTCACGGATGTATCCTTCCTCTATCCTTCCTCGGTGGTGAATCCGGAAAAGCCACAAATGTATACTTCCTCCATGTCAACAGGCCATCAGGGGCTGTGATTTGAGGAGGTTATCATTTCAGTTACGTTGCTTTTAATTCGCAACAGAAAATATGGGCTGCCATCATTTCCATGTGACTCAGAAAGGGTGTAAATCGCATGTGAGCTGTTGATTGAAAGTGATTATTTTATTGGAAGTTAATGGATTGTCCAGGCAAATTCGGTACTATATAAGACTTACATAAGTCCCTTAGTCCTAATTCTTTTTCCCTTCAACAAAACCCATTTATTAATACAAGCCATATTCATTCTTAAAAGCGAACAATGCATTAATTGGGTGAACCGGTGGAAGCGAGAAGAACATTTAATCAGTGCAAAAAAAACATCCAAGATCCAAGAACAAATCTTTAATTTGCCTTTTAGCTTCTGTTTGCTTAGCCTCTGATCGGTGAGTTGGTAGAGCTTCTGTAAGGCTTACACTTATTTTTTTATTTTTATTTATTAAATCAATTCCAAATTACATTACTTTATCGCGATCCTGGGGGATCTTTCCATTGCGCTGAGACGATGTTATTTTGCGATAATGTCGTCTCAAAATGTCGGTTTCTGGTTGGCTCAAAAACTGTCATGTAAGCATGACAGCTCGGCACTTAAATGGGTTCGGCGCGCACAGATCAAAATTTTACTTCTGTGAATGAACATGCGACATTGGATGGTGTTGTTTATTTCTTATCATTTGAGTTTACAAAGCTTCTGACACTGTTCAAGGACCACTTATAATATTTTTTTGTGGTGAACATGTACCATGATATAGCGGATACAACTTTTTTTCTTGAAGGTAAGCGAAAATTCGATGAAGAGAAATTTACTTAATAGACTTTCTTGAGTGTGGAAGCGGCCACGGTTAATAACAATGAGCTTAAATTCCAATAAATTATGGCATTTTCAAAGCAAAAGGATCTGTATCTGTTCTGATGTCTCTTATCTCTAGAAATAAATTGCTCAAAGAGCTCTGCTGCATTCTCTCTCATGGGTCAAGTTTGTCAATTTGATCTTCTTGTCGTAGCGCCGAACGGCAGACTCAGTAATTTTTACAATATTCTTCGCCGCTTGGTCTCTTTCAAATTTCTAAATCTCCACGGCATCTAAGCTAGGATAACAATGCTCTGTTTTCGTTTTTTGGTACTAGTATGGTTGCTCTTTTTATTCTTGCTTCTGGTTGTGAGGTTTATTCATCACTGTTTTCATGTTGTTGTTTCAAGTTGTCTCGGGGGTAACAAATTTTCAATAAAATTTGCTGGTAAAATGTTCAAACCTACTAGCTCGTCTATTTCATCAATGGTAGTTGCATTTTCTTTGTTTTGACGTAAAAATTAAAGCCAAAAATTCAAATAACCCGCCCCGAGAAAAATTTCGTGCACGGATATTACCATGGGCACTTCCCATTCGACCAAAAATTCTGGAATGAAATTTTGAGTATTCCATGTGACGGATGGAACAGTATTTTCCGGTTGGTTTGAACCAAGCCGTCCCAGTCCATCACGTACCAATTTTCGCGCGAAAATACCAATTAAACAGGGGAATCAAAAAATGGCGGAATCTTTGTCTATTTTACTTAGTTTAGAGTTGCTCGACGACTATGAAGTTAAAATAAGCGAAGTATTAGACGAGGACGACGACATAACGCTGTTTAGTGTAGGTAGCTCCTAATTGCGTAGGAATTTCAACCGGGCCCGCGACTACTTTGAGGGCACGATACCTCTCTATTTTCCTGACGAGTTCAAGACATTGCGCGTAGCTTATATGCATTTTCGCACTACTTACGAAAGTTTGCCGTGGCTCCGGTGAAAAAGTGGTGCAAAAGAACATTCAAGTCATCTGTCGCATAATAACAAGCGGAACACTGATATTGAGCAGAAGAATTGGAAGCCATGTTGAGTTCGATTTCCGGGCTTTGAGAAACTGGGCGCGAGCAGGAATGGTCAAATGGTTTTCCGGTTATTCCGATTTTCCGGAATTTTAGGCTAACCTCGCAAGGTACACCCAAAATTTCGGAATTAAATTGATCCGGAAAATGTCTGTTCCATTCGCTCCCAAACCCGGAATTTCCGGAATTTTTGGTCGAATGGCGCCCCATGGCTACGGTTTAACTGAAGTAAGAATTTCTCTTTCAATCAGCGCACAATTTGTAGTTTATCCGTTTACTCTCTCCAACAAAATGTCAGTATCGCGATAAAAAACTAAATTCGATTTTGTTTATATTGCACAGGAAAATCAAATGAATCTGTAGTCAGCTTAAAACAGAATATGAGATTCCTCGGAATAAACCGCCTAATACATCACAGATAGTTACTTGTATTATTACCAACAAGGGAAACTTCAATTTTTCTCAGCATTTTATTATTTGTGTGCGACTGTGTACAGTACTTCCGAATATTATAAATCGAATTGTTGTGTCTGTTTGGCCGTAAGCGTGTTTGGGCAACGGAATAAAGCTAAGTCAGAGGCACTTACCTTCAAAATTGAGAGCTACATCACTCCTGACTTGTGCTAGTACAAAGAGTATGGTTTACTCTTCGTTCAGTTTTTGCGCCGATCCTCTGAGATCCCAATGATCACCTTGGCTTTTATGGAAAGCAAGCTAGCTTATTCAGTTGGAAGAATTGAAACACTTATCAAAATATTTCAACATCCAGTTTCCGAAAATATTTCAGGCGTCTCGTTTGATGAACTTTTATCCAAATCGCTAATTCTTTACTTTTCGTCTATCAACAAAATGTTTACATTATTTGTTCCTTTATATAGCACAATTTTAAGCGTCTCACCGGAAGCATAGAATTTTTTACCTTATAGCGCATCAGGTTTTCGACAGCCAATGGAAAAAATATATTTTTGGATGGACCCAGAGCCAGTCGTTCAACAATTAAAAAAAAAACAAAAAAAAAAAACGTTGGGGCTCTGGGGACGAGAATGAATGTGAGACGAATTCACTGGCTCGCTCGATCTCTCGCTCGCTCATTATGTCGTAAACTTTTGGCAAATTTGGCGAGTTCTCGTGGCTCTCTCTCTCTCTCTCTCTCTCTCTCTCTCTCTCTCTCTCTCTCTCTCAATATAATGGTCCAAAGGTCACTTTGCCGCTCGATAATTTTGAGGATTTTAAATTGATGTACTACACAAGCCTTCGAACGATTAAACCTAACGCGGACTTCACATCCAATTTTAAAGACTGGAAAATAGAACGCTATATTGCGGTTGTTGTTGTTGTTTTTACTACGGAAAATGCCAAAAAAAAATTTAATTAACTTAAAAGATTCAAGGCAATTGAAAGTTGTGAATATTTATGTTTACGTGAAGTCGTGCAAAAGATAAGATTTACATAAATATATGTTCCTGCTTCTCAAGTCTTCCATTGTAAATTTTACTTTCTGCACGACTTCACGTTATGATAAATGTTCAAAGAACGTGAATAGCAGTGAAATAGACCGGGACAAACAAAATAAAATTCTTGTTCGGGGAAAGCGAATAAAGACTAAAACTTGACCAAGATTCAGCCTTCTTATCTAACACCAATTTCGGTTCCTGAGCCTAAACCTTGCGTGGATATCGAAAAGACTTCTTACTTTAACCGCTTGTAATTTAACAGAAAAATCTGTGGGAGCATTTTAAAGATATCTCGATTTATGCAAAGAAGGAACTTGTTCATTCATCTGCGCTTTATTTTCACTGTTTTTAAACATAAATATCTTAAAATCGGGGACACCCATGAAGCTCAATATACATTTAGAATGTTTGGCTATGAGGAAAGACTGTTATCAGAAAAGATAAAGTGTCAAGTTTTATTTTAACAATAAAAATCAACGATAAAAGTTTTGAATGACGTTTCGATGAGTCGCTCATCATTTTCAAATTCTAAAAAGTCAGATTGTTAAAAGTTCTTTATATATTAAGAATGCGTGTGAAGTCTCGTTGCACGTGATTAAAAAAAGACTACAATGTGGAATGTAGCGAGTGTTAATTAGGTACTAAATAGTTTCGCTTTTATTGAGTCTGATTGAGTGTTCAGTTTGGGTTTCCTTTCCTGGATAAAAAGTATTTCGTAGATCAAGCATCCAAATTTCCCACGACACTTCTTCAGTATAGTGAATTGTTTTATTTTGCCAGAAATGTTGGTGAAAAATGCGGGAATAAACAAAATAACCCCGTAAAAATTCATTATTTACTCGAAAACGCTCTTACAGATTTTTTTTCTAATTTCGCATACAAGTTGTCTACATTAAGGAGTTTAAATCCCTGAAGTTTCGTCATAAAGTGTCTGAATACATTTCGAGATAATCGACAATGTTTAAAATGAAAGGCTATGCGCTATCGTTGCATGGTAATAGCTGTTGCTTGGAAACTGGTGAGAAAATTAACTTTGATCATGTGTTGAAATGATAATGTAGTATGAAGGAGATCGGCGTTGATCTTCCATGCGAGATTAATTTTAAAACTTTCACCCCACGTCCAAAAAAACTGCTGCGAGCCTCCTTAAAACGCGCCATAGAAACGTGTCATCCAAAAGAAAAATTGATAACAGAGCTATTTCTCAGTGATTCGTGATCAATCACTGTCGATTCTTGAATTTTTACAAACATTCTCTTCCTTTTCGCTTCATAGTTAAATGGTAGCTCAGTTTCCGTAACATGGTTTAAGTCAGGAGAGCCCAACGACAACGTTTAAGCCAAATACTTAAGAGCGGATGTCTGAAAATATCAACCAGAGGTGTGCAATAGCGAAAAATTCAAAATTCTCAAAAAAATTCACAACATAGCCCACGATAAACTATTGCAAGAAATACATGTTTTACTTCGATCCGATAATTATTTTTGATGTGAGGCTATGATCTTGAATTCACCGCTCCTGAACCGGGTTTTCGGTGTCTGACACCACATGTTGCGAAGACCTTGTTTTAAAAATCAAACCAGTTTTGTTCCAAACGAAAAACATCCAGTCTGATAAAGTACATAATTATGGACATCATGAATGGTATTTTACTCATCTGAAGTGAAAATTAAATATTTAGGAGATTTTTCAATATTTACAATTTTTTGAGCGATTTCTCGTGATGCCAAATTGACAAATTTGCGAGGCTAAAATCATCAACTGGTACATGGCGTTGAGGATAAAGATTTACACCACGTGAAAGAGCATCATTTCTTCTTATAAAATCCGCTTTCAAAACCATGGGCAACACAGAAAGAAATTTTTGAGGCCGCGAATTACAAGTAGTACTTTAGTGAAATTTGAGCTTTTCTGTCACGGCATTCCGATGCTAAAACTCAGATAAACACAACATGAAAACGTTTCAAACAACGATTGTTTGTTGTTACTTGCTAGAGGTTTTGGCCCTCTTTTATAATATTATTTTCCATGGTTTTTAATCATTTCGGGCACGCACAAAAGATTGTAGCAGTTTTATTAGACCCCGAGTTCAAAAGCGTATAAGGTCACAAAGGTCAGTTTACGTAGTCAACGTTTGAATTCGGACCAGAATGTTTTGCATTGAATGTTATTTTAGAACAAATGAAACAATAGCTACAAGTGCTACGTAATTCATACCTTTTTAGCGAGCTTTCTGTACATCGTAGAAATCATCACATCAATCAGGAACGACATATGCATTTTGCCGCGATTTAAAAATACGTTTAATTAACGGCAGAGATTGCGTTACAGTTTTCGCAGACCTCTTGCCCCCAGGGGGAGGGGGACTCCTATATCAAATTGACAAGTTGATCGTCATAAATTTTGAAAAGTACCACTAAAAGGTACCAGAATTTGTTTTATAGCCGTGGTCTGTATAATTTTCCCACGTAGTTGTACCAATTCTAAAATGAATACGCTAAGTGACAGTTGACTGATATTTATGTTTTCGCTCAATACCCTAAAACTGGCTTAAAGGTACCGCCATACCTTTGACAGTTACCAAACCACGAATTTTAACCCTCGAAAGCTACGATCACCCCTGTCAATTTTCATATAAAGGTTTACCCCCCGGGTACCCTACAAGCAGAGGGCCTTCGACTTATCTAGGAAGATCAAAGGGCCTCTGCTCGAATGGTACCCCCCGGGCGCATGCCAAGGGTAATTTTTCACTGCCCCTTCGATACAAACTGTAACTGCGATTTACTTGTGAGCTGTATTTTCTGTCACTGAACTTTCTAAACGTGCAGTTAGCCCACGTTGGTATTCAGATCGCTTCAGTTTGTTTATTTTGCTCTGCAATCCAACTTTTAAAATGCTCGATTCTGGTTTCACGGCGTTCAAACAAATTGAGCCGAAATGGTATCGTGTGAGCCTGATGCTTGGATTGTTGGAGGACAATGTGGACAAAGTGTTGGAAATCCAGCGAATGCCCAATGTATTCCAATCAGAGATTGTGGCACAACCATTCGAAACTATCTAAGGGCAACGGGGTTTGCTGACTGAACACTGAAAACTGAGGCGGAGCTTCTCGTAGGCAGAGCAGGTATCGAATTACTGTAACGCAAAACTCCTGACCTTAAATAAGAGTTACCTTTAATAACGCTTGCAATTTGATTCTAAATTACTGGTTATTACATCCACACACATTTATTATTTTTAGTGATTTTTTTTAAGTTATTTGGCCCTGTGCTTTGTCACTGTTACAGTTTCCCGACGTAAAGAATGGAGAGCTTAGTGGGGAGGCGGCAGGGTAAGAGCGAGGAGGGAAACGGGGTTGCTATTTTCCCCAATTCCTTCAGTACGACTCACACCTGCTACAGTCGACCACAGTACATTGTCAGCAGGAATAAGTGAGGGACGTAGGGGGAGCAATTTTTGTCTGAAAGGGGGCCAGGGTTTCACAACCTGGACGGCACAGCTACGCTCCTTTAGCTGTAAAGCCAGTTCTACAAAGTGACATAACTAACTGACTAAACTTCAGGGCAAAATTTCTCTTGATTTCTTGGAAATCGATGACAGCCATCTAATCAGGTCTATTTGCTCAAGACATCGAGATGCTTATGGCCAGTCAGACGGCGCTGCCAAAACCGATTCTGCGCCGGTCCCACCAAGTTGGGCAGCTAATCATTTCACTGAGCAAACGAAGGGAGATCGGAGCATCACATTTGTGCAATCTAGACTTATCCACAAAATGACCTCGATATTAGTGCCTGTCGGCTTTCGCAAGTACTCTAAAAATTCAGAGCATAGCACCATATATTCAGGCAACATGATCTTGTTGGATCGTGTTCTTACTTTGACCCATTAAGGCCAAAGAAACCATACTTTGTCTGCTCAAATTCCATTACTGATGTATGACTATCATACAACAGACAATTTTTGTGAACAATGAATTGAAAATTGGGTCTTATCCAGATGAACTAGACAGTCACATTGCTTTTAACTCTCCTTGAGTAGCATTCATGGTAGCCTCGCGAAACGCCCCTCGGGAACGGGAGCGATGAGAGGCGGCTGTATTGGCAGGCTACGTTAGACTGAAATTTGAAAAACTTTATCAAAAATCAAAACAACTGCGCGAGTGTAGACGCAACCAGATAAAATTGTGATAACCCAAAACCGTAATTTCAGTTTTAACTGATTATATAATTAATTGTCTTTGGGGTCCAGCTGGACGAAACACCGCTTTCTATCCCGTGGACAAGGGCGTACCTAGCAAGGTCAGCGGTCTACCGGTGAAATGTATGTAACACAATCTTTGTGACAAAATGTATAAAACGGCCTAAAGTGTTACGATGTTTCCTATAGATGTCCCATATTTCTTAAACATCCAGTGTGGCCGCTCAAAGGTATGAATTATATAGCACTCTTAGCTATTTGCTCCATTTTTTTTCAAAGTAAGATTGAATGAAAGAAGTCCTGGTTTCATTTTATTCCATATTTACTAGTGTTGCGACCGGTTGACAACGTAAACTGACCCGTGTACGGCTTTTTGAACTCCGCTAAATTCTTTTGACAGGCACTGCCCCTAAAAGATAGAAAACCGAGGAAAATAGTCTTATAAGCATAGGTCATGCACAGGCAGTGCCCTGTAGCAAGAATTAATAAATCATTGTTGTTTGAAACGTTTCCATGTTGTGTTTATCTGAGTTTTAGCAACGGAATGCCGTGACAGAAAAGCTCAAATTTCACTAAAGTACTACTTGTAATTCGCGGCCTCAAAAATTTCCTTCTGTGTTGCCCATAGTTTTGAAAGCGGATTTTATAAGAAGAAATGATGCTCTTTCACGTGGTGTAAATCTTTATCCTCAACGCCATGTACCAGTTGATGATTTTAGCCTCGCAAATTTGTCAATTTGGCATCACGAGAAATCGCTCAAAAAATTGTAAATATTGAAAAATCTCCTAAATATTTAATTTTCACTTCAGATGAGTAACATACTATTCATGATGTCCATAATTATGTACTTTATCAGACTGGATGTAATTCGTTTGGAACAAAACTGGTTTGATTTTTAAAACAAGGTCTTCGCAACATGTGGTGTCAGACACCGAAAACCCGGTTCAGGAGCGGTGAATTCAAGATCATAGCCTCACATCAAAAATAATTATCGGATCGAAGTAAAACATGTATTTCTTGCAATAGTTTATCGTGCTATGTTGTGAATTTTTTTGAGAATTTTGAATTTTTCGCTATTGCACACCTCTGGTTGATATTTACAGGCATCCGCTCTTAAAATGTTGTCTCCTGTGTTCCCAGATCGTTTTGTGCCCTTTAAAAGACACATTTGGCCTTACTGCAATGACACACAAGGTGGAACACAAGGTTGAGCAACTGGAGCAGGGCCTCACTGCAAGGACGGACAAGGTAGAGCAAGAAGTTGAGCTACTGAGGCAGGGTCTAACTGCAAGGACAGGCAAGGTAGAACACTTGGATCAAGGAGCTGAAAGCCTTAAAATAAAGGATGTCAAACCAGGTTAGCTAACTAGACAGAGACGTATATAGAGGTTTATCTCCAAAAGAACCAGTGTATAATTTGTTTTAGCAATTTCTCAAGATGAAACTACAAATACAGTAATAATCGGGGTACCTTATGGTTCATTTCGGTGGATATCTGATCACCTCGGCAGAAATTCGAGCCGAGTTTATTTTAAAAAAAATGTCAGTTAAAAATGTCGTAACACTGGAAAACTAATTCCTTTCGTTTTCGATGGAGCAACTATGGTGTTAAAAATACGGGAATGGTTTCGCTAGCATTTTTGTTCAACCGACAAATTAAGAGCGTTTAAATTTGGTTTCTTAAAACTTCCTCCATCTTAAATTTTCAGCTTAAGCGTGCAAGCAGATCATACCATATTTATTTACACAAACATGTCATGTCATACAAAACGATCTGGAAACACAGCAGACAACATTTTTAGCATTTTACGTTCTGAATGTTTGAAAATCATGCAAACTTTTGCATTTATTTCTCAAAAATATCTGGAGATCCCCGGGTGAATAAAAATGTCAGTGAAACAAACAGTTCGTTTTGTGGCCTTTTAGAGTCATATTTACGTAATCTATTACATCTCATCAGATGTTTTAGTTGAAAGTTTCAGTCGCAAAATAGTTTTAGGAAAAGGAATCTTTTCCCCTGAATTTATGTGCTTTTGTTGACAGCTAGCTGAGCTTCGTTTGGTATTGTTAACGAGATATTTGTCCATCTGGGAACCAAAGGAATTAGTGTACACCAATGTTACAAAACGTTGAGCTGACGCTTTACCGAGGAGAACATAAGATTCCTTTTAAATCCAAATCCGAATTTCTGAGCAATTTAAGAGAACAAAAATGGATTGTTGGATGCCCCTTCTACATTTCACTAATTACGGTCATAATTTATTACAGTGTAAAATATGCGGGGATAATGTTTTTTCGCAGGCGTTTGATATTTTAATGAATCCAGTTGACTGTAAGCAAAAGGCAACCAAAATGAAAACAAATGATTGTACCAAAGGAGAAAGAAAACTAATGCACAGTCTGCGACTCGAACTCGGAACGATTAAGGAGTTCACATATTCACTGCACCACTTATCCGATAATCTCTGCATATTCATAGTATTATATTGAAAGCACTACAAGAACATCGAACAAAAATCCAAGACGGCGTACAAATGCGCCCATGATTAAAGCATGACTATGCACTTTGATAAAGCCTACCTAGATTAGAGCCTGAAAATTTAAGCGGGGTACATGACAGCTTATATTAGAAGATTTTTCAGAGATATGAGAATCGTGCAAGCCTGTAAACACAATGTTGACACGAGCTTTTGCGGCTCCATCTGGAAGTTACATAGCCCGGACACCACTGTCTGTTTGCACTAACGGCTAACAACTTTCATTCGCTCAAATTAACTTCTTGTCCCCGCTCCCCACAACACCTGCATGAAAAATGTTTGCTCGTACGCTGATGATCACAGGGTAGCAAGTAATGAGTTTGTACCCGAAACCTTTTGGGTAGATGAAGCTTTCATATTGCGATGTAGAGCTACAAAGTTGTTACTTTTATGAATCTCATTTATATCCGATACAGAGATGCTCCTCTCTACAGAAACACGAGGAACACAAACAGTTGGTACATACATCCCGTTTTGAAATTCTGCTCATATGGCACGCTCTCTGATTGATTATCTGGTTCCAAGTGATGTAGCGCATCCGGCTTAAAATGTAGATTCCTGAACCCTTATATCAAATTAAAGCTTATAAAGCTGGCTATCAAACTATCCCGGCAAAGAATTTTGAAATAAAATTAATTTCCGAATTTCTAGCACCGTTTTCTGGAATTTTTTTTTTCACTTGGAGGAGACACTTTTTAAAGAGAGCCAAAACTCAAAGGGAATTTGTTGGTTTGCTTTCAAATTTGGACAGTAGCTAGTTTAACATATAAACAACAAAAACGTGACTGCGAATTTTTTTCTTTAGAAATCTTTTTTCTCTGAGAGCGATTTTTGTACGATCACTCCACATTTTTTTGATCCTATTTCGAAAATGTTTTGTAACTTTTCACTGCAATTGAATATGACAAAACGCAGACACAATTTTTTAGCGCGTTGGATCCAGAATTTGGGGAGCAAATTAAATTAGCGAAAACCAAAATTCGCTTTGACTTGTAGCTTTCAAAAGGTGATTCGGACGCTCGCATTTAGAGATCGTGGAAAATTCGATAATCTATTTTATTTCAAAATTCTTGGTATAGTTTGATAGCCAGCTCTATAAGCTTTAATTTTATACTGGGGTTTGGGCTTCTACAATTTAAACTGGGCGCGCTACATCGCTTAAACGCAAGACACCTCTGAAGGTATAGGGTAACCTTAAATCTCAAAAATTTAAATTTATCTATTTTATGGCTTACTACGAGGTTAACAAGTTACCTTATTAGGGCGAAGGCTCTTCATATGCTTAACAAGTTACCTTATTAGGGCAAAGGCTCTTCATATATATAGTCTGCCCTATGAGTTGCCCCGGTCCCCGCAATCAAACAAGAGTCCAAGGTGACAAATGAACAAGTAAAAATGACAACACACCGTTTTTGTTTACGTAGAGGAAAAGCTGAGAAGCGCCAGACTGAAACAGAAGATAAAGGAACAAGCGGAAGAGCTTGAAAGTAAGTTTGACATATAATTATTACTTAACCTTTAAAACAGAAGTAGATGGAAGCTGGAGACACTCGAGGTTCCATTCAGTGAATTCAGTGGTGACCAGGCATCAGTTGTCCAAAGAGAAACGTCTCCATTTTTGAGAATGTTTGGCACAACATGGTAACCAGAGAGCGTACACTTCGTAAGAAAATGAAAAAAAAAAGCATCGCAAGAAGCAAACTTTTCCAAGTCTTAAACAGACCATTCAATCTTGGCAACAGCTGTCACAATCCTTGACATGTCAGGTTTGGAAGCAAGGCATATTGTGGCTGTAAGCGGAGGGGCAAGGCATATTGTGGCTGTAAGCGGAGCAACAGTAAAACGGATATTTTCCCAAAGAAGAAAATGTTGGAAACCGTTACTGCAGAGTGCCAGATTAGAGAAGAGTTATTAGTTATGAATCCAAACCAGTCATCTCCCATTCTTAGCCTTTCTCAAGAAGAAGTAATCATAAACAACTCTCGTTTGGGGATAACGAATAATTTTAATTTCTTTAACTCCAATGTTAACATACAGCAAACTTGTACATACAGTAAACTTCAATTACAGTTTGATGTGCTGTACAGTGACCATTTTCTTGTGCGCGCTCATGTCTTTAGACTTGCTCAGGTATATGCACAATAAAACAATTATTGGATTCGGTTTCGCATGATAGCGAGAATTATGAAGCCCTCGGTTTGTCCTCCTCAGCCTTCGGCTTCGACAGATAACACAAACCTCGGCCTTGATAATTCTCACGATCATGCTCAACCTCATCCAATAATTGTTCAATATTGCAAAAAATGGATGTCTGAATTGGATCCAGAATTTGGGGTTAAAATTATGGATTTTAAGGTCGCGGAAATGAATGCTACACTTAATTGACAGCGTTGAAATTAACGCGAAGTTTTGCTGTTTACGTTAATTTAATGGAGCGTTAATTTCCTATAATAAGGTAGATGGATTGTGGCCAGGGGGAGGGGGAGAGGAGGAGAAGCAACTTCCCATACATTCTCTTAAATGAAAGCGAATCGAAATATTTTATCGAATGCAATTATGACATTCAGTTCGGCGGTACACTAAGAAGCGGTTCCAGTAAATAATCTATTCATTTTAACTTAAGCTTAATGAATGATTTTCCAGTAATCGGATACCTATGTTATGCGCACAGGATTCTGGGATCGCCAGGGGGCAAACATTGCAAGTCGCCAGAGAGAAATGTATGACATAAAGTTGTTTCTTCGTCAAAAACAGTGATTTCGGGCAAAAAATAACGCATTTTCGCCGTGATTTTGTGAGAAGCGGAGGTGACAAATGTTGGTGCGTGGAAATTGTAAGATTTTGTGTTATAACTGGGATGAAATCTATCGATAAATGCGTAATGTTGATTGAATCTACTGAATCTACACCAAGTAATTGTGACCAATAGTCTCGAAATAATGCAAACGTAGGTATTAATTTGAGGGGATTGACTCAATAAAGCCCTTTCAGTTGTAATTGTATGTGTGCTGATAAAACAACCGATGCCAGGTGGTGATCACTGTGCTATATGAGGTGTATAAATATAGGGTTGACAAGCCTTCGCGCTCACGTGCATGTTTTAGTTTTGCCCTCACGGGTATATCTTTTTGAGAACACCCTCTTATTTATGAAATGAGCGGTGTCCCCCGTAAATTTTCTTTAAGAGCTTGATTTTCTTCTTAGTAAATGCCATTTATGGTTTGTAGGATTTGTGTGATGGTCACTGTCGCATGTTTTGTATTTTGATCTCAAAGGTCATTTCTGGGTTATGCGTATCGTTTATTAGCACTCTTGTTGTTTCTGTTTAGCGACTGCCGTTCTTATGTACTTTGTGGCATTTGGTTCAGGTTTGGTATGGCCCATTTCAGTGCATCTGGTGACAGTATAGCCTCTGTTTTTATCACTATAAGGATAGGATTTGAACGGTGTACATGTATGTATCTTGCAGCTTTTGTGTTGCTGAGCCCGGTCATTTGCTTTGGCGGTTGTCGCAAGATGTTGTGTTTCTTATCACGGCTATCTGTCTTTTGATCCTTTCTTTATCATTGTAGCTTAATTGTTTGAAAGCTATGCAATACGTTAAATTGAGGGCTTAAGTCCTCTTTAGTCACGGTTGTGTTTTTGTTAATATCGCTTCGCCGATCCGCTCTGTAACTGTGAGGTTTGTGTAGTGGGAGCTTAAGTTAGTATTTTCCTCCTGTGTTTTGATCACGCCACAGAATGATTAGACAATTATCCTGAGTTAGCATTCTCATTTCTCTGGCCAGGGGAGATTTCCACGTGTTAACTATCACTGGTTTCAACCCTCCACAGCGCAATAACTCGGTAATTTCCATCCCCTCGCACAATAATTTCTCTCCTTTGTTTGGGTAAAATTTCAGCGGCCATGAAGTTATAACACACGTACGTAACTAAAAAGAAAACAATGTCGACACACATAATTACAACTGAAAAGCTTTATTGAGTCAATCCCCTCAAATTTACACCTAAGCTGCCTAAGTTTGTACTTTTTCAATACAATAACTTGATGTAGATTCAGTAGATTTCACTATCAACCTTACGCAAGAGTGTTTATCGATAGATTTTATCGCAGCAACCACACAAAAACTTACAATTTCCACGCACAAACATTAGTCACCTCCGCTTCAAACAAAATCACGGCGAAAATGGGTTACTCTTTGTCCAAAACCACTGCTTTTGACAAAGAAACAACTTTACGCCATACATTTCTTTCTAGCAACTAGCAATGTTTGCCCCCTGGCAATCCCAAAATCCTTTGCGCATACATGGGTCTCTGATTACTGGAAAATCATTCATTCCAAAACTGCTGTAGAAATATGTTCGAAGTTCGATAATACATTGTTATCCTGGGATTTTTACGCAGCTCGGAGCACCCCAACCAGCCTGTCAAATTCAACCCAAGGTACACGCCCAAATACTGGAGCATAAAGCTTACATGTACAGTTATGAGCATCGCTTCTTGGTTCGAGGAGATGCTTGTTTCTCCCTTCCCTGAGAATTTCCTTGTTGATAAACGTACCCACAAAAACAGGGTTGAGAAAAATAATCAGATTGGGATAGCAACGAACTAACGAATTAAGGCCGATGAAAATATAACAGCTTGTAGAATATAATTTGAATAAAATTTGAGCTTTCCTTGCTATGAACATGTTGTGTCTGTGATAGAAATCAAACGTCTTTAAAGATTAATATTAATCTCTTTTTCTCAGAAAGTAACAAGTTAAATTAAAAAAGGCATGTTCCGACATATGCCATGCAAAGTTGTCAATTTTATAACGAGTTCCTGAAACTATAAAGAATTGGTAATGACGAGACTGTTGCCGGCTAAATTCAAAAGAATGACTCAGTAGTTATATACTTAAGGTTATAAGCGCGGAAATTGATTGCGCAAATAACTTTTCCCGAAGAATTTCATTAATCTTAAATGAAAAATGAATGTTTTTTCCAAAGAATTTCATTAATCTTAAATGAAAAATAAATGTTTTTTCATAAAATTTCATTAATCTTAAATGGATATTGCGTAAATAATTTTTGCCAAAAATCTGAAATAAAATTGCGCAAATAATTTTTCCATAAAATTTTATTAAACTTAAATGGATATTGCGTAAATAATTTTTGCCAAAAATCTGAAATAAAATTGCCAAATAATTTTTCCATAAAATTTTATTAAACTTAAATAAAAATTACGCGAATAATTTTTTCCCAAATTTCGGAAACTATCTGTAAAATAAAATTATGCTAATAATCTTTACCCATACCCTAAAATAATTCCACCGCTTGAACAAATTACCATGTCCGAATAATGTGTTCCAAGAATCTTTTCCAAAAATCTGAAAATTTCCCAAAGTCAAACCCAAAAGGCGCAAAGAAATGTCACTTATATATAATATGGAGAAAGTGTCAGAAAAAAATGTCATCCCATATATATGAATAAATCAAGGAGCAAATTATCGAAATATGAATTATTACAAATCATTTTTCAGCGAAATGAAAATGCTGAATTACTCACAAAAAAAAGTCAATAAATTAATACATGCAAACAAACAATTAATGAATACAAACAAACTATTGATCCAACAACACAAACCATCTCCAGCAAAAAATGTCAGGCAGATGGTAAAAGAATATGAGGACAATATTATAGCTCCACCACCAGAGTTCAGGGATGAACCAGTTTCACCTGAGCCATCAGAGTTTAAGGATGAACTAATTTTCGCCCCGAAAATAGATGAAATAAATCAAGCCTTAAAAGGTTATACTAAATCATATGAAATTGATGTGGTAAATGAAAAAGACCCATTAGTTCAACTTCATAAAACCAGACCAGCAGTTAGGCAAAAAATGAAAAACATATTGGGGTCGATGAAAGGACTAAAATTTATCGAAACTCTGAAAGTGACATTCGAAAAAATATCTGATGAGGAAGTTTTATCCAGGACAGCCTATTTTAACAGTAAGACTCGAACAATTATCAACCAAACAGAAATTGCTGAAGCACTGCAATTTATATCTGAAGAACAAATCTTGAATGAGATAGCTCAATGGATATCAGAGGGTTCTGGATGGATCATAGCATCAATCGACAATCATTATCTGAACATTGTACAATATCGACCGACCAAAGGTTCATCATACCTAAAACTACCACTTGAATTACAACATCAGAAAAAAGGATTAATCAATCTGCAGAATAAAGACAATGAATGTTTTAGATGGTGTCATATACGACACTTGAATCCAATGGACAAAGACCCACAAAGAATAAAAAAAATCTGACAAGCAATTTATCAAAAATTTGGATTACTCTGGAATTGAATTTCCAGTAGCCATCAAACATTAATAAAATCGAAAAACAAAATAAGATCAACATCAATGTTTTTGGTTATGAGAATGGGCAATCATATCCATTGTTTATCTCAAAAGAAAAGCTTGAAGATCATATGGAATTGCTTACATCTGAAAATGAAAATAAGCATTTTGTGCTAATAAAAGATTTTAATACATTACAACTTCACGCCGATTTAAGTGTGTACCCCAAATTTTGGGGTCGTTAAGTATTCATATATTCAAGCTATTGTTCTCTCTTTTGTCGAACAATTTCCGACAATAAGGCATGTTTCTGAAGATCGCAAACTCTTTGAAGTAGGTGAGATATTTTATCTTTCCCTGGGGAAGCTAGAGAAATGAATCACCATGATCACGTCGACTCGCAACGCACCGCTTCAGGATCGAGATTTTTAAAAACAACTTCCCGTCCTGCAAACTAACGAACAATCAATAAACAGATTCCGTTCGCTAAACGGATACATGGATTTGCCGATTTGTTTACAGCGTTCTATAAAAGATTCTCACTTTTCAGCTAAAAATTACTTAGAGAATCAATGTATAAAGAGCTAATGTTATTGTTTGTCAATTCGTCATTAAGTATAATCAGAATGCGACTTCCACGCTGAGTTTCCCTGTTTTCTTTTCTGTTATTCCTTTTTCAGTTTGATATTTTGGACTGTCTTTGCTAGGAGCAAGTGTTTTAGAAACATAAACTTAAGTTAATTATTATCGACCGCGTCTTCACTCGTAATAAACAAAGTGCCCAACATCAAATGCTGGTTTGCTTACAGTGAATTACAATTACAACTCTTTTCACATCTCCTCCTTTTCACGTTTTCTATAGGGAATACAAATCAATGTTTTAGCTTTTTCGTGAAAAACGTTTCATTAAACAGATGGTATTTGATTTCCACACAGTAGATGCCTCGGGATCATGCCATGCACAAATTTAATTAAGCATAATAACTTCGCTGTTCTAAGCACCGCTTGACGAAAAATATCGAAACTCGGCTTACAGTGATCAAAACACCACGTTTGAGATTTATTTTTAAAGCTCTCAAAAGACTCTTCGTTCATTGATAGAAATAACAGCTTAAAATATTTTGCGAAGAACTCAAAACCATCAAATGTCTGCAGTGATTTCGCAGAGTTCCTAAAAATATCAAGAACAAAGGAATACTCTCGCAACTTCGCGATTCAAGGCTGCTTAATTAGACTATTGTTCCTGTCTTTTGAATTCGCTTCTGGGTGTTCCAGCAAAGTTCTCACCTTTTCTCAACCGAGTAAAAACGAACTGATTTGCATCATTCTTCGCCGCTGCCAAAATTATGCCCAAAGGAGTAAAGAGAGCCTTCAGGCAACAAAATCCAGGGGAGTCACCCATTTCTCAATGACACTTAAATCGCCGTGAAGTTGTGATGAGATTTATGTTTAACAAAACCAAGCAAAAAAATAAACATTTTTGCATGCCCTTTTTGCAATGCTTTAGCACGAAAGATGTACTCGATTTCCATAGAAAAAACTGTATTGTAATAAATGGTGCACAAGCTATTAAAATGCCAACCAAAGACTGTAACATATTAAAATTCAACCACCACCATAAACAGCTACTAGTACCATTTGCAATTTATGCTTATTTTGAAGCTATCACAGAAAAAATACATGAACAACGACCCGATGATAGTGATGAATAATATACTGTAGCTTATCAAAAGCATACAGATTGCGGTTATGGGTACAAAGTTGTCTGTTTTTATGATGACAAATTCACCAAACGTGTTCAAATTTACAGAGGTGAAAACGCTGTTTACAAATTCTTGATACTGCAAAAACATTATGAACTACAAATTTAACAAACCATTAAAAATGACAAAAGAAAATGAAAATGAATTCCACAAAGCTGATGCATGTCGTATTTGCAATGAAAAATACTTGGACAAAGATATTCGAGTCAGAGACCATTGTCATATCACTGGTAAATAGAGAGGTTCAGCACATCAAGATTGCAATTTGAATTTACGGCTCACTGATAAGATACCTGTAGTTTTTCATAATCTAAGAGGATATGATAGTCATTTCATAATGCAGCAGATTGGTGAAATTGTCAAAAAACATACATATATGAATAAAAAAGGTTGAAGAACAACAAATGAATATCAACGCCATCCCAAATAATATGGAAAAATATATGGCTTTCATGCTTGGTCATAATTTGGTGTTCATTGACAGTTTCCAGTTCATGAGTTCCAGTCTTGATAAGTTGGCCAACAACTTGCCAAAAGAATCATTCAAATATACATCAGAAATATTCAAAAAGGAAAAACATTTCAATCTAATAACCAAAAAGGGTGTTTATCCATATGATTATATGGACAGCTTTGACAAATTCAATGAAACAGAATAACCATCAAAAGATAAATTTTATAGCCTGTTAAATGATGAGCATATATCTGATGAACAATACAACCATGCTCAAAATGTTTGGAA
>NW_028145675.1:1585000-1597500 GCF_977016875.1 Pavona decussata
AAAGACGAAGAAAAGAACTTTATTTGTACCAAGTTTCTAGCCTGCGAACGCAGACGTATTTCTGGCTGTCGCTTCTCTCCGCCGAAAAATAACGTCTGCGTACCAGAGCGGCAAAACGATTTCCGTGACGTAGAAATTCTAAGCCAATCACCGTTTAGCTCATAAAATCACAGAACCACCACGCGAGAATCGTGCGCGGTGGACACGTTAACTCGTGAAAAAACAATGGCGGACAGTATGGAGGACGCGTTTAGCAAAGTTTGCATTGCGAGGTTTTCGGTATTGAAAAGTTAAATAAGTACCAGGAGGATTCAATCAAGTATGTTGTAGAAAAGAAAAGGATATTTTTGTCAATTTGCCGACGGAGTTCAGCAAGTTGTTTATTTATCAAGCGTTGCCCATTATATAAGTGTTTTCGTCTGTGCAGTCCACTTGTAAGAAAAATATCGTGGTCGTGATTTCTCCATTGACAAGCTAGATGAAAAATCAAGTTAGTGGCCTTACCAAGTTCAAAAGTGTGTTGTCGGACCTACAAGACTCCTTCAGCTCGCATATAAATTGGTATGAAAGCCTTCATAGCTAGCTTAGCTCTGCTAAATGATCATTCTGAGCCGTTAGGATTAATCTTCGATATGCAATTGTGTATGCTAGTTCTGTGGCATTTGTTTTGGTTTATCGGCTCGGATTAACTGCAAGATTTCAGGCAGCGCTTAATAAATGTTATCTGTGAAGACATATAGGATCCGTGATTTTGTTACTCGTGATTTCATGCTTGTATCTCCATTGTTTTGTGGCTTAGCGCGCATCTGGCGTTAAAAGATGTTGACGGGCCGGCCCGGCTCCACGTACGATTCCTGCAGTTCGCAAATGAATTGATAATAAAGCATTCATAGCCTAGCTCTGCTTAATGATGTTTATCTTGATCATGAAGGGAAATACTCAAATAAACCGAATGGAGGTTCTCTTACTGATCATTCTGAGCCGTTAGGATTAATTTTCGATATGCCATTGTATGTGCTAGCTCTGTGGCGTTTGTCCCGTCGCGTGGACCACTCGAGTTTCAATCTATCATGTAATCTGATTGGCCAACGAGAAAACAAAAGCCGCTACGTCATGGAAATCGTTTTGCCGCTCGGGTACGCAGACGTTATTTTTCGGCGGAGAGAAGCGACAGCCGGAAATACGTCTGCGTTCGCAGGCTACCAAGTTTCAAGCTCTGATTCAAACTCTTTCCCACTCAAGGAAGATCGAATATGCGTGCGATACTTGCGGCTCGCAATTCACGTCACGAATTATGAGATCAGAACCAATTCACAAACACTTGACATCTGGAGCCCGTGAATGTTTCCAAACATCACATATTGGGCCCTAAAACTAATCAGACGGACTGAAGACAGCCATTCAATGTTTTTCGATCCGAGATTTCTTTCCTACTCTGCTCTAAAATAATATAGTTATTCCGGTCAGTTAGCCTACGAAACATGTGCAACAAATTTGCATAGCATTTCGATGTCACAGGAAAAAGTAGTGCAAATCATACTTTACAGCTCCTTTATCTTCTTAAATGAAGTAGTCGATCAGTAAACTGGAGAAAAGCGTGTGACTTTGTTCCTGTCGTGTTGTTTTGAGTGTTCGTGTTTCGCAGCGACGGCTCAATTCAATAAGCCAGTGTGACACTGATCAACTGTAACTCGATATTCCCTTCGGTGATGTGGGTAACGCGCACGTGATCCTGGCCAGGCGTTTCGATATGGAATCCTGCGCGTACAAGTTAGGGCGCTTTTAGGAACTATAAATAGTGAAAAGTACTGCTTGTGGGCCAAGCTACGACTACCCTGGTGATGAAAACCTTGTCAAGCTAAAAGACTGTACAACAGATGCGACAGCCCATCTTGCCAGCTTTGATTTTTTTTTTTCGCGAAAAAAATTCAAGTATTGGTGTCATTTCGTTTTTTAACTTCAATTATACATACCCTGGAACGTCGATTTTTTCGCGAAAAAAAAAAAAAGAAAGAGAGAAACATCCATATTCGCCATCCTTACAATTAAAAGTATGAAATCTGTATATTTGAGAGCATAGTAGTGAGTTCCCCACCGACCACCAACCCGACCTCCCCCTTTCCCCCTAGCTACAAGCGTCAATTATTTTGTGGTTATTGTTTACTTTCCTAGACCGTTTTCTCGCTGTTCCTGCCAGTTTTTTTCAACTCTGTGAAAAAAAAACTAGCATGAAATCTGAAATTGGAAAATGAATAGGCGAAAAACGGCCCTCACCCACACGTGCTAGTAATAAGGTAGTAACGGCCCTCACCCGCTTGCGCTAGCAATAAGTTAGTTTTCGTGGACAGACCAAGGCTGGCAAGATTCCTATCTTCTCGAAAATTGAAGGAAACCGGCAGGAACAACGATAAAACCGGTTTGGGAAAGTAAACAATAACCACAATTGACGCTTATCGCCAGAGGGGATGGGGGTGGGGGAGGTCGCGTTGGTCGGTGGGAAATTCACTACTCTGATACCCTCAAAGTTGATACCCTCAGACTACTCTGATAACCTCAAATTTTATATTATTAATTGTGGGGATAGTGGTTATGGATAGATTTTTTTCGCAAAAAATCTACTTTCCGGGATCTGCATTACTGTAAGTAAAAAAAAAACAAAAAAAAACAACAACTGAAACTAATACTTGAACGTCAATTTTTATCGGGGAAAAAACAAACGCTGGAAAGGTGGGCTCTCAGATCTTTTGAACAGTCCTTAAGCTCGTCAAGGTCATCATCACCAGGGTAGTCGTAGCTTGGCCCCCAAGCTCTACTTTTCTAAAAGCACCCTGAACGCACAACTGCCTGGCCAGGATCACGTGCGCGCTACCCACATCACCGAAGGGAATATCGAGCTACAGTTGATCAGTGTCACACTGGCTTATTGATTTGAGCCGTCGCTGCGAAACACGAACACTCAAAACAACACGACAGGAACAAAGTCACACGCTTTTCTCCATTTTACTGATCGACTTCTTCATTTAAGAAGATGAAGGAGCTGTAAAGTATGATTTGCACTACTTTTTCCTGTGACATCGAAATGCTATGCAAATTTGTTGCACATCATTTTCGTAGGCTAACTGACTGGAATAACTGGAGTGTCAGCGGTAGTTGAAGGCGACGGACGTGTATTTTTCTGTTCTGTGACTTATGTTAAAAACTATGCGATTCTAAGAGGTTTTTTCAGCTTTACATCTGCTACAATTATGAATGAAGACCTGGATAACATGAATTCAAATGAAAGAAGGCCTACGCGTAAAAGACAACGTGATAATGGCTCTCAAACTGACGAGGAATCTATCGTGGACAGCGGCCATTGTTGCGACGCCTCGATGAACATGCAGAGAATGGAGGCCAAAATCGATCAACTTTTGGCCTTACTGCCCGAATTTGAAGCTCTGAAAACCCGTTTAACAGAGGTAGAACTTGAAAACAAGGAATTGAGAAATACGTTGGATTTTAATGGAAGAGAGCTAGCTGAATTGAAAGCTACTGTGGCCTACACGTGCTCCCAGATAGCAGTAAACCGAGAGGATCAAAAGAAGCTGAAGGCTGAAGTCCATAAGCAAAAATGCCGGAATATCAAATTGGAGGGGTACACACGTAGAGAGAATATAAAGATCTTCAATCTTCCGGAAATTAGAGGTGAGACACCCAGTCATACAGAAGAATTAGTAAGATCAATGTTTGAAGAAAAAATGAATATCTCGAAAGAAGATGTAGATGACATCCAATTTGAGCGTGTCCACCGTTTGCCGACTCGCAAAAACTCCGTTAATCCTGCCAAGCCTCGACCAATAATTGCTAAATTCAGCTTTTACCAAGACAAACAGTTTGTTTGGTCTTCAGTCAAAAATTTGAAAAATACTGGAATTGGACTTTCTAATGATTATCCCAAAGAAATAGATGACATTCATGGAAAGTTATACCCGGTTCTGAAAAATGCTAAGCTAGAGAAACAACAAGCCTTCTTCAAGGTTGACAAATTAATAATAAATGGTCAAGTTTACAGAGGAAAGGAAACAGAAAATCTTCCCTACTACGGTGAAATAATGAGCAGTGCTTACGCAGATGGAGAGCTGTAGTGACTAAATGCGCGCCAGATGTTTGATTTCTGTATCTGTGTCTACTTTTTTTGTATTTTACTCAGTTCGTTTAATTAGTGTCGTACCATTCTCGCTTTTGTTAGTTGTACTTATTTTTAGGTGGAGTCTGTTCTATCAAGTGTTCAGGTTTAGTTGCATCTGTGAGGCATTTTTTTTCGTATCTTTTTTGTTTTTGATCTTTCAACGTCCCCTGTTCTATGTTTTTGGATTTGCATTTACATTTACCACTTCGAATACTTCATTAGCACTTTTCCCTTTTTTTCCTTCTTCTGCGGTCTCATTAGTAACACCTTTGGGATTATAAAATGACTGAGGCGCTCAAATTATTGTCGCTAAATGTAAGGGGCATAAGTAACTTTAAAAATAGAAGAACAATTTTTACTTGGTGCCGGAAACGCGCAGACATTTCTTTTCTGCAAGAAACCCATTCTACAGCAACAGCAGAAAATCAGTGGAAAAACGAATGGGGTGCAGAGCTCATTACTTGTCATGGCAGTTCAAATTCCTGTGGTGTTGCAATTCTAATTAAGAAAGATGTTGATTGTACTATACACCAAAAAATTTTTGACCCTTTGGGACGCTATATTGTTCTAAAAGCTGAAATCAAAGATAAGATGTATGTGCTCATAAATGTATACGCGCCAAACAAGGATAAAGATATTGTTGCCTTCCTCAACAAACTACTTATTACAGCACAAAATGAGGATCTAGATTGTGAAAGTAACATCATTATTGGAGGCGATTTTAACTGCCCCCTAAATCCTGCTATTGATAAGAAAGGTGGCATTCTCATTGAACGAAAATCCGTGACATCCTGTATCGATTGCTTGAAAAGTGAACTTGATTTAGTAGATATTTGGAGAATTAAAAACCCAGATACTAAGAGCTTCACATGGAGTAAAAAATCTCCTCGAATCTTTTGTCGTCTTGACTATTGGTTAATTTCGAATAACTTAACCGATTCGGTACAACTGACGGATATAATTCCAGCAATTAGAACAGATCATGATGCGATCTTTTTAGAGATTGGCGGAAATCTTGATCATGTGGGTAGAGGACCAAGTTACTGGAAGTTGAATTGCTCTTTACTAGACGATGAAGAATATATTAACAGTACAACCGAAATGATTCCAGTGTGGATTGCAGAAGGACGGGAAGAACTTTCCGACGATCGGTGTGTGTGGGACTGGGTTAAATATAATATACGAGCTCATGCTATCCGTCACTCCAGTAGAAAGGCAAAGCAAAGAAAGGAAACGGAAACAAAACTCCAAAATGAACTAAACGTAACAAAGCAAGCTTTCGAAAGCAACCCTAGTGATTCTAATGCTACTTTGTTTGATGTTGCTCAGAAAGAACTAGAATATTTTTATGAAGAAAAAACCAAAGGAATTATTGTACGCGCACGTGCTAGATGGCACGAATACGGCGAGAAGAGCACAAAGTACTTCTTAAATTTAGAAAAGAGAAATCACGCCAAGAAGCACATACGTAAATTGTATGTAAACGACGAAATTAAAACAAATCCACTCTGCATACTAAATGAGGTAGAACAATTTTACTGCGACTTGTACAAGAGTAAAAACAATCGTCCGGATATTGAAAATGAAATCGATTCCTTTTTACATAATTTAAATATACCCAAACTCTCTGAAGAACAGAAAATCTCCTGTGAAGGTAAAATCACTTCAGAGGAATGTTTTCGTCTTCTTGATACCTTTCAAACTAACAAATCTCCAGGAAACGATGGAATTCCAATTGAATTTTATAAAAAATTCTGGCCTTTAATCAATGATTGCTTCATAAGGTGTGCAAATGAATGTTTTGAGAAAGGGGAGTTGTCCCATTCTCAAAAGCATGCGATTATCACGCTTATTGAGAAAAAAGGAAAAGATTGTTCTCTTATTGAAAACTGGCGCCCCATTTCTCTTGTGAACGTTGATGCAAAAATATTGTCTAAGGTAATTGCATCGAGATTAAAAAATGTTTTGCCTTATATCATTCATCATAATCAAACAGGGTATATTAAAGATCGTTTCATAGGTGAAACCATCCGTTCCATCTATGACATTATGGATTGGACTGCCAACGAAAACATTCCCGGCTTAATGATCTTCATTGATTTTCAAAAGGCATTTGATAGCATTGAATGGGATTTCCTTTTTAAATGTATTGGAGCCTTCAATTTTGGTTCTGATTTTCTTCGCTGGGTAAAACTGTTCTACAACAACGTACAAAGCTGTATTATGAACAACGGCATAACTTCAAAATCCTTTCAACTTGAGCGAGGTGTAAGACAGGGTGATCCTCTTTCTCCCTATCTTTTCATTGTAGCGGTGGAAACGCTAGCTATTGCCATTCGTCAAAATCCAGCTATAAAGGGTATTACCATTGGGAAAGAAGAGACAAAATTGTTACAATACGCAGATGACACAACAGCAGTACTCGCTGACACCAACTCAGCCACGGTACTTTTTCAACTGCTGGATTTATTCAAAAATATCTCAGGACTCAAGATCAATAGCACAAAAACCGAGGGTTTGTGGATTGGCTCTTCTAAAGGAAATAAAGCAAAACCGTTAGGCATTAAATGGCCAAATGAGCCGATAAAAGCCCTGGGGGTGTATTTCACGTATGATCCAAAATTACTGAAAGAAAAGAATTTTATTGAGCGATTAGATAGCATTAAAAAACTTATTAATATTTGGTCCTCAAGAGGTTTATCTGTCTATGGTAAGGTGACAATAATCAAATCCTTCCTTATTCCAAAGTTTGTTTATGTGTGCTCGGTACTACCTACACCTAACGAATTAGTGAAACAATTGAATCAACTGTTATTTAAATTCCTTTGGAATGGCACGGATAAGGTAACACGCGTTTCGGTAATAAATGAATACGAGGAAGGTGGATTAAAAATGATCAATTTAGATTGCATGATAAAGTCCTTAAGGCTGGCATGGTTAAAGCGTATTTTTGAAGGTCAGAATGGAACGTGGAAAACCTACCTACAGCACTTGCTAGAACCGATGGGAGGTTTTTTCTTCTTAAATTGTAACTATGATATTAAGGATTACAAAATCTCTTCTAAGTTTTATTGTGAACTACTTTAATTTCTTGGTGGTCAGATTTTCGTGACTCTTTTGCCTCTCAGAGAGACTGGCAAAATGTTATTTGGAATAATAAAGAAATTCGCATTGACAAGAGACCAGTTTTCTACAAAAATTATTTCATGGCAGGATTGATCTTTACTCAAGATCTACTTTTCAGTTTAAATATAGAAGACTCTTTTTGCCACTGGTCGCATAAGATTTCCAAAACTAACTTTTTGCACTGGGCTGGCCTTCGACATTCAATACCTTCTTCTTTAAAAATTACTTCTCCCTGTCCATCTACAGCCTCTCCATTATTTTCAATTGATGACAACATCTTTGATGTCACAAAAGAGAAATCAAAGGACTATTACTCATTACTTGCACGCAAAAAAGCACAGCCTCCTAATATCGTTCGTAAATTGCAGAATGATTTTAATTTCTCGTTTGATCAGCTGAGAGAAATCTTCACTCTGCCACATTCTGTTGTGCTTGAATCATACGTAAAAGGTTTTCAGTTCAAAGTGATCAACTCTATTTTATACACAAATTCTAAATTATACAAAATAGGCTTCAGAACGGATGATCTGTGCTCGTTTTGCAAGGCAGAATCTGAAACCTTACACCACCTTTTGTATCAGTGTCCCTTTGTTAGACAGTTTTGGAACGATTTTCAAGATTACTGGCACCAACTCTCAAATCAGCAAATTCGTCTCACTCTTCAAGATGTTTTATTTGGAATTATAACTAAACCATGCCCTTTACTTAACCTACTGAATTATTTTATAATAATTGGGAAACTGTTTCTATGGGACTGCAGAAGAACCCAGATTCGACCCAAAATCCAAGGATTTCAAAGTAAAATAGTCATAAAATATGAAACCGAAAGAAAGATCAATAACATAAAATTCTTTAAGAAAAAGTGGATACTATCCCCAGTTTAATGTGAAGAATTACATTACACATAAACTTTTGTGTGGTATTTTCGTTCATAAGTGCAACTGTAACCTATTGTAAGTCTCTTTTTTTTCTTACTTCGTTAGTAACAACTTTTAATTTAATTTTAATATTGCAACTATTGTGTAACTGTATATTGTAAGTGTTAGTAGAAGTATTTAAGTATTGTTTCTATTATGATAGTATTCGTAGTAAATTTGAGTGAATTGTAATTCATTGTAAGTCTAAAAAATAGTCATACCTTGTCAGTAGAAGAATTTAATTTAATATTGTAACTATTATTACTATTATTATTATTATTATTATTATTATTATTATTATTATTATTATTATTATTATTATTATTATGTTTACTTTTTTGTAATTTAGGTTAGTATCTTAAGTTGGTATGGTTAGTATTGTAAGTAAAGTTTAGTATTCTATAGTTAATAAATTTATTAAAAAAAAAAAAGACTGGAATAACTATATTATTTTAGAGCAGAGTAGGAAAGAATTCACGGATCGAAAAACATTGAATGACTGTCTTCAGTCCGTCTGATTAGTTTTAGGGCCCAATATGTGATGTTTGAAAACATTCACGGGCTCCAGATGTCAAGTGTTTGTGAATCGGTTCTGATCTCATAATTCGTGACGTGAATTGCGAGCCGCAAGTACCGCACGCATATTCGATCTTCCTTGAGTGAGAAAGAGTTTGAATCAGAGCTTGAAACTTGGTACAAGTAAAGTTCTTTTCTTCGTCTTTCGATATATGAGATTTAATTTAGAGAAAATGACATACCAGAAACACTTTTATTTCAATGAAAATAAGCATTAGTTTCATGGCCATTTTGAGTAGCGTACACAAATCTGCATGCTTTAGAAAGCAGCCAGCGAGTTTGGAATGTTTATTGTATTAATTCTCTTGTAAGATGGTTGGTCTAGGTTTGTGTAAAGTTTCAAGTTCATTCGGTTATTTTACACCGTGAACGGGGCTTCGTCCTTTGACCTAAATTTTCGCGGTTTTCATCGGCCCGTGACCGCACCTAGGCTGCATTTCAAACTATTGCAATTTTCTCAAAAAATAAAATACCTTGGAACTTTAAAATATGATTTTCGAAAATAGTTAATCCAAGGGTATCTTCAAACGAAATATCAGAAATTCGACCAAGTGGTCGCTGAAATGCAGTTCTCGATTCTTACAGGCAGCCGCTCTTAAGCAGCCGAGTGTTCCTTAGAAGTTGTTCTTGTGATTTACAGTATTGAAAATCGGTGTTTTCCTTCCAAGAACCACAAACTGCCACCTTGAAAATCCACGCGTGAGAGATCCGACAGCCGTTTTGAATTGAATACAAGGATCTTCCGTACGAATAAAGCCGACTGAGATCTCGTAACCTGTCGTGGTGAGCTTTCGGCATTCCGAACCTTGACGGAAAATGGACTCACTTTGCGATCGCACATGTTTTCGACTTCACACAATCTCGAACAGGAATTTTTTCGCTATGAACTCACTGACTTTTTAAGCAGCCGAGTGTTCCTTAGAAGTTGTTCTTTTGATTTACAGTAGTGATAACCGGTGTTTTCCTTCCAAGAACCAGAAACCTTCCCCTTGGTGAGCATGAGAGACCCGGCAGCCATTTTGAATCTTCCGTACGAATAAAGCCGACTCAGATCTCGTAACCTGTCGTGGTGAACAATCGGCATTCCGAACCTTTACGGAAAATGGACTTACTTACTTATTTAATTCACTCACTCACTCACTCACTCACTCACTCACTCACTCACTCACTCACTCACTCACTCACACACTCACACACTCACTCACTCACTCACTCACTCACTCACTCACTCACTCACTCACTCACTCACTCACTCACTCACTCACTCACTCACTCACTCACTCACTCACTCACTCACTTACTTACTTACTTACACAACACGACGACAATGTAAGTTTCAGCTTCAGAAGCTGAAACCACAAAAATAAAATCACCTGATTTATCTACATATTTGAAAAAAGGTGGCACTATCGCAATGACTGGTAACCTTGATATGGGAAATCAACAAATCACGAATCTTGGGGCTAATATACAAAATATTTAGGATGTTGTCAATTTGGGTGTTTGTGATACCAAATATTTGCTAAAAGTGTCAGATAGTGATCTTGACATGGATCAACATCGTATAAAAGATATGGGTCAACCCGTTAACAATACTGATGCTGCTACTAAAGGTTATATTCATAGTGAAATAGCCAAGAATTGATTTGACTCCATATCTCAAGAAGGACGGTAGTGTCCAAATGACTGGAAATTAAAAATTGAATAATAATAAGATTGAAAATCTAGCCCCTGCAACAACCGCTCATGAAGCTGTTAAGAAACAGCAAATGGATGCTGCTATTGCAGCAATACCATTTGGTGGTGATGTTGATTTGACTCCATATCTCAAGAAGGATGGCAGTGTCCAAATGACTGGAGATTTGAAACTTGGTAATAATCAAGTGAGAGCTTGGAATGTTCCTTTAAGATCGAAAAATAAAAAGTGGGAGTCTTGGAGAGGTGATATCACAGTCGATGGTGATTTGATTTGATTTTAAACAATAATGAAATAAAAAATTGGGGGTTTCCAAAAGCAAATGAATCAGATAAAGCCGCTAACGTCGGTTTCGTGACAACAATGTGAATATCACAACAGTACAAGGATCGGGTCGCTCAGAGTCATCTCATAAGCAGTCAAAAAGAAAATGTTTTCAAATACCTGTATAACACAGATGAATCAGCATCTGAATATAATATTAAAGAAAATGGGCTCGAAGAAAACTTTACTGTTTAGTTTTTATTCAAATATATATGAAACATAAAAATGTTGACATAAAATCACATCAATGTTAATATGCAACAAACATATGGGCATTTATTAAACGAAATTTTAAGAAGTGGTGAATTTGATGCTGATTTACTGAAAACACTACAACATGCTGATGATTATATTTTAGATAATACACCGATTGTTGATAAACGAGCAAGGATGTATGGAAGTTATTTTACTAATTCACCTATTTTGTCTCCAATCGAATCCATTATACTTTTCCTATATTGTTTATATGAAGCCAGGGTTTGTTTTGACTTTATGTAGACAAACAGGCTGTGATCTAATTCCATCAGATCTAAAATTTGTTCCAATAAATATTTCATACTGATAATACGTTTCCTTTTCCCATTAATTTGAGGAAGGATTTTATTTATTTTGACATAATACGATGTATTTTAGTCCTCTGCTGATAATTGACTTTTATCATCGATGCAAATAATAAGTCTTTGATTGTATTCTGAAGATGACACTTTCGATTGTAAACACTCTTTGTACGCATACGATAAAGATTCTCTCGGAAATCAACATATTCATTTGCGACCTCATAGCCAGCAACTTGTCCACAATTTTTACATACTGAATAACCTTTATCGAGTATTATATGGACATTATCACAACATCGTTCGCATTCGTTCGGTTGATATTTCTGCATTTGTTCAACACAAAACGGACAATTTAACTCTCCCATATTCTTAAATTCATCATGGATTTCTGAATTACAATTCATTACTATTATACATTTATCCAACATTTAAACCAGCGGACACTATATCGATACATTACCATACAGTCATTATGTCACGGCACAGCGGTGCCGTTTTGTCGCTAATATTATTCAAACCCACTCATTTGCTTCTTCATGGCCATTATAAGATAAATTCCAATTAGTCAACCGATTCGCCGTTTCAGTCGTCATAACAAACTTTCTTAGTAAAGATTGTAAGTAAACTTTATAAGTAAACTTTGTGAGTAAACTTTATTAGTAAAATTATTTTACTTGTTCGATTGTGATTGGCTGAAAAATCATACGACTGTCTCATGACCTTGAACACAATAGACTAAATTTATACGTTAGCGGGAAAGTCCCAGAGAATGAGATCATAGACTTCATGTCACGAAGTTAAAAAGGGGGTTTCCCATGGCTTACGCGTAAGCCGTTTTTTCTTATTTTATTCAGTTTAGTTTAATTATAATGGCCATATGCGTATGATTCGATTCCATCGCCTAATGAATTTGAGAATTTGGGATTTTAACCCCCCTTAGAAGAACAATTTAATGATTCCACTTTTTGGTTTCATTATTCAGTGAAAATTCTCGAAAAATATTATTCGGACTTGATAATTTGTTGAAGCGGTGGAATTATTTTAGGGTATGAGTAAAGATTATTAGCGTAATTTTATTTTACAGATAGTTTAATAAAATTTTATGGAACATTTTTTGCGCAATTTTATTTCAGATT